>NC_141236.1:1827500-2405000 GCF_054856515.1 Filicampus tigris | reverse complement strand
TAACTCGTATTCCACAAAAACAATAGTAATCAGAATGCCGTGTTTCAACTAGTGGGCCTGCTGGGAAAATATGTTTGGGTTGACTTCTGCTTTAAGGCGCCACGTTGTATTCTCCCACCGTTATTACCATTCATTGTTTCGTGGGTGTTGCATGCAGCAGCAGCTTGAAATCGATGTCATGAAAGGGGCGGGGCCACACAGGGTTTTAGTGAGCCAGGTGTCTTACTTGCGGGTTAGGAAAAAAGCCACCAAAATAACTCATATTTCCTAAGAAATTAGATTGCCATTGTGCCAAAGGTAATATATAAATCTAAACTGTGGAACCACAAAGTTCATCAGAGGGCAATGGGTTACCATTATAACTTGTACAATTCTCCCATCAAAAAGTATACAACCTACATATAATGTCAACAGAAAAGTGAACATAACCAGCTCGTGCACACTTAATCAATAAACAAAGTGACTAAAATAGACCATGCTTGTTTATCTATCAAGTACCGAATGTGACTTGCGTGCTCAAGAAAGCCAATCCTGATCGCTTTGTATAACGCTCCTTAGTCATTACCATCTACTCCCGTATGGAAACTATCCAAAAGGAGATTGAAATTACAATGCACAAATATTTTTGTGCAGCTATTATACAGCTATATAAATAAAATTGTACTGTATTGTAAATTGGGTAATCATGTTCAAGTTTTTCATTTTTTGGAAGAGGGAGGGGGTTCTTTGTATATCTTATTTTTACATGAATACATAGACTGCATTCTCAAGGTTTTCCCTCTGACATGAAGCCTGACCTCGTGTCCAGGCGGCACGAAACTGCCACAGGATAAGGATTAGTGCAGAGGAAAGTTGTTTTAGGGAAACTGTTGCTTACTTCATAGTCTGCCTCTCAACTTCATCTGCTCGAACAGATCCGAGTGAAGCAAAGCGCGAGGTCTAAAAATCCAAATGAATCTACTTAAAACTATGTGCTATCGACAAGAAATTTTATACAAGCCGAGTATTCAGACAATGAACATAGACCAGAAAAACTAACAGTTAAGAGGACAATGTCTGCCGTAATGAGAAGGGGAGTCCTTTTGAAACTTCCTATTATCCTATTACTGGATCCATGAGGAATTCCTTTAGATGGCATTAAAGCTTCCCCTGGGGAGAGCTCAACCTGGGGTGAAAGGGGCCCACCACTTCATTCCTCTCTCTGCTGGTCATTCACTTCCTCTCCCTCTCTTGTCTCGCACGTTTCAGCAACCAAAACAGGGTGCCTCCTGCTATCAAGAGTAAGAGAGCTTGTCTATAGTTCGTAACCAAGCAAGACACAGAGAGATCCAAAGGGTCAAATGCATGAGCGGGGGGGGGGGGGGGGGGGGGCACCTTCATCTGCAACTCTTAGTAAAATATCAACCTCTCCTCACATGGCTATTTTAATTTGCATTTATTTCAGATAGAAGTGTGTATGTTCACAGCATACTCGGACTGGCCACATACTAGATGCTAGTTAAAAAGAGAAAAAAAAAAAAAACACACACCAAAAAAAAAAAAAAAAAAACGGGGGGAAAAAAAAAATAAAAAAAATAAATAAATCAAGAAACAGGCATTGGATTACACAGAGCTGATTGACTCGTGGGAGTGTTCCCGGTTTAGGTCATGGAAGGACAGGGAGTACGAGGTCTGGGATTGCAGCCAAAGCCACGTGGTGCAGAGCAGATGCACGAGCGAGAGAGCATAAATGACATAAAAGTTTAAATGAAAGAGCTTATGTGTTGAAAATCTTGGCACCGAGAACCCCTTGAAAAGAAAACTGAGATATACTGCAAAGAAACAAAGTCAATGCATTCCAGACAGTGATGACAATTTTATTTCTTAAAAACACACACACACGCACCCACACACACACACACACACACATGGGGGATTATGCCACACACAAACAGGCATGTTACTACAAAATCATAACTTGATAAGTCTGATTCAAAACATCAAACCAACTGTGAGATGTTTAAATGTGTGCAGTTGGACTGTGTGTTTAATCAGTGAAAGCCTTTAATCATCTCATGAGAGACTGGAGCCCATTTGAAACGCGCCACATTGTGGAATGTAAGTCAGGCCGGATCAGAGTGGCACGCAGATGTAGCAACAAAATGAGGCTGATTTTTTTGGACATGACAAATCCAAAATCTACAGTGAAAAAGGGTCAGTATGCAAACATTAATTTCAGGCTCTAAACACAGCGGCACTGAATCATTTGTGTGGACCCAACTCAGGTTGTTGCCATGGTGACAATAAGACAAAACGTAGCGCCTGCCACAGGGGGTATTTATGTGTGTTGAAAAGAAAATGGATAGGCACGACATGCGTCATTTGAGCGGCATGCCTACGGCAATGCTAAGCTGATGTCCATGCTTTCCATTTATTTTTCTGGGACTGTGGCCCCGGCCAACATGGCCGCCACATCGGCACATCTGTTCGCCTGCTCTGTACTGTACTGTACTGTATATCGGTGACAACAGCGGCACAACCCGGAAATACGCGTACCGGTCTCTGTTAATTGTGCCAATTCTGGCACATTTTGCCAGCCGCTTCCACCTCTGGAAAAGCTTATTCATTTTAGTTTAAAGTGGCTTACTTTAACAATGCTACCTTGCCATACCATGGTCAAAGGTAGAGTCAGGGGTGGTGTTTGCATATTTCGTTGTCGTAAATCCATCCTCATGAGCCTTGAGTAGCTACATCCCATGCTAGCTAAGCAAGCTAGCTAGGAAGACATCTCTCCAGGGTTGAATTTAGTAAACTCCCTTGGTTTGTTCACACGATGGAGTGAGTGACGAAGCAAAGTAATGACCGAGGCGTTGAGACACAGCTGAGATGGGCTTTGTTGACTGTACTACTTAACAGTAGGGATGTACAATAACTATTGGCGCGAGAATTATGTAATCGGATCGATATTAGGAAAAAAAAACTACATCACATTCATCGGTCCGACATCAGCAAAATTTGATTAATATTAAAAGCCACTTCAAATAAACCAATGTTGGTCTCTGCTGCATGGCGATTAATTGTTGTTTTAGTTTCCTTTAACATCACAAGCCCCCGCCCGTAGCATGCAAAAATGTCTTGCACAGCTAGGGGACTTGCTGTTGGTGGAATTAGAAGAAGTTAAACCAGTGTCGACAAAAAGCATGCACATCGGACGAGAAGAGAATCTGTAGATTCCAGCGCCTACTCGGGAATGAGAATCGCAGAAGGATTATCGTCTGAAAATGACCGTAGACTTTATTGTCTGCTTCAGCGTAATTAAAACGGCGTAAAACCTCTTTACAAAACACAACCAACTTTATTAATAGGTACTGATACGCATCAGAGCTTTTGAGATTGCTCATCGCCTCACCGTCTGAAGTGACAAGAGTTCAGAAAGTAGCAAAACATGCAACTGTACTTTGTCACTGGCCACTTTTTTTTTTATATCATCCTCTGACATTGTTAAATTAGTAGGATGTGGGATTGAAATGTGTTTTTCTTTTAAGATGAAACAACATATATTTGTAGCATACAAAAAAAAAAAATGTATCGGTTACCCCGACATACATGCGTTACGCATACTGAGCTCCCCATTACATTCAAGTCTGACAACCCACGCCACAATATTCTCAGATTCTTTCTGATTCAAGTCTGACGATTCACAATCACTGAGTGCTTTTCTACACCCACACAAATTCATAATTTGAATCACCACCGGTCCAGCGTCTACCCACCATCCAGTACAAGCCTGGGGATTTCTTACTCAAAGTATGCAATCCGAATGAAATGATTCCACTTCATATTGGGCATTTTCAATAATCTTTACACTAAAATACCAACTGACCATAATGCAAAATCGGCGACAAAAATCCTGTTGCCTCAACGTCCTCAGTTATTTCATCAAATGTTCTGTTTTTGGTACAAGACGATGCATTTGGTATGGTATGTTTTCTCCACGGGCTTTCCAAACAGTTCACTGCAAAGGTCCTTATTAGCAGGCAAAATACAATCTTTGCCAAAAGCAAAGGGCTCAGCGCAGATACTACATTTGTTGAAGTGGTGGCGCTCAATAAATCTTTCTGTCCCTCATGGTCATGTTTTTTCCCCCTTTCAAAATAATTAAAGGGCTTTTGTTTCAGTGTGGGGTGGCTTGTCTCATTGTGGCGACACAGTTTTGTGAGTTTCGCGGCTTCATTAACCAGTCGGTCACTGCATATTATACAAAATGAGCATGGAGCTTCTGAATGCATCCATTGTGACAAATCTGTAACTGAAGCAATGCTTTTAAACAAGGCTATTTGCGGGACCTGTCTGCACACCGGGTGTTGCGGACTCCTGCTCTATATTTAATCCCCATGGAGCCAATCTGCTGGGTCATTCTGCGAGGAAGCGTACTAGCAGACAGGTTTGCGCTGACCAGACTCCTACTACAAACAAAATACAGTGTCACCACCTGTTAAATAGGGTTAAAGAAAGGATGCGGCAGACAAAATGATTTAATCTGAGCTATTATGCTGGAAAATATACTATTGTTTGGTAGCAAGGGGAGATATGGTTATATTTCTATTATTACATCATACATTCTAGAGTTTTATATTTGTTGGGTGTTTGAGCGTGGCACAACTCAGCCAAAAGTGTACAAGCAATTTATCATAATTTTCAGAAAACAAAGGACACGTTGCAATTTAATGTAGGTGACATTATTCTCTCATTATTTTTAGTCCTATGCTAAATACTGTAAATATAGTAAGCAATAATTGCCATCAAGAACGCTTTAGGTCTTTTGGGCACATTTTCAGTTTACAGTACTGTCATTGATGTACTGGACTAATATATTAGGGGGTGGGGGGGTTGTACTGTATATCTTTCCAATTAAAGATAATTCGATATGTATTTCGATGCATGGGGTGCGATACGATTCAAGGACGGTTTATTTGAAAGCGGAATGATTGCATTTGGTTTGGTTCGATGCACTCACATCTTTTAAATCTAAACCAATTTAAACTGGTTTTCGTTACAGTCCTTTAGATATACAAGTATACACAGACATACATACATATACATACACAGATAAATTGTGTGTGTGTTTGTGTTTACTTATTTCAAGCTGTGCTTCCTCTGTTCTGTTTCAAGCTATGTTTCCTGTATCCATTTCAGCACATACAATGAAATACCAATGTACAATGAATTTGAAAACGTCATATTAAGGCATTGTCAGCGGTTCTAAAATGACAAAATAACGTCGAGCTCTGTGAGCTAAGGTGCTCGCCAACGCCACGCCATGATGGGGCTGTGGGAGCCTCCATAAAGCAGTCTGGTCTAAAGGGGGGAGGAGGGGGAGCTCTCCGCTGCAGGCAGACAGCATGCGTGGGTTAGCAACAGTGCTCCACGCTTTTCAACAATGTGTAACCAACGCACCTAAATTATCCACACTGTCATGTCTGTGTAATATTGTAGTAGTTCCACAGTCGACCTTTCGTTTTGTTGTTTGCGGTCCCGTGGGGGAGCGCTCGTGCAACACTGCCCTCGCATGATTCACGTCTCGTGTCGCGTGGTGTACCGCGAATTGCAGTACAGTGGGTTGTTTGACAAAAGACTGACAATTAATTGACTGACCTGCGGGCGTTGCTCCAAATATCCGCACCACTGGCACCTTCTTCACGTCGCTTTTCCTGAACTCTGAATAACACACGTCCAGGTCTTTAATGGGACTCGCCAGGTAGTAGTCTGCGGTGACGATGCGCACGGCAAACATGACTGCTTTGGCCGCTGCACACCAAGCAAAAGAGAGGAAAACACAATTGCTAGGAGTCCATTTGGGAACAAATACTCGGCTACCAGTGGAGAAAAGCCGACTCGGGTGCTGTCACTTCCGAAGAACGACGACGAAGCGCAGGGGAAGCCCGGTTGTGTCCACGAGGGGAGAAAAAAAAACACGAACAAAAGGTTCCGCGGCGCCAACACGTCTTTAATAATGCCCAATTAAGGTCCAGCTGTGGCAGAAGAGCTACAGCAAATCCGACTACCTCCCGCTGTCGGCTCCATGTTCATCGGCGACTGTCCCGTGATTTTTAAGAGTCCATGGTGTTTTTGTTTTCAGCCAGGAAGACGTACTCCCTGCCTTCCGGTATGCGGCGTCTTTCCCAAATCACGAGTTGGAACTAGCCAAAACCGACAGCCCCCTCCATGGAGCTCCCTACAGGCCCACACTTCCTTAAGAGGCGACTACCCAGTGCCCACACTGCCCGACTGGGGCGTGACAAGTTATATTGCAGTGGAGTATAACTTCCTGTGTACATTTTCAAAATAAGATAAATGTGCGCTATGTGATTCCATAAATAAGGACACCTGGAATCCTTTATTTTGAAGGGATGTTGTCTGGCAAAGCCTATTTCGGATGTTGGAATGTTCATTCGATGCCCTACTCGCGCGCCGAATGTCCATGTACTAGTATAGTACGGTATTTGTGCTCTCTAGTTAGTACATGTCTAGTACAACTCACAAATAAAAAGACTTGAGCGCAATACAAAGACTGACTCATATTAGAGACATTTTTCCACACAGTACTGCCACCCGCTGCTGTCTATTACTGCACAATAACATAATTTTACTAAAATTGTGCACCAACAATTGCGTGGTACAACTGACATTATAACATTTTAAGTAGTTAACATCCCACTATATAATGTTTCACTATAGTGCCTGCTAGTCGTTGTAGTAGTCACATTAAACAACAGCCTTGAATGGTCTTCAGACAATCATTACTAAGCCATATTAATTATATTTAATAATACTGTGTAAATATATTTCATATTTGGAAATTTCGAAAATCATACGAAAAGTCAGACGGGAGAGAAAATCTGAAATTCCCATTGATGTGGCACAAAAACGTATTTGGCTCAAGGCTCCAAGGTCAATCAATATTTGCCATTTGGATTTCCTGATTTGAAGGTATGTTAAAACGTAATAAACATTACGACACACGTCAAATGTCCACTGTGCGTGGAACTAGCAGAAGCTACAGAAGCTAGTCCCGAGTTTTCAGTTGTTAGACGGGTGAAATGTTTCGTCTGTTAAAAGAGGAAAGCTATATCTATTGAGGCCCTGTTTTTTCATCCTCATCGGACCATTGTTATTTAGCAAACAATTTTGTGGTGGACAAACTCGCAGCATCTCAGGCCGTGACTCAACGCCTGTAGGTATTAATATAACTTTTAAAAAAAATAGTTGGAAAGAGCTATGTCCCCTAAATGACAGAGGAGGAAAATACGATAGGTCTTAGAGGGATTTTTTTTTACAGCCCTTTATGAAAACACATCTGTGTCTGGCTGCTTTGGACTGAGCAGATAAGGCAGAGACGAGTGGCACGTATTTGTGGAACAATAAAAGCTATGGATTTATTGGCCTTGGCAGGCCTGGCGTTGGCAGGAAGTGGCCTCATGCAGGATCTGATAAAAATGCGTGAAGCTCAGCGTTAAGTGCATGAGCAAACCATTTTTAGTCAGGTGTAGTGTTCCCTACAGCCTGTTCCGGCTGATGTGGCTGGACTTCCCTTTGCAAAGTTGAATTTTTTTAGACTTATTTGTTGAGATTCTGGTGTTTCACATTGTTAGGCCTGTTGTTTCTATTCGGAAATACTGTTGTGCTCACGACACTTATAAGTAGGTGTTTTCCACATGCTGTTATAAATGGGGTGAATGACAACAGGAGATTTATTTTTAAATAATTGTTTTGTGCTATAGGAAAAGATGTCAGAACGATACAACAAATAATTGTCAACAAAATAAAAAAAATAAACGACACCTTATGGTTTACTTTTGTAAGGGCTTTTTCATTATTTGAGATGTGCTGCTACCTTTTGGTGAATAAAATTCTTCAAATCGTGACCCAACGTGCTCTTGTACAAAGCATCATTCAAATATTCTGGCAATACACTCCATGCTTCGTACTGTTCCTGATGCAGTTTAATTGGAATCATCTGTTTTCATTTCAAACATGCAGTAAATTAGTGCTCAGAATAGATTATGCTGCAAATAACACATACCACAGAATGAAAAAGACCAAGGTATGATGGCATTAATTGAAAATGTCCTTCTCTTGAAGGCTGTTAATATAGCTTCATGCTGTTATTTCTCATTTCTTTCAAAGTGGACGAATTGTGAGGGTAAGGGATGCTTCTGGCTGTGGAATGATGTAACGCTCCTCCCTAAGCAAGCGCAACAGCAGGTCCTGCGTGTCTTGGGGCCACCTGTAGATCCTTGTGTTCTGAAGCCAACTGGGGACATGTTTCTGTTCCACAAACACAGCAAGGGGATGGAGAAATCACATTTCAATACACATTTTCTCGCACAATGTTGCATGGAGTTCAGAATATCTTCATGACAAAAAGGTTTGGGCGAGAATGGCGTTTGGGCATTTATTTGAAAATGGAATAATAGTCACTCACTCATAGCACTCACCTTAGTGGCATTGCAAAACAACACTGGTATGAGTCTGAAATTCAGGCAGCCTTGTTGGATGAATTCATTCTGGATCTGTACCAATAGTAATAGAAGATTTTTAAACAAATTCATTGCACTCACTGTCTTTTGTGACTGATTGAAATATCTAAAATTTTTATTTAAATGTTGCAGTCGGCCATACATTTTCATCAATACTACTGCGGGTAGTCAACCCAAACATATTTTTTTCAAGAATATGTTCCCAGCAAGCCCACTAGTTGAAACACGGCATTCTGATTAATTTTGTGTTTGTGGAATATAAGTTAAGCAGCAAAATGCACTTGTTTTTAGTCATCTCTGGGGGCGGCCATTTTGTCTTCTGTCGACTGAAAATGACATGACAACTGCTCACAACGACCAATCACTGCTGACCTGTTTTCTGAATCTGAGCCGTGATTGGTCGTTGTGAGCAGTGGTGATGTCTTTTTCAGTCGACAGAAGACAAAACCAAAGTGACCCGCATGCGCAGAAGAAGAGACGCGTCACTCCCAACGTTGTGATTGCGGAAGTAAATGTGGTCCAGTGTGTCGGGGCATTTATACAGTGACACGAAGAGAAATAAATACAGTATTTGGGGAAAATCACGAGGCGACGCTTTAATATCTAATTTCATGGAGACGTCACTAACGATGACGTCACGTCCTAACCGTGCGTAAAAAATGTATCAATCTGAACCATGGCTGAATTACTACGATCGCCATAAATGTCCACTTTATGCCTTATGTTTCAAGTGGGATTAAATTTAAGTCAAATAGAAAGTCAATACTGTTACCCAAACGAACTTTGTAGATTCGACCTCCCCGCTATCAACCCTTTCCCTCTGCCTGCGCGGAACACATATTGGGCTCCGGATGACGTCAATGTCGGATATATGCGACCTGGGCGTTCAGACCGTGGTCACTTTTAAAAACTCAGATACGTATCCGATCCAGGACCACATATGAAAGCGACCCAGGTCGGATTTGAAAAAAACGGAATTGAGCCGTTCAGACTGTCATAAAAAAATCAGATACAGGCTACATATGGGCAAAAAAGATCAGATCTGGTTCGCATTTGCCTGCGGTGTGAACCTAGCCTAAGACATGTCTGTCATCTAGTGGTGATTGGTGATATTACAACTTAAGACTACAGTACAAGCCTGCGAATTCACATATTCACTGATATTTTTTCTTATTTTTTTTCATGATTTTTTTTCCTTCCCCTATTCACCCCATTTTTTTTCATGGAAAACATATGGTGAATGGTCAACAACATTTTTGGAAGCATTTTCGGGGTTTGTAAAAAAAAAATAATAATGATAAATAAAAATTAAAAAACAATTAAAGGGATGGTTGGGCCCGGGATGGCCATGTTTTCACTAACAAGTTGATTTAATATGTTTTTGGATCAGGAAAATGAAAAGAGTTGTCATTTTCAATTTAATCACTAAATTTAAATTGTGAAATAAGTGACTCCATGAATAACGCCTCTTGTTAATGAGGAGAATGGCCGCGATAAAGAACCATGCTTGCCTGATTGCTTGCCCGCTGCCAGTCGCCATCTGCCTCCTGAGAGTTGAAACGAGTTTAGCGTAGCTAAATGTCCGAAATATAACCAGTCGGGGTTCGTGTGCGCATTCATGCTCTTGTCCGCTTCAGCCTGTGTAAGTGGAGAAGCGATCGCCACGGTACTTTTGATTTTGTGGAGGTGATCATGATGAGATCACGTTTTATGTCAATAAATCCAAACTATTGTGCAGAACACTTTCATACTCTCACAGTTTGAAGTGGACAAGAGTAGTAATGTGCATTTGCATTTTGGTGGCGATCGATCGCCGTTTTAGACAACAGAACTGACAAAGCGAGCAATATTACCACGCTTGAATCACTCCCATGACGTAGACCGCTGAGACCTAAAAAAATAACATGCCCAGCCCCAAAAAGGGGCGGGGCAATTTGTCGTAAATCTAATCACAAAAAAAGCCCTTAAATCACTACAGAGTCTTTTGAGGGGGGGGGGGGGGCATTTTAGTACTGATGTCATTTTTACATGCAAACCTATTATATAAGTGACAATGTCAAGCTCATTCAAGAGTCAATTTAAACGAATCAAGGCACTCAGGTGAACCAAATATTTTTGTACAAACAATAAAAACTTAATTTAAGAAAACATGTCCCCTTTTAGTTCTTTTTTTTTTTACAATTTGTTTTAGGATGGAGTAAAATCAAACAGAAGAAATAACTCTTGGGTCACATGTACAGTTTACATATGCATATATGTGCTGCAGTATGTGCCAGTGTTGCCTCACTTGTGTGAGAGCTCACCTGATTGTGGATGTACTTTGTATGTAGCCCGTGCTCATCGTCACCATCCCCCTCTACATCCTCCTTGTACTTGGGGCTGATTGCCACGATGATGAGGACGGATTTCTGTAAAGTTTCCATGATCAGAATGTGGCGACTTTTTTTTTTTTTAACTGTCCAAATCTAGGACTTACATCATTTAAAAATCTGTCCATCCATCTGGTGATGCCCATTCGTATGGTCGTTTGGTCAAATATGTCAATCTATAAATAAATAGACAGTAAGTATGTAAATAGCATTTGAGGACGGACAATTGTGAAGAAATGTTGAAGCCTACTGCTGGTTTGAAGCCCTGACTTGTTAGAAATTTGGTGAAGGCAGTCATTTCTTCAGCTGTGTCCACTGAATACGTGATGAAAACATTCCCTACAAATAGACAAAGTCAATAGCGAATTTCCATCCAGCCGCACAAGGGAGATGGGTTGGACCCAAAAACTAAGACATTTAAGTGTCACTTACTATATTCATCAGGTAGCGTGACAGTCCTCCTGGTCTCCCTCGTAAATGGTCCCGGATCTGCTTGAAGGGGGTTATCTAAACTGACCTCACACATTACATGCCTGGGGGTTGCCCCAGCTTTTGGTTGAGGGGCATTAATGGCATTTGGAACATTGTGATATTGCATTTTGTTTCCTGGATGGTTCCTGCAGAAGGAAATAATTCACAAATGAGAGCTGCAGTAAAATATTACAGGAATGAGTGATGCTCAATACCATTGTCGTTGGAAGGGTCGAGCCCTCTGATTTAGACACACACAGTGTCTAAAACAACTCTCCTGCTTTGGACTGAAGCCTGCAATGACACAGAATAGAAACGCTCAATCACGGGCGCAAGGCTCAAAATAACTTTTCCTTTGAGGAGCAGTTTTGCTAATCAGTGACTTCATTTGAAGAGCAACTTAGAAAATTTGAGAAGCAGTTGGTTGCAGTTTAATCCCAGGCACCTGAAGCAGGGATTTTATTAAACAATAATAATATGATGAAATGAATCCCTTTTTATATAATCAACAGTTTTTATTTCTTAGTTTCACTTTTTTTCTTGTCTAGAAACATTTCTAGTGGGGCAATTTAAATTTCAAAAACAAACATTCAGTTTAAACAGTATTTCCATTTCTATTTTTGTATGGTCCTTCAGTAAAGATAAATTGAGTTAAAATTGAGTTCAGTTTTATTTAAGAAATAAACTAAAATGAAAATAAGAAATACTGTAGGGTAATTTTGAGAACATTTATTCTGCATATCTCAAAAGTCAAAATTAAAACTCAAAAACAAATAACATTAGCGATATGATATCAATATACTTTTAACCTTGTAGGCCACTCCTCCCATCTGACGTACGTCATAATGTATCATAATTCATTTCCACTTTTAGTCCTGTTAAGTGTTTATTGTGTGTTATATACATTTATTATTATTAAATTGCCTTCTATCTTACTGTTTAAAGTTGTATGCGCTCTGCTTTAGCGTGGTTCCAGCCAGGCTACTTTGAAAAGTGTACTCGATCACCCAATCAGTTAATTTCAGTGTTTCACGATTACATGGCTTCTCCATCTTTCCTCATCATCCTTTCATGGGAACGACACTTTTCCGAAGTGTATCTTATTCGCTACCATGGAGGCGATGATTACAGACTTTTAGAAGCCACTTTGCAACGTGTTTAGCTAGCTAGCTAGCCAGCTGAAGTTCGTTGCTAGCTGGCTGGTATGGCATAAGTAGCACCGAGCTTGCCTCAATCTCGAACTTCCCGTGAGTAGTTAAGCGTTATGTCATGTACGTGTAACCCAGCGACGCTTTATGAGACCGTCTACCGTCTCTGCGAAAAAAATGTTAAACCTGTGATTCTCAGTTTTGCTATTCAATGCGTTTCAGTGAGGTGCTAAATTCAAATTTTGACTCGCAAACTGCGATGCGAAACAACCTTGGTGCAACTTTATGAATTTAGAGTCACCCCAGCCGATGAAAGAGATCTAAAATCCTTTATAAAACTCGGCAAAAATCCAAGTGAACTTTTCAAACCAACAACTTACACACAATAGATCCACACCCATTCTGCCTTCGAAGTACTTACACTGACCCTGAATATGTGCTGCTGGGTAGCGTGATGGGACATAGTGGGTAGCGTTGACATCAGACATGAGCGGGAGAGGTTGCTCCAAGCGATCCACCTCATCCAACGAACACCGAATCTCATTTTGAGGTTCGATAAAACTACAACGGTGATTCCCGCCTTGTCTTGGAAGCCAAACACAGGCGCCCTGGTCAGAGGTAGGAGGACTCGTTGTTTGGAGTTCACTCTGGAAATAACGCTGAAGAAGTCTCTCCCGGTTGATATGGATGTTCATTTCCCCAGTTCGCTCCCAGCTTTTACTGTTCCCTGGTCCACTACACTGCTGGCAATCAGGGGGCCATTCGAAGTCGAGACTGGAGGGTGGCATGCTCTCATCCACCTCGATAGGAACGCTCTGATGAGAGCAAAGGCCTAAAGCAGGATCGGTTCAATAAAACACAGTTAAAGCGGAAGTCAACCCAAACATATTTTTTAGAATATGATCCCAGCAGGCCCACAGTTGCATTCTAATTAATTTTGCGTTTGTGGAAATATAAGTTAAGCAGCAAAATGCACTCGTTTTTAGCCATCTCTGGAGGCGGCCATTTTGTCTTCTGTCGACTGAAAATGACATCACAACTGCTCACAACGACCAATTACTGCTGACCTGTTTTCTGAATCTGAGCCACGATTGGTCGTTGTGAGCAGTTGTGATGTCATTTTCATTCGACAGAAGACAAAATGGCCGCCCCCAGAGATGGCTAAAACCGAGTGGATTAACACTTATTCCGCAAAATTAATCAGAATACCCTGTTTCAACTGGTGGGCTTGCATAAAACATATTCTTGAAACAAAAAATGTGTGCGTTGACTTCACCTTTAAATGAACTATAATGCGTTATTAGTGCTGAATGTTTAGTAAAATTTCAGTTTCTTACTTTTGGATGTGTTCATGTGGCCACTGCTTCTATTAAAGCAACGGTAGGCTCTACACAAAACAAACAGAAATTATTAACAGAAATAAACATTGATCGACCGCAGTAACAGTGTGTTTTCTTCATTGTGGGTGGTGTAAAAGTGATACATACATACTAAAGCTGTTTCCAATTATTTCTTCTTTTTTTTTTAAGCTACATGACAGGACGAATGATTAGCAACTGCGTGTGCTATGCCACTGCAAACGACAGACCCAATAAAAAAAAACAAAAAAATCAATTCCTCTCCGACAGTGTCAATCAAACGTGAAATTGATTATCTGTGAAAAGACACAATATTGAAATATGCACTGCAAACAGTATTTTTCTTTTGGTTTTGGATCTCATTACATTGTGCAAGTGGTCACAATGTTCTAAAATGTAATAAAACGTCACTTCCACAGTGATATAAACTGGTGTTAAGTCTACAACATTTTGTCTGGGCTGAGTGAAGCGTAACAACATTATGCGCTCACCAGTACAAAGGTCAAAACCAGCGCTCGGAACACCTGACAGGTAGCTCTTCCAAGAAAAATCTCAATTAAAGATGAAGTTTAATAAGTTTGATGAAGCCCACAGATTTGGATATGAAGAAGGAGAAAGATCACACCTTTCTGTCGAAGTGCTTCGCCTTTAGCCGCAGGACAAACCTGTTCTCACACAAACAGGAAACATTCCTACTGCCTGCCCTTCACCTTCAACGGCCAATCAGAACAAGGCTACTATTGTGACTGTAGTTTTCCATGTCATGTTCATCCAGCCCTCAAATAGAAATGTGATTCTAAAAGCAACACACACATCTTACAGAAGCATTTGATTAATTTCATGTTTAAAGTTAATCTTATTACAACAAGAACACAAAATATACATTTCAAAACAAAACTGCAAGTTTTCCACTTCGATGTGGGCCATATTATCAAACGGCACATCTATGAAAAAAAAAAAAAATCCTGAGGCGTTTGCCTCATTCAGTGTGAGAGAAGATGTGAAAATGGAGGCAGGATAACGCGTGGTTGCTTCACCATGACGACTGCCCTGAGCATCTGACAGTTCAGAGCACCACAGAGCTGGAGCGACCTCCCAGCTCACCCAAACTGGCTCAGTGTATTTTTCCTTCTTTTCAAATCTCAAGGGAGTCATCAATTTTGAAGACATGGATGACATCAGGCCGTGGCAATGGATTTGCAGCGGAAAGTGGAGCAATGGAAATGGGAGTTATTTTCACATGAGGAACTGGTCCACATGTGCTTTGTCCTGGCTGCACAGTACAGCAATCACAATGGAGGAAGAACATTTAGTACACGGCTAAGATAGTTAGCTTATCAATCGTCTGTGTGAAGTGACTCATCTCCAAAGAATGAGCAGTCATTTTGTACAGGTTTTAATAGATTACGTTTTACCATTATTCGTAGTTTCCTTCTTTAAACACTTTTAGGTCGCTTAATAATGTTAAAATGTGACTCAAAACAGCTATTCAAAACTTTCTTGACATTTTGTAGGTATTCTATTCTTTATGGATTATTTCTTTAAGGGGAAGACAACCCAAACATATTTTTTTCAAGGTTATCTACCTAGATAGCAAATGATGTTAAATCAATATTGAATTAGGGTTAAGAAGGTTGATTTTTGGTTTTAGTTGAAGACTGATGTTTAATCAACGTTGGTTCAACAATATTTTGTCAGCATTGAAGTTTGTGATTCAAAGATTCTGTTGAATCTACATTGTATTTTGGGTGAATTAAAAAAATTGAAAGGTCAATGTTTAATTAATGTTGAATCTGTGTTATCTACGTTTGCCCTTCTCTATTTTTCTACTTCAGCGGAGGGAGGTGGGAAGGGGGCATATTCTGAGGGGGACAGGCCTTTTTCAATTGCAAAAAGTGTGTGTACAGTATCTCGCTCTCAATCACTGTTTCTCTCCATATAACAAGTTTTTAATTTTTTTTTTAACCACTTTTTTCGGACTATTTTTTGTTTTTGGCCCCAGTACACAGGTGTTCGTCCTGTTTCATTAAACATTTTCATTTCTTAGCCATTTCTGCACAGTATTTTGAGTGGGGAAAAGGGAAAAGCTAATTTTTTAGTGGACTAAGCCAATGTTTTTATTACAACGGGTCGGCATTGCTCATTGGTAGAGTGGTCGTTTCCCAACCCGGAGGTTGTGGGACCGATCCCCGGTCCCACGTTGAAGTATCCTTGAGCAAGATACTGAAGCCCCAGTTGCTCCTGATGCTGTGTCCTCAGTAGGTAGATGAGGTAGAGTGAAAGTGTGAGTACCCAAGGTAGAAAGGCGCCATATAAGTGATAGCCCATTTACCGTATTTTAATTCCAATTTAGATGATGTTTGAATCAACATTGATGCTGTGTGATATATGGTTGAAAAGCAAACGTTGACCCAACATTCTATCAACCTTGCGCTTTCTGTATAATTTCTACTTTAGGTTTCAACGTAGATTCAACACTTAAGCCGAACTGCATTTCAACATTGATTCACCCATATTTTGCTATTTGGGTATGGAGGCCCACTAGTTTAAACACAGCATTCTGATTAATCTTGCGTTTGTGGAATATGAGTTAAGCAGCAAAATCTTTTTAGCCGTCTCAGGGAGCGGCCATTTTGTCACTTCTGTTGACTGAAAATGACATCACAGATGCTCAGGGCTCAGGTAACGACAAATCATAGCTCAGCTTCAGAAAACAGATGAGCTGTGATTGGTCCTTATCTGAGCCCTGAGCAGTTGTGATGTCATTTTCAGTCGACAGAAGTGACAAAATGGCTGCTCCCAGACATGGCTAAAAATGGGTGGATTTTGCTGCTTAACTCATATTTCATATTAATTATATTGCCTTGTTTCAACTAGCGGGCCTGCTTAGGCATCTTGAAAAAAATATGTTTGGGTCAACTCCCTCTTTAAAGGGAGTCCGTTGTTAATGAAGGATCCCCCTTTGTTGGGCAAAAAGGGAGTTCGAGTAGTATAACATTTCTTGTCTGATTTATTTATACATTTGTGTTTCCTCAAGTTGACTGTTCTGTGACTGGTAAAACATTCCGGTCATGAGATAATGCGGCCTTATGTTCCGACACCGAGAAGATTTTCATAGTGTGTGTGAGGAAGGACGAAGCTTCTCCGGTCACGGCTTTACAAGTCACCACCCGAAGCAGCTCCTGTCGGAAGCGCCCGCTGACCATGCAGTAGAGCAAGAAGTTAGTGGTGGAGTTCAGATTCTGGAGCATGTTAGCCAAGTCGCCGGCGACATTGATGGGGATTCTGTAGTCGTTTCTGTTAAAGTTCTCCTTGTTGTACTTGGTCCTCAGGATGCAGTATGTGACAAAGCGAGGCAGGCTAAGCACCACAAAGGCCACGGAGACTGTCCCCAGCAGGAGTAGGGTCCTTCTTAACATGCCCCTTGTGCTGCGGCCGTGCATGACGCGACGCTCCTCCTTTGTGAATAGATTACTGGCGCGGCACAGGTGATGCCCGATGAGGTAATTAAAGATAATCACCAGCACTATGGGGATACCCCCCGAGAGAAAGGTGGTTATCCATACAATGACAGTGGGGTAGATCTCATCCCGGTATTGACATCGGGGCAGAGTGACGTTTTCTCCGTCCACCGTAATATTGGCGGATACGACGACGTTAATCCAGCCGAGCGGCACCGCAACCAAGTGAGACGCCACGACGATGGCCACGCAGGTCAGTTTAGTGACCCTCGTGTGAGAGAAGTGCTGCTTGGCCGCCGTGCTGCGGAGTACCAGGTAGCGCTCGATGGTGAACACCACCACGATCCACGACGAACTGTAGAGGGAGCCGTACTGCAGGAAGCCCAGGATGCCACACCACGGGTGGGAGTGCCAGAAGGGCTGCAGCAGCCAGAAGGTGAGGGTCAGGTCGATGAGGATCACCCACACCAGGTAGAAGGTGTCCACGATAGCCAGGCAGCTGAGATACACCACGGCTGTGGCAGACATTCCGCATTTACGGAAGCAGATCATGTAGAAGGTGAAGAGGTTTGCTGCGAGTGTGGAAAAAAAGACAAAAAAAACCAACATGGGTTGAAGCCAGAAGTTATTGTTTATTGTTTTTGCAGAGCGCCCCCAGCCACCACGTAGCTCCGCCCCTATGAGTAACTACAACTTTTTTACAAGCTAGTTGATTTTTTTTTAATATTTGCAAGCTCAAATTTGACTTAAGCACGCTTCAATTACAGCACCGTGAAATGAAGTGATGAGAAGGGAAAAAAACATGCCTATGCATGTTGAGCAGTTCACAGAAACAACAGTCAAACATTCAACACACACACACACACACATTTTATAATTCAAAACATTCAAATCAATTCAATCATACCACACTGTAGAGAGTATTTCTACCGCATGGGGGCAGTAAACGACTTTCAATGCTCAGACCCTCAGTTACTTCTATACTTCATGCTACTACAGTACTTGGATTCACCTAAATAAACAGCTAGTATGTTAACTAATTCGATGGAGTTTTACGTTTTTAATTACCTTTCCTTTAATTGTATTTATTTTTTTACGGTCCTGTGGCCCTGTTTAAGAAACAGACTTTGTGCAAGTGTGTGGCACATCCTAATTACTTGACCACCTTTCTGATTTGTGAAAATCACATTTTTATATATATTAAAAAAAAACATTATGTATTTACTTATTGTATTTGTAAGACAAACAATAACCATCTGGTTACAAACCAGTAAACAAAATGGCGTAAGGCACCTGGTATACCCATGATGCAAAGGAGCGGGTAGTAGATCTTCTGAACGGTGACAAAGATGGTGACGCCAACTCCCTCCATGTTGAATTCCCTGCCAGGCAATAGCTCACATGCTCATCCCTGCAATGAAGCTGTCACACATAAGAATGCTCTTATTATTAATATTCAATTACAGTATTTTAATAAGAAGGGTGACATAACTTCATTAAATATAATAGTTATCAATTAAAATGTGAAATACAGTTTGAATATGCATCTAAAATAGCATCTTTGTCAGAGGGCTATGAATTTCTAGGAATTTTCTTGATGTGGAAGTACTCCATGGTCATAAATGACAATCTAGCATGAGTGATCTTGAAATTTGCAAAACAGAAGGAAATTAAATGTAAAATAAAAGCAAACACTTTAGGATAATCCTGTTATACAGTATATTGAAGCGAACATATATATATATATTTTTATTTAATTTACTTTCTGTAAAATGTCAAAATTATACATATAAAATGTATCTATAAAATGTTCAATGCAGTTTGAGAAAACGACACTTTATTTTTTGAACCCCCCAAGAAATTCCCTTTTTTTTTCTACATTTAAAAAACTAGAACAAATCTTTCAAAACACATTCTGAAAATGTAACTAATCTGACTAACTTATCAGATGTGAAAAACCAAAGAAATGCTCATGCAAATCATCTGTTATCAATATAACAAACAGATGAAGAATATCATGATCGAGACTAAAACATTAAAAAAATAAAAAAGATTACAGAACACATACCTGGTGCTCCCTATGGTCTCATTGCAAGTCTCTCCTTGCTATGTCGACGTACAACCCAGCTGTTTATGGCTTCACTATTACACAAATATATGGTGGAAATGTGGAAGGAATGGGTGTGACTACATGAAAAGCATTGGGAGGAGTGATGAGGGAGTCAGTCCACCTGGCAGATGATGGGACTCACACATTAAATAAACACGACTTCAAGCAATAAATAACAGGAGGAGTTAAAAGCACGTTCCATTGGGTTGGCCACCGACTTGGATAGACACGGAATATTTCATTTATTTTCCTTCAAAATGTCTTCATTTTCTTTCACATTATGCGTAGGGTCATTTTCCATCTGCACTGTGAAACACTATCCTATCAGTTTTCTAGCAGATGGCTGAATGTGAGCAGAGTTCACATAGTAGAATTAATTCTGTCAGTAGTATCTCACAAATAAACACAAATGAGCGCATTCTGTTCGTCACACCGTGTTCATACTATGTCACAGCAGGAATCAACACTTTGTTTTGCAGCCTTAGATGAAATTAGCTTGTTTTGAGGGGGTGGCAAGGCTTTCATCGCCATGACGACTGAGGGTTGCAACGAAGCCAGGCAGCACTTATAAGTGTAGCGATTCTTACTATGTGTTAGCGGACACATGGCTAAACACAAAACCCACAACAACTTTACCGAACATCCAAGAATGTGCTTGTTATCAGAAGCTATCGCTGCCAGCTAATGCTAATTTGTGCTAGCATGGCAGCTGTGCGTACCTTTAGGCTTTGACATGATAGTTCTTCCGTGTAGTCTGGTAGACTTGAGCATGGTGGGTCTTAATGTAGCCTAGCTGGTAGCTGGTAAGGTATGGGCAGAGAAAATCAGTGTGGGGAATGGTATTATTAAAATTAGCGAAATTGTCTCTTCACAATTCAAAATCACTCACATACTCACCTGTTGGAATTGAAATCCATATTTAAACAAATCAATATTAATCAAATTAATGAACAATAAGAAAAGCAATACGCTGTTGAAACCGTTGAATGTTTCCCCCCCCCCATGAAGCCTCAGTTGTAAAATATCAAGAGATGCTTCACCTGTTTTACTGTGCATTTTTATTTTTTGCCTTTTTTTGTTGTCGGGAAAACTTTTTAATATGCAAATCGCACATGTAACTCATAATTGATTTAGCAATAGATATGTTAAAGCTTGTCTATTGTGTGATAATGATGTATTGCTTGTTGATTGAGTCAATAATAAAAACCATTAAAAAAAAAACTCGCACACAGATGCATTTTTTGGAAATAGGCCACTAACAAAAGATTTACTTAGTTGTGCGATTTCACACTTAATTGATGAGCAAGCACATACACATAAATTTGTGTACAATAATGAAAAGGTCAATTAAAAAAAAAAATTAAAATTTAAATGAAATACTTCCCCTTTAACTCATTCACTGACAGATATTTTCAGACCCTCTTTTATCCCAACACTTGAAAAAATAAATACATTCCTGTGATTGAATGGCTGGACTGTGAAAAGACGTGTAAATTCGTCAATGGCAGTGAATGTATTCCTTAGTCTGTGCAGTCAAATCAAGCACAAGAACAATAGCATCCAGTTTGGATGTTCTGCACTTTCCCTCAATGATCCAAGAATGAATGACTTTACTGTAATCATTTTTATTAGTTCTAAAAGAACTTTTGTGCCTCACAGTCACGATTCCTACATCTTAAGGCATGTTAAAGTCATAAAAAACGTATTAGTTCCATTTGAAATTAAATTTAGGACCAACTCCCCAGTGTTCCCAATCTCCCACACTGTCCAACGATGATCGAGTTCATAAATGATGTGCATCTGCTCTTAAGACCTTCATTCTGGATTCATAGATTCAATACTTGTAAAAACTTTCAGGATCTGCTGGAACCTTGACAGTGACACTAGTGATTTTACGAGGATCCCTTGTCATCACCTACTGGTGGCAGAGTTGGAAATTCTTCAGCAAGAAGAGAAAAAAAAGGGTGCAGTGTCTCGAAGCAGTAACAAAGAAAAACAGTGAGTGCTCCATTGAGGAGTGCAAGGTGCAAGACCTGACCTAATAAATTTATGTTAAGCCGGTCAATAGTGACAACTTTGCAACACTACTGAAATGAAAATCAAACAGCTGAAAACAAACAACAGCACCGATGTCCAGGAAAGCTTCGTATAATAAAGATGACGTCACGTCATTGACGCGTCGCAAATGCGCCGTCTGCGTCTCAAAATGATTACTCAAGTGGGTTTAAAGTAAAATATTCACAATGTTACGCTTCACAATTTTGCAGATGCAAAGACGAGTGCGATTGGTCTGTCCCAAGCGCGTCTCCCCCGCCAACTCAACCTTCGATAGATACGCAATACGGTAAAAAAGAAAAAGAAAGAGGCATCTGTTTGCGCAGAGGCTTTTATTTTCAAACCGGCTGATGCACCTGGCAACTATATTCACCATATTTCCACTACTTGAGGAAATAAGGTACAAAAGGGTATGCCTGATTGCGTAACAATGGCTCCACCTGCTCACAATTTGTGAAATTGTTAAAAGAGAGGGATATGTTGACAATCTGTACATGGTCATGTTTAATTTACAAAAAAAATATATGTATAGTGTAATTCCAGACAGAAAGCAGTAGCTATAAGACACCAAGCAGTCTGGGGGAAGCAAAATAAAATGGCCTCGGGAGATGAGAACAGAATCGAAGATATAATCCAATGGAGGATGGGGGGAAAAAAAATTAACTGGGTTCCGACGTAATCTGTGGGAATTATACACAGACAGATGAAATGGTTCTTAACCTTCATTCTTGGCAGATGAAAAATACATCTTGAAGTGAAGCAAACATACAAACTAAAACATCCCTGTTAAAAAAATATTTACACTAAATAGAAGTATGGCATTGCATCATTCAAACTCAAGATCCGACTCGCTTCCAAACTCACCTCTTATCATCGCATAGCAGAGTTCAAACACGAGAGGGGTGTAGGAAATGAAATGATCGAGTTGAGCGAGGGACACTTTGCAGACACGCCCCCAAAATAAAATAGTGGCAAGTCCAGGAAGATTCCAGTTTGTCTGTTTTTTTTTTTTTTTTTTTTTTTTTTTTTGCATCCAGCTCCAACCTAGAGGCAGGGAGGAAGAACATTTAGAGGTTGTCTCCAGGCTGGTACTGAGGCTCGGTGGCTGTGAAGTAGTCCTCCAAGAAGGCCTGCAGGTACTCAAAGGTGGGCCGCTCCTCCGCGTCTTTCTTCCAGCACTGCAGCATTAGCTCATGCAGGGAGATGGGGCAGTCCTGGGGGCACGGCATCCTGTAGCCTCGATCCACCTGTTCCAGCACCTCGCGGTTGTTCATGCCTGGAACGCATGAGCAGAGGTGTGACAAACAATCGGCTCGAGATGGGGCGAACTGACGATATATATCGCAACGTCAATTATGATATTGTGTCACTTGTCGACTATCGTGTCTATGGTAATTTGTCATATGCAGCAAGCTATGTGCAATAACGTCCAAGGGAGCTTGATTTGACATCAGCCACACTGCAGCCACCAGGTGGCAGACTGAACAACAATACGGGGAAGTGAAGTGTATCTATATCGAGTCATCCTACATTATGTATGGTGGGAAATAAAATCAAACAGTCAATGAAAATGACAAAACAATGAGGTGGGTGAATACTAGGGATAGACCGATTATCGGCCGATACGTGGCGTTTTGATGAATATCGGCATCGGCCTTTTTTTTTTTTTTTTTTAATCTGATGTCCGATAATAAATCAATTTAAAATTAAGTTGAAATCATAACGAAGACATGTGAAAGTGTGAAAATGTGTCTTTTAGAAATTTTGGAGAGCTTAATTTAGTGTAGAAAACTACATGGAGCTAGCGCCCTGAAGTTTTTGTTAGAATTTTATAACAAAAATGTACTGTATATTGTCAAAAATGTCTTGTTATAATAATTTAAGAAATCAACATTATGAGACAATAAATCAACATTAAATCAGAAAATTAGTATAATGAACATATGCTTAAAGACGTTTCAACAAAGTTAAAAGAGTTTACATTAAAAAAAAATTTTTTTTTAGATTTTGACGCCAATATTTACCTTTTCACTGAAAATCAACATCGGCTCCAAATATCGGTTCTCGGCCTCCTTGACTACTAATAATCGATATCGGTATCGGCCCTGAAAAAAACATATCGGTCTATCTCAAGTGAATACAAATAACGACTACTGCTACTTTGGGAAAGAATTAACTAACAACAACAAACCCGTAATTATTAACTCTTAGATGGCAAAGTGGGGTCAAAATTTATCCCAGGGCTTGTTTTTTTTTAAAAAAGATATTTGTAATTCTATATTTTTATCATTTAACCTTCCATATATTGTTCAAATAGTTTGTCTTTGACATGAAGCTATTTGGATTTGTATGTAATTGTTGCAAGTCTGCAATTTTTGTATTGGTACCACACTTTTCCATACATGGGATCAAAAATGAGCCCAAGCACTTTCTATGGAATTTCAAAGTTTAAGACACGTATTATCATTTTTATACCTCATAGTATGTGGGCTGTTATAAAATATGAACTTTTTTCCACCTCCATGAATTTGGTGTTTGAATGGATGGATCATCAAAAGTATGTAAGATGCCAGCATGCTACAGCAGCCCAGCTAAACGACACGCCTATGTGGCGGCCATGTTGGCAGGGGCAACGTTCCCATAAAGGGAAATGCACGTCACAGGACATCAAGCTACAACTAGCTCATTTCTCAACCGCTTTTCATGAGGTTTTCTTTTTTGTCACTGTCAAAACTATCAATACAGAACACACGTAAAAAAAATTGAATAAACAAATAAAAAAAGTCGAAGAATATTATTTTATCTATGACACCAAGTTACCTGTTTTCCTGCTGTCCACTCACATGGAATTACTTTGCCACTCCTAGCCTCACATCGCCATAGGCATGCGGTTCATATCGATGAGTCACCTTCGAATTACTACTTTGTAGTTAGCAGAGCTGGGCACGTCCCTGGGACGGAATGGCTAGTTAAAGTTTAGTCGGACTCGCCTATGGATGGCCGTTTAAAATTAGAGGCGCACCGGCCTATAAATGGGTACTATTTTTTTTGCCCTGGGAAAAAAGGCGAATGACGGGTGACCTAAAGGTTACCCACGCTGCAGACGGATGATGAATAACGGACGCAAAATTTTTTGTAAAATGCCCAGCTGCGCTCTTTTTCATGTGTGTTCCCTCTCTGCAGTATTGTTCTCACAGGCATAGTATTCCCTCTAGTGGATGCCCATTTCACTGATGAAGGAAAAAAAAAAACACTATGCTATGACCCAGAAGTCGTTTGTTCTCCTAAAATAACATTGCCTTATGTTGCAATAATTATTTTAATATCGCAATAAAGTTTAAGTGGAGACCTTTTGTCGTTCGGAATGATTCATTCTCTGATCACCCATTTACATGTGACGTAATCCATTCCGATCAGCCGTTTACTTGCGCCACCCTGTTAAGCAGATCAGCCGTGTTACAGCCGCGTGACACGCGGGGATCGATGTAAAGCTTCCCATGTCTCCCGTGTTCCTCTTTTTTCTGGGCTGAAATTTGAAGTTGTCCCGCAGGCAAACAGCAGTAATGAAGTGTTATCTCACATTTTGGCAGAGAAACAAAGATTACCCAAGCATTAAGGAACCTTTTACTCTCATAAAACGGCATGAAGGCGGCCGGAGGCTGTCACAGAACAAAAGCAGTGTGTACTTTGGTAACAACCCCGGTTGAAATGAGAGAAGTCTATGCAAATAAGGACAGCCTAATGGTGTCCTAGGATTTCAAAGCTGAGCCTCAATGACATCATTAGTCTTGTACGCTCACCCGGGTAAGGCACTCGACCCTTGGTGACCAGCTCTGTCAGCAAGATGCCAAAGGACCAGACGTCTGACTTAATGGTGAACTTCCCGTACAGCGCAGCCTCCGGGGCGGTCCACTTGATGGGGAACTTTGCACCTGCACGGATGATTAGTGCAGCTGAAGGTCGATTCGATTATTGATGATAACCGAGAGTGCGCGGAGGAGGGATGCGAAGGCCCACCTTGCCGAGCTGTGTATTCGTTGTCTTCAATGAGTCTGGCAAGGCCAAAGTCGGCGATCTTGCACACCAGGTTATCTCCCACCAGGATGTTGGCGGAGCGCAGGTCTCTGTGGATGTAATTCATCCTCTCGATGTACGCCATTCCTGCTGCCACCTGGGGCATGGTACAGAAGAGCACAACTGCATTAAAACATCAGCTAAGAACGTGAGTGAAGCGAGTATTTCAATGGTGATTTGCTGCAATGTCTCTCTGGACATAAAACCTAAAACATAACTTACAGAAATAGACGCTTTCAATTAGGGCTGATTGATTTAAAAGGTAATTGTGTTTTTTCTCTCCCCTCAATATCGCGATTACCATTTATGCGATTATTTTTTTCCAGGTCCACTTATGATGTGTATTTATTTAGTTTTTTTAACAAACATAAATTATAACAAATGTTTTGGCATAATTGGTAAGGCTTATGTTAGAGTATAGGCAAAGGATCTAGTGTTGTTCCGATGCCATTTTTCGGCCCCGATACCGATTCCAATACACAGCTGTGCGGTATCGGCCGATGCCAATACTGTACCGATACCAGACTTAAAAAAAGCTAAGTATGAGCATTTTTTTCTTGTAATTCTAAAGAACTGCATACTCACTTGGATGTAAATACCAGTGTTTTAATGTGGTATCGGGATACTTCCCGATACCAGTATCGGTATCGGAACAACACCAAAAGGAACCATGAATTAATATGAGAGAGTTTATTTATCTACTGTAACCTACTAAACACTTTGACTTGCAGTCTTTTAGGCGCTCACTACCACAACTTCCTAAAATCCTGCCAAACAAGTGTGGCGTCATAAATCAAATTACGACAATAATGCAACTTTTGCATACCAGTAATCAGATTAAAGTTACTTCTATCTAAAAAGATATACTGTATGGGGTTTGCTTTCTCCTTCCGTTTCGGACAGTGACGTTAATTATATGGCAAGTCACGTTTTCAGCAGCCAATCATATTGCAGCGGGGCGTGTCCTTCCTTGGAGAAGCGCGTAGCAGGCCGAACACTGCCACTCTCTAACCACTGTCCTCCTTTCGGAAAAAGTTTTGTAAAAAGTCACATAAGCAAATCCTGTACACAAAGTTAATTGATTGAAGCTAGCAAGGTGTGCTGACGCCACACATGATATGTCGATGGTTCGCATTAAGACAGATTGATGTCAATTTCTTGTTACGACATAAAAGGGACATTTTTCTTCCCCAAATTGCTCCAATTGCATATTTGAAAATCTTTAACTGTTAGTATATGTTGGAGGTCCGTGCTTTGTGCTATTAAGATACTGTCAATGACACACATCACGTCCCTCATTTTTCTATTAACAGCCTTCATTTGGCTGCCTTCTCATGGGGTTCCATTTCGCTGACCTTGAAGTTGATTGGCCTGATTAGAAATGTGCGTCCTAGTTAGCATACATGCATTAGTCAGGTGGATTTTTATCTTGAAAATCATCTCGAAGCAGGTATCCGAATTTTTGACCAAGTTCTCTTTACGTTGCGTGCGTAATAAAAAAACAAAAACACAGAATGTGGTTTTAATATTTAGAGACACACAAGCCATCAAAGTATAGGTTAAGGACAGAAGGTACTGTTTGAAAATTTTACTTTTCTACATTTGCATAACAGCTAACAATGTATAAAAAAACGAGGTATGACTTTGACTCATTAAGGAATCCGCTCACCCCTCCTCCCTTCTGAGTACACTAATGTTCCGTCCAGTGACATTCCAGGGAAAAATGTTATTTTAATTAACTTAAATAATTTACCTCACCGTTGTATGACAGTAAAATGTTCATGTGATTTAAAACACTATCTATATAGTTTCTAAAGATCTTGTTTATGATGGCAATCATTGACTCAGATCAACGGATTATTTCCGAAAGAAAAGTTTTGAAAGATGAAATATACTGTATTTCAGAACCGACTGTGTTTCACTGTACTTGTTATTTTAGAGCAAAAGGGGGATTTGTTTCTAATTGTATGGAATGTGAGGCATTTGGCAGCAGTTAAAAGATAAATAAAATCACAACATACCTGGGCAGCCATATCTACGAGGTTGGGCAACTTCAACCCTCGCCCTTCTCCATCCTTCAAAAAGTCCAGTAGGCTACCTACAGGGCAATATTTTACAATATCAACCAATACTGGTATAACACAGTGTATGTCAAGAGAAACTTTCAAATAAAAATAAAAAGGGCTATTATGCAGAATTGCAGAAAAAACTTTTGGCAACTAATAAGATGCCTAGCGCAATATAAGCAGAGGCAAACAAATTAAGAGCGACCTCAGTCTACCGTAACGCTGATCGTTAAAGATGCTGTCTTCGCATAACTAAGCTTATCTTTAACACTGTGCAGGGAACTCATTTACAAAATACATTTCCACACTTTCATTTATATACTGTATGAGACAGTTTTCTGCATCTAAGATGCTGTTTTGGTTAGCAACTGAGTTAGTTCCAAATGGGCTCTGCAATTAACTATTTAGTGTGAGAACAATCAATCAATCATTAACCTAACATGCATGTTTTTGTAATGCAAATTGTGTTTTTACTGATAATTCTACTTAAACCAATTCACAGGGAATACTGTATCATTATTTTAGTCAACAACATGCACTGTATTGTTGCTCAGTAAAATACCTCGATTAAAGTACTACCAAGTAGGGCGGCTCGATTATGAAAAAAATATTAGTCACGATTATTTTGGTAAGAATTGAAATAACGATTTTTAAAACTATAATTTATTTCTTTGGGTACAAAAAAAGAACATATTTAAACATAAAAAAAATATAAAGACAAATACATTTCTTTGAAACACTATTTGGATGAAATTTCTTTAAATAGAATTTGTTATAACTTTTTTTTAAACTATAAATTCAAGCATTCAAGTCCTATGCATTTATATCCAACAAATGCATTTTAATAATCGTTTTTTTACGATTATGCCAATTTTGTAATCGTGGAGTGTAATCATCGTAACTGTAATTGAATTTCGATTAATTGCACAGCCCTACTACTAAGAGTCATTGGTGTTGATAAAAATATACAAGTTCACTAGCTTGCTATGATACAGTCAATAAAATTTCAATAAATGACCCAAAATGAAGTTAATTCTCTTTGAGGGAAAAGTCCATCGCTAAAATACCCATGGAAGGTTTTGGAAATGGAAATGCACCCAATTTTGTGTTTACGCGAGCATTCATGTACCTTTGCCCATATACTCGGTGACAATGTAAATAGGCTCCTCAGACACCACAGCGTACAGCTGCACCAGCTTGTCATGGCGGAGTTTCTTCATGATCTGAGCCTCCTCCAGGAAGGACTCAGGGGACATGGTTCCAGGCTTCAGAGTCTTTACTGCTACCTTTGTGGTGCCGTTCCATGTTCCTGACACATGCACACATGCAAGCATCAGTGTACCGTGACCATATGTAACACCTCCAAGTCACACTTGAGATGATTCGTTAGGCATGCACAAAAACGACTTTTGTAGTACAGACACGGGTGTAAACATGCCACACAGCATGAGATCAAGAGACGCTATGTGAATCAGATCAACTTTACTTCTCATGCACACAGCTTGAGCAGATGGATAATTAGTTGGATAAAAGATTTAGAAGGTACTTTGATTTGAAATGGATTTGAAAAGCCCTCACTAGAATCCAGCGAGGATTGGAGAGCCACAATGCGCCAACACGGGAGCAGATAATCCTTCGTAGGGATGATTAACAAGAGCAAGCCAGTAAGCTCCTAACTGTGGGCACGCCAGTTGTTGAAACATAACATGACTGTGGCAATGCCGTGAGCTAACATGTCATGGCATGCATTGCATAACCAAATATGGACCACTGTAATAGTTCTACTGATCTCATTCTGTGAGAGGATGTAGAGGACTGAGTCAAAGGGAGGACAGAGACCATCAACTATGTAGCATGCTTGGACGGTTTTAGCTAATATAAGAGTGGCGCCAACTGTTAGAGAAGAGGGGTCCATCTGCTTGGTAACGGAATAGGATCTCAGAAGCTGGGAGTCATCTGGGAAAAGCCTGATTCCCAACATCTGTCCAGCTGCGCGTGGAACTGTAAATATCTACGGTGTATTATTTATTCAACAAATTTGAAATATAAACTATTGAAATAGTTTTTCAATGAAAATTAAATCTAGACGACCCAGTTAAGAGTGTAAAAAATGTGTCACTTATTTTAATTATTTAGTTTTTGCATAAATTCTGACGGTATTTTAGAATTTAGGTTTTCACACAAATGCCATTAATATTTAAGGAAGTTCCTTTTAGGCTGGAGTGAGCATGTGTTTGCTATGCTAAAGTTACCTCACAAGCCTAGGGCATAGAATATTACATCAGCAGTATAGAAAATGTGCTGAACTATGCTGTTCATCTTTGAAACGAACAATGGTGCAGACTGGCATTTACTTAGCTGTTAAAAGTACAAAAAGTGAATATCTACACTAATTAGCTAAAACCACTGTATTAGCTAAGTACTTTCCTCCCCTCATATAATTGTTTTCGCCGCTTAATTCTCTATAGGTAGAACAAATGTTATTCTTTAAGCAGCCATAGTCTCGCAGGGACATACTGGGATGAAAATTAGGCCCGAGAATAGTTTACAGTAGGGGTGTAACGGTTCACAAAAGTCACGGTTTGGTACGTACCTCGGTATGGGGGTCACTGTTCGGTACAGCAATAAGTCTCAAATGCATAAGACTAGGTTGTTTTTTTTAAATTTAGTTTTAACTGAGAGCAAGCTACAATTTGCTATAAAGCAAAAAACATTCCCTGTTATAAAAGCACAAAATAGAATAAAAACTTGCGCATTTAGGGTTGTTCATAAATAATAATAATAATAATATCAACAATGATAAAAAAAAGATTAAACACAGGAAAACAGCCTTTCTTGTATGGATAGAATGAGGTTGCAGATAAAGTCAGGTAGCACTTCCCAACTAGTAACTTTAACTTCATTATAAGAGCAGCGGAGGACACCGCGGCTCTTGTGCGATTGGATATGACAGGGACCACGGTCAAATTTGGCGGTCGCTTGGATACTGCAGCCGTTCATTCGCGCACAGCGGAGAGGGGAGGGGCTTCGCTTGGTGGTAGACTACGACAGCATTTTTCAACATCGCAATCAAATGGCCGACACACTATGCTAATGCTAACAATATTGCTGTCTTGGTAAGGTTCAAGGACTGTAAAAAAAAAAAAAATAAAAAAATAAAAAGCCGCCGAGTGAACAGGACGCTGTTTGGCTGTGAACATTACAGTATGCCTCGTAGTATGCCCGACGCTGATTGGCTGACAAATGGACGGATTTTCGGTGCTTCGCTCCGCGTCCCACCGCTCCAAACGCATCATTCGCAACGCAACCGCGCCCGCCCGCGAACTACATTGACTCCAATTGAAACACGCCACCAGAAACGCTACAACCGCAGTTGGTGTGAACGTAGCATGGATGCAGCATCAGGTGTTGACTTTTTTTTTTCCCCCATCAGACGTATTTGTCGTATGACTGCGTGCACCGAACCGTGAAGCCCGCACCGAGACGGTTCGGGATGTATACAAAAACCGTTACACCCCTAGTATACAGGTGCCAAAGTTATGTGAATAGCTGCTGTAAAGAATAAATAGAGTTAGCATGCTAACAGCTCCTTTCTATGTATCTATTTTCTATACAGCTTTTTTCCTTATTACGGCCGTGGTGAGCTATCTATCACAGCTGACTGGGCAAATGGCGGGTAACACCCTGGTCTGATTGCTAGCCATTCACAGTGGTTAATTTCTAATATGTAACATTTTCCTGTTAGCTACATAGTGAAACGCTACAGGCAAAAGTTTTAGCTTAATGGTCACATTACTGGCATCAATGTAGTACATACTGCAATTTTTGCCAAATTTACTTAAAGACAACATGTTTCATTAATAATACCAAAAACCAAGCCTTTACTCTGAATATTTTATGTATTATTATATTATATATTCAATGTTTATTCAGTTACAGTGTAAGCAAAATTCAAATCTCAGGGGAAAACCTAATGCTTTTAACTTCAATAATACACAAAAATGGTTTCTAATCTCATTAAAACGTTGAAAAGGCTTCAAGGCAATCTTTGTAAATTCCAAGGTGAACATTGATGAAAATATTATTCTTGGGGGGGGGGGGGGGGATCGGGTACTCTTACCGTAAAAAACCTCAGCAAAACATCCTGTGCCCAGCTTTAAATCCAATTCAAGAGTGTCTCTTCCAATCTCCCAGGCATCATGACTCAAGCCCACAGTGTCAGGGATGTAGTTCACACACACGCCAGTTAATTCAAAGCACAAACCATCCGCACTCTCTACAGGGACGGGAGGGAAGGCATACAAGGTTAACTACTGGGGAGAAGTACATGCAGTTAAGGATGATGAAGGAGGCCATCTTTGGACATTTTCCTGCAACATCCCCAAAAAGAGAATTATCCCATTGAAGCCCCTTGCTCCTCCGGAGAAGTGATTAACTGATTTGGGGTCTCTCCACTGTCCGAGTTGTGGCCTCCTCCATGCAGCCCCTTCTTTCGGAGGCGACTGGATCCATACCCATCCAGACTTCTCCAAACTGCCCATTCCCAAGACGTTTTATCAGCTGCAGTGACTCCCGCGGGATCTCCCACACATCTTTGGTTTTGACTGACAGGTCAGCGAGGCGGGGCATCCCTTTGTGGCAGGGAACCACTAAGCGACAGCAGAGACCGGCAGCTCGGTCTGCTCGGGCCACACGGCAACGCGCAGAAATAAGAGAAGAAAGAAATGTACGGAGAGTTGACAAGACAAAACTGCAGCAAGAGGAAGAAGGAATTCACGTGAATTCTACAGTGACGATATATAAAGTTAAAGCTGAAAAATCAATTGCTTTAAATGGCCCTATGGGCTGTTTCTAGGTCATTTCGTGCTATTTATATAGGCGAATGGAACCAACTGTACTGCTTGGTTGGCTTTACAAACAATACCTACTGCTATATTCAGAAATAAGTACTCTAGACACAAGGACAAAAGCATTGGGACAGCTGCACATCTAGTGAGACTTTCTACACGTTTCTGGAGAAGAACAGGCTCTATTTTCGCAGACAGCGCCAGCATAAAAACTGGCGTAACTGGCGATTAGTGCCCACGCAAGCCTCGATGTGCTTGTTTGGGAATTTGTTTCATCTCCGTGTGCCATGCCACAATTCGGTGGACTAAACAAGTAGACTAAACTTTACACCTGGTGGATGTCATCGTATTTCATTCATAAATGCGGGCATCAAATCCCATGAATCGTTGCAGAAATCAATTCACTGAACACATTATTATGATTATCATCTTTATGATCTATTTTTGAAACCATCCCACTGGCTGGACATGTGCGATTTGAGTGGAACGCAGTCTTCAAGCCCACTTCTCTGATTTGTGATCTCCCTGTAGCCAAATTTATATCATTCACCCGCGAAGGTCCGCTCGCAGTTCCTTATTAACATACTTTGCTCGCTTTGACTTCCTGCGTGGACTCCAGCAAATCAGTTTCTCCTTCCACTATGTCGAGGACAATTTAAAGGGAATGAGAGGAGCCCCTTCTATTGGTGACGAATCAATTCGGCCGTGTGCACGCCCACAACGGCGCAAAACGCTGGTTGTAAACTGCACCGTGCTGCGTACGTCTCTGAAAATAGCAGTCGTCATCCGTCAGTGGCAAGTGTACCTGTCTGTCTTTCGTCAGTCTGTCATTTTTTGTAACAAACTGAATTCTAATCGTCAGTCAGTCCGTCAGTTAAGTCCATCAGTTAGTTCGTCAGAAGTCCATTGGTCCGTCAGTCGGTCCTCCCAAAAAAAAAAAAAGTCAGAAAAACGTGCGTCCGCCAGTGACGGACAAGGTTTGTGACGATTAGACTGACAGATGAAAACACTCTTCGGTCATTTGTCAGTCCATCATTTTTAAAAGGCGTTTGTTGTCATTTGTCAATCGTCAGAAAAACAGGCGTCCGTCACTGATGGACTGACTGACCGGTCCGTCAGTCTGACGAATGCCCTGGAAGACCAAATCAAAGTTTTGCCCAGTCATGCACAGATTACCAGAGCTGGGCAGTCCGTCCCTGGGCCAGACCAGTCTGACCCTCCGGCCCGGCCGGATGCGCATTTTTGGGGTGGGTGGGGGTATAGGTGACAAATTTTAAAATATGGCTGGACTAAGCATGGCCGGAAGTGGATTTTAGTCCGGCCCACTAATCGGCCCTCATGCGTTTGACGTGGTCGCGAGGCGGCCAAATTTCATTTCAGCCTACTCAGTGAAAGGCTTCTTTTTAGGCTTCTTTCTACTCCCGCGTCGGCACGAGCGACAAATGCCGCATTGATTCACGTGACCGATTGTGTTGTTGGCGACAGGTCTGCAGAGGGCGGAGGGCGGAACGGGCGGGGGGTGATCATTTTTATGAATAAGGGCTGGAAGGGTACCCAGGTCAAGGGTCGCGGCCGGACCGGCCAAAAAGGGTCAAGTGCCCAGCTCTGCAGATTACCATGATAATACTCTAATTAAGACTTCTTTCCTCAATTCCATGTATGTAAATGCAGATTAATATATATATTTTTTAGACCAAAAGATGTCCACCGCTGTGATGCAAAGTGGCTTTTCCAGTTTAAGTCGTATCAACAACAGGTCGCTGAAGTTAGTGGTGAACACTGCATGCTTCCGGTACTCTTTAAAAACACTGACCATTGTGTGTTTTCCTATCATCAATTTTCTTTAAAATATCGATCGTCTTCCTACAGTCAGTCCCAAAAACCGCCATTCTATGTTTGTCTTCTTCTCATGTGTACATATTGCACTGGACATCTTCAGTGGAGCAGGGTTAATTTTATTGATGAATAATTTCCATAAAATATCAAATCACAACTGCTTTTCACTCAACTTAACGTAACATAATAAAATAATAATAAAATTGGATTTCATCTCAGGTAACACGACACTGTGTTTATAAATCTCAGTTCGTGTCTACACCTGGGAGAAAGAGAAGAGCGTGCATATTGACATGTTTTACATTTGACGCTGTGGAGGACACCTGGCTATGTAAACCGTGTCAAGAAATTATCATGGTAAAAACTAGGGATGCTCCGATCGATCGAGCACTGATCATGATCGGCCGATTTTCGTGAAAAGAGTTTATTATTTACTTTGATTATATTCTGAACCATGCAATGTTTAAGTGGCATGTCAATTATTTGGCTTTTTGCATAATTAAGTCTTTTGAGACTGCTGATTATTTTGATCTGTTAAAAAAATGTGATACTAAAAGCTGGTAAATTTAAGTTTTTCAGTTATCTTTGTGACTGAGTAATTGTTGTATTGTCCCAGCAACGGTTTTGTATTTCTTCATGCTTTTGAAAATATATATAGATTTTTGTCAAAATGACGGCAATAATATGGCTGTTTTTTTTTCATACAATATTGCACAATAGCAGTAACCATAAATAAATGGAAAAATATACAGATATTCCATGTGATCGTAATCTGTATCGGCCAATCTCACTCATGCAAGATTGGTATCGGTATCGGTGTCATAAAACCTGATCGGAACATCCCTAGTAAAAACACAACACACTCCACAAGCAGCTAACCCAAAATTATTTTAGGCAAACAACTGTGAGTAAAACTAACTAAAAAAACGTTCTGCTCTGACTAATGACAATCTCACGACATACTTGGAAAATAATACAAATTGGATTTACAAACAGAACAATCATCGTGAAGTCTGACTTTTAGAAATCTGCTTCAAAGCTATAGCAGTCATGTAGGTGTTCTTGCTAGCTTGATGTAAACATACGGCGTGCTGGTGGATGAGATGGCCAGCCTCAAAATATCTGTTCCAAATAATCCTAATTAGGGATAGACCGATTATTGGCCGGGCCAATTATCGGGGCCGATATTTGGCATTTTGGCGATTATCGGCATCAGCCTTTTTTTTTTCATTTTAAGGCCGATAAATTAAAAATTGCTTTATTTGTGCTTGCTGCAGCGTGCTTCTCTCTCTCTGTTTGCTGCACGACTGGCCCTGGACAGGCAGATTGGCCAGCCCAAAGCACCATCTGATTGGTTCCTTGTGAAGTGCGTCACAGCCAATCAGCGTAAAGCTGCGTGTATGCTCCCTGCTCGCTCTCTCTGTGTCTCCTGGACGAGCAAGGCACATATACGATGGGAGTCGGCGAGTTAGTAGTTCAAGGTAATGCAATAGACTTCGCCGAAATTTTTGTAAATGTCAGTCTACTATAACTCACTTGTAACTTTACTATGAGCCCTTCCATGTCATATAAACACAAGGAGCAATTCTGCCCGCCACAGTGAGCTGCCTTGCGGCTCAAGCTAACCACTCCCCCAATGTCACAACAGTAAATTTGCTTTGTGAATGACATGGCTTCTGAGAGAAGTTGCTGATAATATCGGGAAATGGTGATAAAAGTAAGAAGTGAGTGAGTGCCAATGTGTGCGTGTTTGTGTGTAAAACATGTCATGAAAAGCTAAACTCAACTTTATTCAAAGAGCACTTTAGAACAACCACCGCTCCAAGTGCTGTACATGGTGCAAAAATTGACAGCAAAGTACTGCATGTGAAAGTCCGTTCTTGAAAACATGCTTATTTTTCTGGCTAGTAACTGCGTTGAGGATTCACTTTTATGTTTTTGAACTTTAAAACAAAGATGTGTGAAAGATAAACATTTCAGTTATAGTGGATTTTTAGAAAACTATTTACTATAAGGAGATGTTTGTTTTCATTGAACTATAAGACATGCAGCTGAGCCTGGTAGCTCCCTGCACTTTTTTGTGAGACTTAAAAGAAAGTTGTCTATTTTTTAAGATCTAGAAAAGCTTTAACATCTAGTAAATCACTAAAGTTGTTTAATAAACATGGGCTTAAAGGCATTTAAACGAAGTCAAGTGTTGGAGTTTTTATTTTTCATAAATTTGACACCATTTTACCCCTTTTTTCTACAAATAAATATCAGCTTCAAATATCGGTTATCAGCCGCCTTGACTACTAATAATCGGTATCGGTCCTGAAAAAAAGCATATCGGTCTATCCCTAATCCTAATGATGTTTGATGCGGGTGGTCAAAGTCAGGCAAGTTCACCCCCCCCACACACACACACGCACAACACCCCCCCCCAACCCGCCCAAACACACACACTAAAAAAAGCCAACTTAGTCTTTAGGTGCACTGGTGGACCGCCTTGAAAAAAAGTCAAAACTGTCTTCGCAGGATGAAAGACCAAGTTGAAGGAAGGACCTCGGATTCTGTCCCAATACTTTTGTCCATATCGTGTATGCATGGCCATATGGTCATAAAGCAAGTATAAGCTCCCTTTTAATGGTCTCTCAACCTGCATAAGCTTTACGATAATGACGGTAATTAATGCTAAGAGATAATCGGAGTTCTAAGAATGTATACGTACTAAGTAGCGGTTAAACATAAAGACCGGGCTTTATGCAACTTGAGAAGCATTACCGTTAGGCCTGTTTAGGTGCCTGAGTGGTTCACCAGCTGCTTGCATTTCGATTAGCGCTGCTCAGCGGCACTTTAGCCGCTGACGCTGTCTCATGAAATCAAACGTCTTGCTTTTACTCCAGAGGAAGCTCTTGTGTTTGCTTGTTATCGATTAAACCAGTAGATTAGGGCCGTTTTTCCGTCCACACAAGCTGATAAGTGCAAAGACCCCCTCTCCTATACTCATGCAGGATAAAAGTCCCCCCTCCTTCCTCACAACCAGTGATAAATCCCCACGGTGTTTACATGGGGCAGTTAAGATGAGATAAAGGCCGGAGTCTCACCCATGAGGGTGCTTAGCCGGCCGTCAAAGCCCATCTGGGCCAATTGCCCGCTAATTTGGTGCTCTGTTCACTCTGGTGCCTGTCATAAAACCTGCCAATATGTGAACTGTATCCACAGCAAAGAGAAAAACAAAGGTTTTCCTCGAAATGTAGCAGCTCGGAAAGATTGATTGGAATGATAACAATTTGATCTCACTTGAATCAATTGCTCTCCATTAAAGGCTTTCTTTCCATTTCTGGGCTTGTTCAGCACAAGACATTCGGTGTTACAGAGCAAACACTTGGCTCCCCCTGGGGGCACGATACTCATCTGACCAGGAAAAAAAAACAGGACTGTGACATTTTAAATGCATTGATTCAAAGCCCCTGTGAGGATTAATTGTACTCAAACGCAAAACTCAGGTCACAGTGGAGATTTGCGGATATCTCCGGATCCGCGTTTGGCTGTGTACAGTCAGACCCGGAGATTTACGTCGTCACTATGTGACAAAAATGCTCTGACGTCACTTGCGCGACTTGTGTTTTCATGCGAGTCAACATGGATTCCCGCGGCGCTGCGTTGGTTATAGCCATTCTCGAGGCGCTTTTTGCTTACTTATTTGTCCGCAACTAACCACTGCTTCTCTTTGAAAGGTTTAAAAGCAATTTTGACCTCTTATCGGTAATCCCGAACGCGCTTGGCGCCGTGTTTTTGGTTTCATAGAAGTGACGTCAAAGGACGGAAGTTCCTTCTGAATGGACAGCATTTGGCTAACTACTGCCGCCTACAGGCTTGGCATGCGTTTGAAAGCGCACTTCCGCAGTTTCCTGTGGATGCGTTTTTTTATGTGTAATCCAACGCAGGCGGGGGGAGGATATACGGTTGTTAAAAAACCCCGGCTACGTGTAGACAAGTTTCATGTAAGAGATGCAAGAAAGCAGAACAAGACGTGAAAGCAGAAGCCTCAGTGTGCTGTCACCTGTGTGCATCTAGTGATGATAAAGTATAGTAGGAAATTAATGTCCTGTGTCACAAACATAAAGAAAACCCGTGGTGCTGATTTTAGGACATTATTCAGAGAGAGACTGACTGCAGTAAGGGGGAGAGAGAACAGTGATGAATGAAAACACAATTGCAAGCTTCTGTTATTACAATATCAGATATCATAACTCCAAGTATTCCTGTGACATATCTATGGGTAAAACAGTTTCATTATCACCACCCTTTTTTACTGACTGGGAAGTTTATGCCATTTGATTTCGGTATGACCAAACTTGGTTACTTATAAAGGGTTGACACTGAAACGTCGTTGTACCGCATGATATGCCTATGTGATCAATTTATTTAATCTAGCAAATCAGGAACGATTCAATATGTGGTACTTGCATTAAACTCCCGGCAAATTACAGTATATTAGATGTGTAATGATGATGATGATTCAATCGAAACAAAAAAAAACACTGAAAAACATTCAATGTATGTTTTCCACACAAGAAAAGGAGTAATCGGGGGAAAAATTACAGCGGGAAAATGGGACCCCCGTTTTCTTGGAATGATATGCAGGACATTGTACCTTAATAATATTCAAATTTTGAGTGAGTTGATTTTTGTGGCAAAAAAATGTACAAAATGAGTTCTTGCACTTAAGTTGGTTTGCTGTTCAGCAGTTTTGTGCCATCCTTGAATGTTCATTTTTATGAATTGCAAATGCAATTAATCGTTTAGCCCTACTTAAGAAATTGACCATTAACCTTATAGAGCACTCAAAAAGGTACTTAGGAGTTTTAATACTTTTAGTACAGTAGTTCTACATAAAATGTATATCCTTACATATTTTTTAATATATGTGTAGTTGTTAACAATAAATCTATAATAATTATTCTATTCAAATAAAAAAATATATAATTTTTATTTAAAATAGTAGTATACTACCACTGCTACCATAGTACTATAATAAATTTGCCATTTGATTTAATTGCAAATTTCCCACTATTTTCCCTTCATTCATTGATTGGCTAGAGGAAATCCAGCATCCATTTTCTATGTCGGTTATCCTTATTAGAGTCGCAGGTGAGCTGTAACCTATCCCAGCTGACTTTAGGTGAGAGGCAGGTTACGCCCTGGACTGGTCACCAGTCAATCGCAGGCCTCATACTGCCAAACAACAAAGTGTGAGAAGCAATGATCCAACTCATAATGTAGCATACTATATGCAGAACTAATGAACCAAGTCTGCATATTAATACAAAGAGTAGCTGCCGTACCGGAATAGTGCTGAACCAGCTGCTGTAGTGAGTCAAACTGAGCCCTGGTAGTGATGTAGTAGCCACCGCTGTCCAGCTTGCGGATCTTATAATGTTTGACATGGTCGCCTTTCACGTCATCCCAGTCCCGTATGGATAAGGAAAAGGCACCTAGGAGGAGCAATTAGGTTTTGGAAGGTGAAGGGCTTTTGTCACTCAATTATAGTCATAATCCAAAATGTTGACAATTTACCCTTTGTAGTTTCACTTTCCCGGATGAGGTAAGTACCCCGTGGGTTCCCAGTGGAGAGCAACTGTCTCTCGGCCTCCTTTCGGCCCAGTTTACCAAAGTACCAACTGTAATTATACGAGGCAGCATGTTAACCCAACAGCGGTACTAGTGGCAGACATATGAAACCTCACCTATCTGGAACTAATTTACTTGTACTTCACAAGAACATGTTCTATGCAGCCCCACTAGTCTAAACACAGCATTCCGATTAATACTGCGTTTGTGGAATATGAGTTAAGTAGTCAAATCCACCCGTTTTTGTCAACCTCAGGGGGTGGCCATTTTGTCACTAGCTGTCAACTGAAAATGACATCACAGTTGTTCATAGCTCAGGTAATTACCAATCATGGCTCAGCTTGAGAAAACAGGTGAGCTTGAGAAAACAGGTGAGCCATGATTGGTTGTTACAGCCCCCCTGGCCGCCCCCTGAGATGGGTGGATTTTGCTGCTTAACTCATATTCCACAAATGCAACATTAACCACAATGCCGTGTTTAGACTAGTGGAGGCGCATACAACATTTTATTGTAAAGAACATTCTGGGGTTGACTTCCCCTGAGTAAAAATGTTCGGTATTTTGTCTCTATTCAACACTTGGACGCTGTCACACACACGTACACAAACACTCTCTTTTCTCTACTTACTCCTCAGCCTGGATGGAATCCACTGGAGCCACGTAATTACTGGGAATATAACCACTGCCACCCGTGGTGAGTGAGCGAGCATCCCACCAGTCCCCTTCACTGGAAAAGACAGAAGTTCAGAATAATAAGTAGAGCAGATTGCTATGCACTTTATGTCTCATGAACTGGCGTACTTTGTGCCAGTGAACAATTCAACAGTACAACAAAAGTATATGTCCTGATTCACAGACAGTTTGGAATTTACAGTATATGGTCAGGAGTCACCCACATTGACTTCACAAAGTACTCTTCTGCATTTTTTACTGCTGTCTGGCTTTCCCTTTTGGATTTCAGTAATGTCTTTTTTTTCTTGACTGGGGGCTTAGCCCTACAGACACCAACTTGACTCTGTTGTGCTTAGTCATTTTTACCCTCGCCCTGCTTCTGTGTCCGTTTATTTTTTACCCAAGAGGCCAGCACAACCGGCAGCATATAGTTACATCATAAAAGAAATCATGTTAATATGTGCTTCATCTTTTGTATTAATAACCTATTTTTAGATTGAGAAAGTGGGAATGTTTTACAAATACTTGAATACTTTCTAAGTTATCTGTATTGTGCCTCTTTGGCCAGTAGGAAACTGCAACCAGGGCTTGACATTAACTGTTTAGCTCACCAGCCACTGTGGCTAGTGGTTTCCCAGAGTTAGTAGCCACTTGGCTTTCACTAGCCACATTTTTTTGTTCTTGTCCTCATTCTGTAAAACAATTCGGAGATTAAGATAAATGAGAATCAAAAAGGGACGTGACGTGAACTAATCGTGTGGTCAGACAACACCGACCATGACCGACAATGTCACATATAAACATTAGAAAATAAGCAGAGCTGGGAACTCCGTCGCAGGGACGAAATGGTCCGTCCGTCCCGGACAGGTGCCCATTTTGTGGACGGACAGAGGATGAGAAGTCTTTGAAAAATAACGGACTAAGGACTAAGCCCACAAGGATGGAAGTGGGTTTTCGTCCATCCCTCTACCGGTTCAAGTACAGACTGAACATGTCCTGTTGGGTTCTTTTAAAAAGCAAGACCACTGCATGTTCTCTTCTACGGAGCCGCCTTCATTAATTGCCTGCACAACGCTTTTCATGTGCTTCCCAGTAGTCACATTGCACATGCATATTCTGCCCTCTAGTGGTTCAACATATGTAATATCATGGATAATGCCACAGGAGTCAGGATGCCATTTCGAAACACGCCCAGCCTGTCTCGTGTGTGTAATCCGGGATAGCAAGTTTATTTTGTTGACTGTTAACATTTAGTACCTTATCCCTTTGCATTAGAGATAGACTTATTATCGGCGAGGCCAAATATCGGGGCATTTTAGCGATTATTGGCATCGGCCTTTTTTTTTTTATTTTAAGGCCGATAAATTAAAAGTTGGTTTATTGCAGCTTGCTGCGGCATGGTTCTCTCTCTCTCTCGCTCTCTCTGTGCTGCTCAACTGGCCCTACGTCCAAAGCGGATTGGCGCGCCCACAGAACCATCTGATTGGTTCCTTGTGCAGTGTGGGTAACAGCCAATCAGCGTAAAGCTGCCTGTGCCCCTCTCGCTAGAGCAGCACAGCACACTAGGGGTGGGCAATACTGGGATTTTGGTATCGATCCGATACCAAGTAAATACAGGGTAGCATCGGCCGATAATGATACTTTTTGCTTGGAAATGTTATGATCCCCCTTGAATTTGTATACTATGTTGATATATATATATATGTGTATGTTTTATTTTTTCTTTAATAATTTGGTTGGAAAAGCCTCTGCAAGAGTATGTTGTCTCTGTGTCCGCGGGGGTGTTCTGGCTTGGAGATCTCTGCCTTCCTCCTCCTCCTCCCTGAACTTCGCTTGCAGCTCATGGCTCTCTGTAGAGTGAGCTTTTTTCATATGTTTGTGTAAATTCGTTACCACAGTAGCGGAGCACTTTATTACACAAATCACACTTGGCACTGTCCTTTTCTGTTGTTGTAAAAAAATGTCCACACCGCACTAGCCTCCGCTTCTTGTTTGGCTCTGCCATTGCTTTAGGTTCCGGCCGCTCTCTCCCTCTCCCGTCGCCCTCTCTGCCAGGGAGGGGCGAAAAGGGTGCCTGAGAGAGAGTAGCAGGAGGCACTGGGCGAGAGAGGGGAAGGGGAGAGGGGTGCGCTCTTTGCTCAGAGAAGCGGCGCTTTGAGGAAATTGGTGGAGGAGCGAAGTATCGATCCCAGGACAATAGTATCGATCCGATCCAAGAACTTGCTTAGCATCGATAATATCGATATTTGGATCGATCCACCCACCCCTACAGCACACTGAGCACAGCAATCGCTACTTGAGCAGCACGGCACAGGAGAAATTCAAGCTACTAAACAGACTTTGAGGAAAGGAGAAATTCAAGCTATTAAACAGACTTTGAGGAAATGTTGATAAATGTCAGTCTACTACAACTGACAACCACTTGTAACACTACTATGAGCCCTTCTATGTCTTATAAACACAAGGGGCAGTTCTGCTTGCCACGGTAAGATGTCTAATTGCCTTGAAGCTAAGTGCGTGTCTGTGTGTAACCCACGTCATGAAAAGCTAAACTCGACTCAACTTTATTGATAGAGCACTTTAAAACAACCACCGCTCCATACAAAGTAGTGCTGTACATTGACGGCAAAATACTGTAAGTGAAAGTCCGGTCACATGCATTTAGAGCAAAAAGTGTCACGTGTTCTGCTTCCACAGGAAGTCAGTATGGTGGAGACGGCAGCTGCATATGCGACACAAGAGAATGACAGAACACCCACAAAAAGCAATGGAGAGAAGACACAGCCGTATTGATGAGATTATTTTTCTGGCTAATAGCTGCGTTGAGGATGCACTTTTCTGTTTTTGAACTTTAAAACAAAGATGTGTGAAAGATTAACATTTCAGTTATAGTGGATTTTTAGAAAACTATTTACTGTAGTAACCTTTAAGGAGATGTTTGTTTTCATTGAAGTATAAGACATGCATCTGAGCCTGGGAGCTCCCGAGACTTTTTGTTAGACTTGTAAAACAAAGCTGTCTATTTTATAAGATCTAAAAAAGTAAATCACTAAAGTTTTTAATATACAGGTGCTTAAAGGCCTTTAAACTAAGTCAAGTGCTGGAGTTTTTATTTTTCAAAATTTTGACACCATTTCAACCCTTTTTTCTACAAAGGAATATCAGCTTCAAATATCGGTTATCGGCCTCCTTGATCACTAATAATCGGCATCGGTATCAGCCCTGAAAAAAGCATATCGGTCTATCTCTACTTTGCAATCGAAGTATGTCCTTGTATACGACATCTTTAGACCATAAAAATCCCTACCAGGGTATACAGTTAAACGCCCCACAAGTGGAAGTCATTGTTTCCCCTTCAAATAACCTTGTGTTATTTTGCAATAATATTATTTTGTAAAAACTGAAAACGTCTTGCGTTAAAACACAAACGTTTTGCGATACATTTAAAAAAAAATTTTTTAATTACTCAATCCTAAATACTATATTCTCCTGATGTCCCCTGGCTTGCATCGGCATCATCATCATCATTTTCATCACACTGCAGCTAAATGCTATCTTGGTTAAACAGTTGGAAACAATTCAATCCACTCACGATACTCCCAGCGGATAAGTCGATGTGCATAGGAAATTAGCCAGCTAATGATTTTAAAATAATGTTTATGAGTGCACAGACTTTTTTTTCGTTTTTTTTGGGCGGCAGAGTGCGGATTGGCGGAATGTCAGGACGGAAGCGCTTTAAAAGGATGAGGACGGATGGGGTCGGAGGACAATTATTTTCATGAATAAGAACGGAGGAACGAGGACGGAAGGGTACCAGGTCAAAAAAGGGTAAAGTGCCCAGCTCTGAAAATAAGTTATATGAAAATCTGGGCTTGTCACATCGATTAGGAGGGAGAGAAATGTCAAGTTGGAAGTCGAAGGTTTAGGCATACCAACAGAGTATTTCATGTGCTGTATGTATAAATGGAGTAGATGTGTAGGTAGGTAGTGGAAAGTGTGTGTTGTGATCGTGTAAAAAGATGATGCGGTTCATGGAATGAATGACGAATGGCATGTAAAAAAGCCACCGATATATAGCCATGCAGTGACTTTTATATTTGTTGCCATCAAAAGCCCTTTCGCAGTTTCTTTAAACAGTTGTTCTTGGGTGTGCCTGGACGATTATGTTAAACAAATTCTAAAGACGGAGTACCAGAGAGTGACAACTGAATGGGGGAAGCGGGGAGGCATGGTATTTATGCTGAATAAAGCTGTGACGGGGGATTGCCTGCGTGCGAATTACCCGGCAGCTTCAAGGAGGAGCCCTCAAGAGGGAGTAAAGGCGGGAGGGTCTGAGACTCTGATAATCTGCATTCTGAAGGAGAACTGTCTACAGGGGGGACAGAACATGTTTGTGTTGTGTTAACATATTGAAATGTGTGTCTCTACGGAGCCTGGGAAAGAAACACTGAGTACGGAGAGGTGGATCCCCCGTCTGTCCCGTGCAGTTTACTTACTGAACTTACTTCAGAAACAAACCTCATTAAACCAGCGGTTTTATGCAGAATATCACTGAAAATAAGAAGAATAAACAAAGAAGCTCCCGCATGTCTTTGAAATTGATTCATATCCTCTCTCCCTCAGTGTCTTGTGATGAGGGAATAATTAAACAGAGGACCTTTGTGATCCAGCTGAATCACTTATGCATTCATTCACTCCACCATGTGAGTGTATTCATATGAAGGCCCGTTGCCTGAATAACACGATTTAAATAAACTACAAACACCGTCAAAATGAGAGCTGCTCCCTAAAGGGTCACAGTAATTAACTTGTGGTGGGCTGAAAGCAGCATCCAAAGATTTGAGCTTTTTATTAGAGATGAGCGTAATCATAAAAACTATAAAATGCTGTCTGGTTGCCCACCTCAAATGAGAAAACTCATCATCGCAATCACTTTAAAGCTTTTTCATTCAGTGTTTGTCCAACAGGAGTCACTGTGGCCAAGAAATACATAATTGTGGCTGGAGGAAAGGGGAGCAGAATAGAGGGAGGGGAGAGAGAAATTGAAGATGCGATGCAGCTCTTTGTGGGCGCCACGAAGGAGCAAGACGAGAGAAAAGGGGAAAAATGAAGAAGGCAGTCTGAGCCGGGCCCTAATGACAGTGTTTTCCTCCTCCCTCTGAGGCCCACAAGCAACAGAGGCATGCTGTGGTATGTCAAAGATGCTTACGAGGCCCTCAGCAATCCCATCAAGCACCATTGATGGGATTGTTGAGGGCTTGCTGGGCCAAATGTTGAGGCTAGGATGTGTTTTTTTTATTTGTTACTCATATGGAAACATTGCGTTGAAGTGACTTTGATTCTGTGTCATAGTGTCTTTAATTTGTGTTTAAATATCTTACGGTTGACTGTTTATGGGCTGCATAGCTATCAAGTCAAATTAAGTTGATTTAGTACCATTCGTTTCTACTCAAACTGCTCCTCTGCAATCTTTTTGAAAGAAAAAACTATCATACATGCGTGTGGGTGTAACAGGCCACTTCCTGTTCCAGGTTCAGAGGCAGCACCACACTTCTGGACTCATTGCTCAAGCCTGTGTATGCCTTAAATAAACTATGCTCAATGCTTATTGTCATTTTCTTGTTCAAATCTCCTCTTTGAGCTCACTGAAAGGATTTGTGGTCTATAATATTGGGCTCCATATACCCCAAAATAACTTTCCAGTTGTCTTTCCTAACATTTTACATTAAAATTAAGCATTTCTCTGCAACTCAAATGCTTCAGTATTACTGTATATGCTGCTGTTTATGAATGAATGATTTTTAAAAAATTTGGGGGGCGATTCCGAAGACGGAAGAAGGCACATATTTTGTCTCTTTGGCTCAGCTAACTAGAAAGCGCTTTCTCCTTTCCTCCCTGCCTATCCCGGTGATAAATGAAAACATACAGTAGACTCTCTGACAAACAAGTGTAGTGACTTACGTGCTGTTGATAATCTGGAACCTTTCTCCTTTTCTGAAACTGAGGTCATCTTCTGTCCGTGCTTCGTAGTCATACAGTGCCACAAAGAGGGTGACTCCTGCACAAAGAATTTAAAAATGTAACATCAACATATGAGGACCTTCCATTTTAACTAAATGAGGAAAACTAAATATACAAACTGGTATACAAACGCACAGTGCCAGTTTTCTCCCAACAACAATGAACCATCATAGCCAAAGCAGGTTCTGTCATATTTCTAGCTACCGACAATGAAGGCTATTTGTTTCACCCACGCTTGCAATGTTGTCTAAATTAGCGCTCACTCGTCTGTAGCATTATGCTAAGCTAATGTCCATGCTTTCCATTACATATGATGTGGGAAAGTCGCCCCCTGCCAACATGGCCACAAATAAATGTAACAGTCTCTTTTTGGTGATTGTGCCACAGCACAATTTTGAGGGGATTGGACACTATTTTCTGTCCGTGAAATCTGGTGTCCATTTCTTCCGGGTCTATTAATTTGTAGCTCATCTGTACTTGTGTCTACCACTGATCAATCCAAATTTTTAAAGTGACCAGTTTGGCTCCATCACTTCCTTGCCTTTATTTGGAGGGAAAAAATATAAAGCATGAATTAGGCTAAGGGAAATGCAGATTAGAATACCCTCTACAAAATGAAAATCCTTTCCACAAATTACCTGAAGTCACCTCCCTATCGAGTGTTACCCATCTCCCTTATAGCTCACCACTAATCCAAGCAAATGTCACTCTTAAATGAGACTTGAAAAAAATGCCAACCTGTCCTAGATAGTTGTGTATATTAAAAATAACCTACTTCTCTCACAGGAATGTGAGTATGTTCTCATTCTACCGCTCCTCCTTACTACCGTACATTGTGGTAGCAAACATGATAAATGATAGGTTGTTTTGACAGTTAAAGCAGGGGATGGTTAACTAGGTTCACAGTCAAAACAAGGTTTGGGAAAAAAATGTTACAAAGAATTGAGATTATATTTCCGCGTTGTGTATAGTAGAATGAAGTAGTGTATTTGAAAGATAATGTATTCTACATTTGGGGATGAGAGATAATGTTTTAACAAATGTAACAATGTTTCAAGACCAAATCTCCACAATAGTGCTATCCTTGCGTATTTATCAAAATAAAAGCATCAAATATATGATGTATTCACAAATTACAAGGCTTAAAGCACAGGTTTCAAACTCAAGGTGTGAGGGCCAGATTCGGTCCGCCGCATCATGTAATGTAGCCCACCGAAGCAAATCATGTCACTTTCCTTGATCCTTGCTAAAATGTGGTGCCAACATTTTAAATGATCATAATAGGGGTGTCCGGATCTCATATTTGTATCTGATATCGGTCAGATATATGTATATATCAGCCAAAAAAGCCAAATCGGATTGTATCTGTCTACATCCAAAATCTTCGATATTAGCACTCAAAGTTTAAGATGTCGACGATGTGGGAGTCCTTTACAGGGCTCTACGTTACGCCGGATTTGTGGGTGCACTCCCTGCATGCGCCCAAATTTCACGATGTGGTTGAAGAGAATTATAGGTTGTACATTACAACCAGCTGAAGTCGAGAGACGAAGTCTCCTCTACTCTAAAAAACATATTTTTGTTTTGAGAACTTATTGAAGCTTAGAGACAAAAAAAATCACGAGCACACGCACTGGTGTCATTCACTTGAATGAGATGCGTAGCGGAGGCTCCCTCGGTCGTGGGCCCACCTCGGGGATGGAGGCTCCAGGCGGCCGGCCGCCGCAGGGGTCGGATACAGGAGAGTGAGGACGACTGAGCTCTGCCTTTTCCTATTTAACTTTGCTGCTGGACACTATAATCGTGTAGACTTAGTCGATATTGTACTACAGTACAAATTGACGAGTTGATGACATCCTGGAAGAGATCTCCGTGAATTGCTGCCGGGTCTGGCAGACTCTTTAAGTGGCAGAGGTCACGTAAACAAAAGAGGGACTACGGAGCCAGGCTACTTAGCTAAGCTAAGCTAGCTACGCAAGCATCCGCTGTCAAGTCTCTGCGGGTGATATGGAACAAGAACTAGCAGGAAATTGCTATGTTTGGGACTGTTGCATTTATTAATCACTTAAACCTGGCTACCTGCTCAGATTCTCCACGTTTCAATGTAAAAGTACTTGAGGCTACTCGCAGCACAAAGTGAACTTTATGTCGCCAGTTTATGATGTCCAGTATTGCGCAACGATAACAAACCACAACTTTATTGCATGCTTATGACCCTGGTGAGGTTAGTTGCTTGGATGGATAGTGAAGACCGTGTTGTTACTGTCAAAATAGTCATTATTACGTGTTGGAATAACTGCCAAGGCTCGTTGGAAGTGCAACTATGGTGAGTGATGTTTTAAATAATTTCTTTTGGTCCTTGAGAATGTAAAATAGGGTCGTGCATTTATTTAAAAATATGTGTGTGCAATGTGCATTGTTGGAAGGTCACTGTTAAGTAAATAATTCTGTGAGTGATTTATTCTTTGAAGCATTAATATTAAATCTACAGTAAACACTCCCATGCGCAGTCCCGCTGTAACGAAAATTTACATAAATTGTTCAGGAAGTGGGCGGCACGGTGGTAGACTGGTTAGCACGTCCGCCTCACAGTTCAGAGGTTGTGGGTTCGATCCCGGCTCCGGCCTCCCTGTGTGGCGTTTGCATGTTCTCCCCGTGCCTGCGTGGGTTTCCTCCGGGTACTCCGGTTTCCTCCCACATTCCAAAAACATGCATGGTAAGTTGATTGGACTCTCTAAATTGCCCCTAGGTGTGATTGTGAGTGCGGATGTTTGTCTCTGTGTGCCCTGCGATTGGCTGGCAACCAATTCAGGGTGTCCCCCGCCTACTGCCCAAAGACAGCTGGGATAGGCTCCAGCACGCCCGCGACCCTTGTGAGGATAAGCGGTATGCATAATGAATTAATGAATGAATGTTCAGGAAGTAAATTTCTGTAAATTGGCAGGTCTGTGAATGTGATAGTCATAAATTTTTTTACCCTTAGCGCTGGTGCAACCAAGTAAAAAAGGGCATGGGTGCGCCAGTTTGCAGCCAGTAATCTAGAGCCCTGCTTTAATTTATTTAAGTGCAGAACATTTTCATGTTTGAGTTTGAATTTATGTAACCCAAATGTTTGGAATAAATGGGTCCTATTTTCTCATAGCTACCGTTACTGACTATTGTTATTTGTTTTAATAGTATAAATTGATCAAGTCTCTTCTAACAATTCATACTAAAAAAGGAATTAAAGCATGCATCATTCCTGCTGATTGCACAGTACTCCAGGCCGCCCAATGTAAAAGGGATTGTTTACATGGGGGCTGGCATATCACGAACCAGAAGGAGTCGCAGCGGCCATTATTCACTGCTCAAAATACATTCACAGAGAGCAGCACAAATCTGATTAAAGTTGTATATATTATCTCTGCATTACACTACCGTGTAATGTATAAGAAAAAAGTCAAATCTGGTGACTGATTTTAAAGAGAAAACAATATTGACTCTTGAACTGGGTCACCATCCGCAGCTCGGGGCGGACTGCTATTTCTGAGAACAACCCTTCTGGCATCTAGTAATCCAAATAGATATCCAAACAGCTCATTGGAAAGATCCAGATTTAATGGATATTTCAACTTTTGATAGCAAGTTGGTTTTTACTGCTCATTCAATTAAAACACTTACAGTGTCTCCTGCCTCATTGTCACACTGACTTTAAGAGGGAAATCAACCCAAACACATTTTTTCAAGAATATGTTCCCAGCAGGCCCACTCGTTGAAACACGGCATCTTGATTAATATTGTGTTTGTGGCATATGAGTTAAGCAGCAAAATCCACCTGTTTTTAGCCATCTCAGGGGGCAGCCATTTTGTCACTTTTGTCAACATCACAACTGTTCAGGGCTCAGGTAACGACCAATCGTGGCTCATCTTCAGAAAACAGGTCAGCCGTTTTAAATAATTTATTTTGGTCCATGCCAGTGATATGTCATTTGTGATGTCATTTTCAGTCACCGGCCCCTGAGATGGCTACAAAGGGGTGGATTTTGCTGCTTAACTCATATTCCACAAATGCACTACTAATCAGAATGCTGTGTTTCAACTAGTGGACCTGCTGGGAACATCCATCCATCCACACATTATCTGCCGCTTATCCGAGATCGGGTCGCGGAGGCAGCACCTTCAGCAGGGAAGCCCAGATTTAATCAGATGCCCGAGCCACCTCAGCTGGCAGCTCTCAACGTGGAGGAGCAGCGACTCGACTGAGTCCCTCCCGGATGGCCGAACCGCTAGGAACAAGTTATTGAAAAAAATATGTTTGGGTTCATTTCTCCTTCAAAGCTTTGTTTTAATGGAAAATGACTCTGCAAATTCTACAATTCTAAGAACATTAAAGTAGAAACCAGCAAAAAAAAAAAAAAAAAAAACACATTCCAAAATGTCTGAATGAATCCCTTGTTGAGAACAACTTTAAATGGGGTTAAATTGTTTTGTCTTTGAGATCAAATGACTGATAGGCAAAAAGCGTCACTAAAAAGTATTTGATCAGGCCTGTGTTTGCTCCAGCCTTTTATCTGTTTCCATGGCTCTCTGAGCTTGACAAATGGAAGTTGAATGGAGACTTCTACAGAGTCCTGTGAAAATTCTTTTGATCATACGAATTCAATTATTTGACTTTAGACACTCTAACCAGGCTCCCAGAAAGCTCTGGGCAACATGTTTTTCGATGGATGAGAGGATTGTATTGATAGGACTGCTAAAGGGAAGGGTCTGCGGCTTTTCATGAAAATGGCAAAAAGGGATGGAGAAAACCCTTAAAAGTTTTACGAATCACAAGACCCTGATTGCGTTGCAGTGTGTGCATGTCTCACTCGGCCAATGGAGTAGCTGGGAAATATAAATTGATTTATTTATTCGTGTTAGGCTGACTGAGTGAGCTACTTGCAGTACATACTGTATAAGGTCATAGGACTAGCTGGATTCCATTGAAAGATATTATATTAGTAAAACAACAACCGAAAGTCAATTAGCTTTATGATGCTAACACAGTCTGAGTTTCTCTATGATGTGCCTGACAGGATGCTATTAGTAATACATTGCAGGCTGCATCGCTGTTATTACAACAGTGAAGGGTAGCTTACATCCAAATTTTTCCTGCAGGAAGGAGTTTTGTTTTTTGTTTTTTTAAAAGATGAGCCTCTCTTTGCACCTCTGCCTCTGTGTGGATTTGGATTATACACGGAAAGAAATAAACCATGCTTTGAGAAAGTGCAGTCCTATGAATTGCGGGAAAATCTTGAGTTCAAGGTAGATACTGAGTTCAGCCAAACAAAGGATATCCTGAGCGGGAATATTCATTTCCTAAACAATGTCCTCTCCACACAAAGCCATGTGTTAATACCAGCCGGACGTTCCTGACAGGGCTGGGCCGTACTGGGCCGAGGGTCTCAATTGCTAAGGCTCTGCCTGTAAGACGGGGATTGTTGGGATGTCAGGATGTTGTAGGAAATTTTGAACAACGTAAAGAAATCATCGGCGTCTGATCTGATCAAATTTGGAATTTGACCACAATTTTCTGCAGATAATGATTTTAAAGTTACAACTTTCATTCAAATTTCAAAAGACAACTTTCAGACCACTCTCAGTAGTTCATAGACTTATAGCTCTGGCCAACATTACTGACACCAACGTTTTTTGCCTAAAGTCCGCAGCGAATGCTTGCGAATGTAGCGAATTTTGGGTTTCGTCAGGTTTTACGGCAAATCCTCGCAGGGAGGAAGTGGGTGACAATAAAAGAGAGATAATTTGAGAGGCTGCCTCACCTCCATTCACAGGCGCGATACATAGGGTTGGGCATTGATGACCGAGAATCGAGTGGAACCGGGCCAAACATTCTTGTTCTCCCAGAATCGTTCCGATTTTAAAGTCGGTGGTAAATTTCGATTCGAAGTTAGCCGCGTGGAAGAAGCACGAATGAAGAAGGACCGACAGAAAATCTGGTCCATCACGCCGCCGGAGTTGCGACGACTCTGGACGTGCGCTGGGCCCATCCCGCGGATCTCCCGGCTGCAGGGCCCACCGGGACCCCGCAGTTGCGATGATAGCCCTCCGCGGGGTCCGAAGACAGAATCGGGTATGTCAACTGCTAACATTAAGCCAACAAGTTAAACTGGAACTAAAACAGTGAGTCAACACACAAATGCAAATGGACAGCTAATATTTAGCTATTAGCATACACAACATATACATAAATACATACACGCGTCTATACACATACAGGCTAGCATATGGTTACATAGACTGCTTAGATTTTTCCCTGCTTGTCCCTCAAATGCCGCTTTGTGTTTGTCATATTTATTTTTTTCCTTCTAAAGAAAAGCAAAACTTGGTTAGCCGATCAATCAGTATTCAGTAGCATGCTTTAAGTAACTACTGCATTATTTTATTTTCTTGAGGTTCTCAAAAAATAAAGCTCTCATGAAAAATGTATGTACCGGTTAAAAATAGCCCTATGAGTAACTCATAGTAATGTTCACAAATAGTAAAAAGTGAATGAAATTAAAGGACAGAAATTCATACGATTTGTCCAAAAAGAGCTCTTTTTTTTTTTTTTTTAAAAGAATCTGAATCGAGATGCCCAACACTCGTGTTACGTACGTCTCGTGTGTGTATTTTGGCGACAGAGACTTCACTATTTCATCCACAGGTACATATTATTTTATAAATATAGTTTTGTGCTATTGTAAAACACAACATATGTATACTGTATAAACTGTATTTTTATGCACAACACCAGAAGGCCGGAGCCTAAATCCAAACCCTGAGACAGATGTTCTAACAACTCGGCAGAATGTCAGAGCCTTTTTCCTGCGACACCCGGCAACCGTTTTACATTGTGGAACAATTGCATACTATGCCTTTCAGGACTAAATCATTAGCGCTCCCGCTTTCCTTAACACATTACCTGTCCCACCACGGGTCCTGAGGGTTCCAGTGTTCGAGGAAGTGCTGACCCCGCCAAAAACAGTCATCCCCTGTCCGACAGGTGTGTGGAAGTTGTTGTAGTTGGGGATAGCCGTGACCCCAAAGCTGGGGTAGTGCTGCGGTGTGGGGTCAGCCCCATAGCGGTAGCCCGCACACTGGGAGATGCTGGTGTCTCTGTCGTCTGTGAGTTTGGTTGCTTCTTTATCCTTGCATTGCACACAGCCCATTATCTATAATCTGTGAGGACATGAGAAAGAACAACAGATACTTTAAGTTAGTTTAGTGCAGCATGTCCAAAGTCCGGCCCGGGGGCCAAATGCGGTCCACAGTCAAATTTTATCCAGCCCGCAGCCTCTGTTTTAAAATGAATAACGTCTGGCCCGTAGCCCCGTTGACAAGTGTATAAATAATATATGTACACTCTAAATGCAATTTCACATTTACACACAAGAAGGCAGCAGCACTCTGTCCAACTCCATAACCCTGTGTGACCCTCTCCGGACAGTTTCTAAAATGGCGACCTTTGCATAAAAAAAAGGAGAGTTGACAGCGAGGGCCGACAATTTAAGGAAAGGTGGAAATTGGACTATTTCCACTGAAATACGCAACAACTGTGTCTGCCTCAATTGCAAGGAAACTGTTACTTATTTCCCTGTTTTTAAATCTAAAAGTTCAGTGAACATTTTTCAACAATATTCCACATTTCAAATTTACTCTGGCCTGTACTGGTGAATAAGATATAAATGTATATTTTACATATCTATTTCCCTGTCACAGAATTAAAATGTTAAGATAACATTCAATTGCCATTTGCTATTGATGTTTGAAATGTAATTTACACTAGTGAATACTTTTACTTCTTTCGTTGTTTTAAATATAAAAGATCAGTGAACATTTATTTGCTAGTGATATGTCATGTTTCAGATGGACCAAAAGACATGTTTAAAAATCTTGAAATTTCAATAAAGTCAAAAACAAAAGGCAGACTGGTTTGATAAAATGTACTTAAATTTATTGGTGTAAATGGTCGGTCCCCCGCATTTTCAACTCACCAAATCTGTCCCTCTTTGCAAAAAGTTTGGACACCCCTGGTTTAGTGGAATGCGCAAGAGGTGTTCCGTCAGCCCGTCACTGATGGACGCCGGGTTTGCTTGTTCTCGGTCTCGATACTCTCTAGTTTTGACAATGTCTTGGTCTCGGTTGGTGTAGTCTTGATTACAACACTACGTCAGAGTAATCGTCACTAACCGCGTCCGGACCTCTCAGTCCGTCACTAACGGACGGCCGTTTTGGTGGTTAGGTCGTACTTCGCGGGTGATAAGCCGCTACTTTTGCCTCACTTTTTGAACACTGCGGCTTTTAACGTGACACGTTTTATTCAAACAAGCTTCAAACCGCCATAGTTTTGTCACAGTGGACCAATGAATTATTGTGAATGTTTTTTGTTAAGTGTTCTGTTGTATTAATGTTATTTTATGTTAAATGTTATGTAAAGCGCTTTCTTACAGCTGCTTGTTGTGAAAGTGTTATATGTATAAAGACGTATAGTAATGTGTAATTGCATTTGCTGTTTTCTCTGTCAAATCAATCCCTGCCATTTGCAGCTGACCTATTAAATCTAAATCCATATTGCTGTTCGCTCCGGAGGTTATGGCTCTCAATGAAATGATTTAACCTAGTCGTGAAAAGTTTTTCAATTACTTTTGAGAACTGAGGCAAAACTGAAATTGGTCTACAATTAGAAAATGCATACTTATGTCTATTTGTATATACTTGAACAACCTTGGCTATTTGCGTTGTGTTGGGGAAGATACCTGTTCAAAATGACTGATTGTAAATATATGTGAGTGGTTTGGCTACATACTGTATAATATCTTTAAGTAGTGACATGTAAATATCCCAGCTATCAGTATATATATTTTTACTATTAAACTTACAAACCACATCTATCAATTAATTCTCGCTGGCTTTATTCAGAAATATGGTGTTTGTGTTTCTGCTAATATTCTGCCACCTCCATCCCATAGGGTTAGGGTTAGACTTGGGTGATGTTGTGGTGGTGGCAAAAGGTTGGCTCCAAATGCAGAGAGGCATGGCAGAATATACTCAAAACAAAATATATCTATTATTTCTATTATTTTTTATGGTCAGATTTTGGTCACAAAACGGTAGCATCTTTTTACTCTGAGATGTACAACGGCTGTTGTTGAGATACGATGAACAATTTTCCTCATGATTGAGCATCTTTCATCTGAGACAAAATCATTCAATTTAGTACAGGCTTAACACAGCAATGTCTCCATGTTGGTCCACTCTCATTATAACCAATTTCAAAAAATGCCAAAGGTGCCATTCTTACAATCACAAAAAAAGTGTAGCAAAAAGCCTCAAACAAAATAATGTAGGATGGATAAGGTTGCATGTAAGAAACACTGAAGCAGACACCACTGAACTCATCACTACTTAAGTGTGTCACTTGACACTGCTGTCACTTCAGATGACATTCCTGCACTTATTAGCACTGTACCCTGGGAAGTAGCTATCTTTTTTTATAGCCTGACCACAACTCAGTCTCTCGATGAGTCACGAAAACAGTGCATCTCTTTCATGGTCAGGAGGCATAATGGCGTCAGGATTATTGGCTGGAGACAAGCCCTCCGTTTTAACACTGTGCTGTCTGTGGTAACAACATACTGTAACCTTGCTGATAACAACGTAGCATGAAGGGAGCTGATCTAAACCAACAAGGAACTTGCATTGATTCAATTCACTGTTTTGGTGACTTGATAAAAATTCATATACTTAAAACTCGACATGGACTTCGGAGTTAAAAATGAGATATGACTTGACAGACTTGATTATTGTTCTATTTATATGTTTGGTTTAAAGATAACATATAAAATGACTTAGTCTAAAATGTCATTGCGTTTGCACAGTTTCAAGGGTCTGCCAGTGAGTTTGCAAGATTTCTCAAGGTGAGCTTGAAGTCACCATTTGTTGGGTTGTGAGTCACGACGACATTAAGTATTCCAATTCTATTTTACATTAGTGATCCTTTATGGCTTCGCTTGCATTTTGAGCTTGTATGCCTGACACTCACGTTGCTTGCTCGCGTTTAGCTAGAATTCGACTGAAATAATGCCCCTTCCGAGTTGTGATGTGGTTTTATTTCATAAAATGCATATGCATTAAAATGCATATGCATATGCATTTTTGAGTTGTTTTGTATGAAAAAGCTAATGGTCTACATCTGCTGTAAACCTGGATTCCCGATTTCGAGGAAAACCTTTTTTTACCCAATCGCCCACACCCCAACTGTAAACCTAACCTAACATCACTGTGACACTGTGATATACATTGTGAGCTGGAAACACTAATGAAAACGTTACCAAAAGCCTTGCTGTTTTGGTGCTTACCTATATGCTGAACATATATGTAGTGCTATAATCATCCATCCATCCATTATCTATACCGCTTATCCTCACAAGGGTCGCGGGGAGTGCTGGAGCCTATCCCAGCAGTCTTCGGGCAGTAGGCGGGGGACACCTTGAATTGGTTGCCAGCCAATCGCAGGGCACACAGAGACAAACAAAACATCTGCACTCACAATCCCACCTAGGGGCAATTTAGAGTGTCCAATTAACCTACCATGCATGTTTTTGGAATGTGGGAGGAAACCGGTGTACCCGGAGAAAACCCACGCAGGCATGGGGAGAACATGCAAGCTCCACACAGGGAGGCCGGGGCCGGGATCGAACCCACGACCTCTGAACTGTGAGGCGGACGTGCTAACCAGTCTACCACCGTGCCGCCCGTGCTATAATCATTAGATTAAAAATTACATCCAGCATGTTGTTTGAGATGACAATCCCGATTATACTGGTGTGTTTGAGCATGTGTGCGAACATCGTAATGCCACAACAACTGGACAGCTATGAAACTAGACAAAGTACCAAAATAGCCTTCAGCTAATATTTACAATTTTGTCTTCCAAAATGCCACTTAATATGCAATATTTACTTCCTCCTTTTTCTTCTGTCTGTGTAGCCATATTTCAGACTGCTGCAGGGAGCCGGATACATATTTACTTGCGACAAACGGGGAGGATGGTGTGAAACATAATTAGGGAGAACGGGCTCCTTCTCTCAACAGCAATAAAGAAATAGGAAATCATATGAAGGAGCTGTTCTGTCAATCAGCAATCACAACAATAATCTCTCTGTACAAACAATCGCAGACCAATAAAAGCACACAATGCTTGCTATAAGAAAAAAACATTTTATGAGGAGGAAAACAGATATCTAAATTGTGGACCGGTACAATTTTATCTGAGTCATACCACCCTGACAGGCAGTGTGAATCAGTTAGTTGCCTCTAGATGGTTATAAAATAAATACTCGTCTAGTATCTCAGTTTTTCAGCAGTCAATTAACTTGCCTTCTAACCTAAGGAAGATATGGAGTACAACTTGAAAAAAAGTCCAAAATCCCAATGGTTGATGTAAAAAGATCTCAAGAAGAAAAAGTGAATTAAAAAAAAAATGTTGCATTCCATGTAAACAATGTCAAAACGATCCCCACATTCGAACAGATTTGCAAAAATGCCTGAAAACACTGTAATTTGCATACCGGGCCAGTACCACACATACAGTATGTGCACCAACTTGCGGTCTTATCCAACACTGCGTTTCTGAAATTAGACTGGAGGAATGTGTCTCAGCCGGTCACAGTAAATGCACACTTAGCTGGATCTTCAAAACAATGCTGTGTAAAATAAGTAGCCAAAAATACCGTTTTAATCACAGTTACCCTAGAGGCCTGAGCTACAACATTACAAGTATGAACAAAGGGATGAATTAGAAACATTCAAAACACACGCACACACACAGAACACAGGTGTCAGTAGGGACCACTTGTAGGTCTTTATTTTCAGCTATGAACTGACAAACCCAATTTGAACTGTCTCATGACAGGGTTTGACCAAAAGCTAAACTATTCTCCGCCAATTAGTGCAGCACCCTGACTGCGTGGCACACTGTAGCCGGTCTGTCTAAGTTTTCACCAAATTACTGATCGATCTATCAGAATACCCACTGGAACTGACACTTCCTGGAACGCCTGTCAGCGCAATCAGGGGTTGTCGCAGCAAGTGCAGGTGTGTCGTTTTTGTTGTTTGTCATGTCAGTGCGGAGGAGACCCTTTGAAACGCTTCTCTTCTCTTACTTTGTTTATCTCCCTTCTACCTTTAAAAATCTTTAGTGTACACTGTTGGCTGGCAGGAGTAATAAGGAAATTGTGTGGGTTGGCAGTAGCTCGATGTGTAGGACTTGGCTTGGGTACCGGACGATGGCTGGTTCAAGTTTAGCTCCTGCACAAAAATACCCCATAAATGGCTTTGCACACAGGATTTGTCCAATTCTCTCACTCTGAGATCTCTACATTAGTGCATAGCTATCGCATCCTGATTGCAAGTGCTGGAAAAATAGTTTAGAAATTCTCCTCAGTGGGACTAATCATCAACATATTCTCGCTAGCAGTAGGACAGCTAACAAAAAGTACAGGATTATTCTCCAGATTCCCCCAAAAAAGCAAAAACAGTCCAATGTGATTGTATTATTGGACTTTTTTTAAAAAAAAATATTTTATTTTGATAAGCAAAAGGGAGAGAAGTCGAACCATCTACAAGTTTGTGCAGCTTTTCAACAATAAGGTTTGATTTTGGACATTGACAATTAAAAGTGACGAAAACCTCAGTACATGATATGTAGTGGCATGTGGGCTTTTATCACTTATCATCATTTTTATATTTATCATTCCATAAATGCAGATTGTGTTTAATCATTCCACTTTCTCCGCTCTGAATGCACTGTGGCCTTATTGACAACATTTTGATATTTAATTTGACTTCAGTGCCCCGTTTCTTAATGATGTGCTCTGAAATGCACTTTCTTCTTTTAATTATAGGTATTGATGTTCAAAAAGATGCTGTGTTTTGCTGTAGCATCCCTCTCAACCTAAGGGCTCCTTTACACGGGACTGTTTATACTAAAACAGGACAAGCTCATTTTGGCCAATTACTTGACAGCATTTTACAGAGTATGTTTTTTATTTTATTTTCAATATGGATTTCAAAGTACAGATAAGATTTTTTTTAAATGCCAAAGTTGTGTATGACTAAACACTGAAAAATGCTCGCCAACAAAAACAGATTCAGACACATTAAAACATTTAAGTAGTACTCAGAGTATTAAAAATATTTTTGGATAAGAAGGCGATGGCGTGGTTCACAAGTTAGCATTTAAACACACGTTACAGTGTTTATAGTTCTTCCAGCTCTGTGTGAATATGATTGCCTTATTTATTTATTTTTTTTAAATCACTATGGTACACAGTCATCAGGAATAGGCCCCAGCTTCGCTTGACCCTGAACAGGAACATCAGTAGAAAAATATCAAATGATAGTAGAAGTATTAATCTCTCTAATAAAAGGACAATTGTGTAAATTTTAAAGTGTAACGATTCAATTTGGTAAAATCGGGGGGGAAAAAAATCGTAAAATAGTCCGTTAAACCACTAATGTGTGTCAAACCCAAGGCCTGGATCTGGCCTGCCACATCATTCCATGTGGCCCGCCAAAGCAAATCATGTGCATCAACTTACAAGATCCTAGCTAAAATCTGTGACAAATTTTCAAATTGTCATGTGTAATAAATAATATTGTTGAAAAAATTACATCGTGAGCATGGGGCCCTCCTGTGCGGGGTTTGTATGTTCTCCCCGTGCTCGTTCACATTCCCAAAAACATCAATGGCTATGTTTACATGGACACATTTATTCAGATTAAATGCCTGATCGGAATAAAAATGCTTCGTGTACACACCCCATTCGGAATATTCTGAACCGATCAAGCCCATTCTGATCAAGATTTTATTCCGAACGAGAGAGGTAGGTAATGTTGATTGCGCATGAAAATACTTATTCTGACATTTCGGAACAAACCGTTTTTAGTGCGCATGTCTGTGATGTCATGATATGCATTTCTGTTATTCCCGCAAACTAGTACTAGCATAGCGAGTGTTATGTTGTTTAAGTCAATAAAGTTTGGGGGAAAAAAATCTGAGCGACAGAAACACATGGCGGGCACAAGACTGAACTGGTACATTTGCTGCTCCATTAGGAAGTGTTAAATCGACATAACAGCGCAAACGGGAAAAATATGCAAAATAACGCTAACGTTTAAAGTAGAAATACGATGTTTTGTTGACACAGAAGTCGCTACGGCTTCTTCTATTACTACGTCCGTTATATTTGGTCAATCTGTGCATGTCAAAATAATTTGTTCTTAATCGGATCAATGTTTTTAGCGTAGCATACCTTTTTAACTCATTCACTGCCATTGACGTATTAATTTGTCTTTTCACACTCCAACAATTCAATCCCAGGAATTTATTTACATTTTTTTGTCACATTTTTTCAAACGTCATGGTAAAAGAGGGTCTGAAGATGTCTGGCAGTGAATGAGCTAAGACAACAAGTAACTGTGTTCATTTTGTGAAAAGAAAATGTACAGTCGCCTTTAAGATCCATGAATGTATATAATTATGAAGATATTCTACAGTATGCTATTGTGCATTAGTCTTCATTGCATCTTTCCAAAACAGCTTGTGAGAACAGGTTGCTTTCATTTGTGTTTTTAATCAACTTGGTGGGAGCCATGTCACTGACTGGTGTTAAGATAACCAGCTGGCTTGCACGAAAAGCATCCCCACACTACACGATTGTCAACAGACACTGTAATCTGTTGTGACGGGATGTGAGGCTGGCAGAGGGCCAGGCAGCAGCAGCAGGAGCAGCAGCAGCAGCAGCAGCAGCATTGCTAAACTGAGTCAAAGGCTGCAGAGACTCTCAAAATGCTTACATCCATAGCCCGAACTAAGAACTCCCACTGCTCTCCAGTTTTACTTTGCGCGTAACCTGTGACTGGCGGAGGTAGAGCGAATCCGCTTTTGGAAAAGAACAAGTGTAATGAATTCTCTGAGCTAGATGCAAGGTGGCTCACATGAACCTCACAGTGCACCAAATTTGTAGGTGTCAAACATTTAGGAATTTGTTCATTTAGTGTTGCATCCAAATTTAACAAACGAGTTACACTGGCTGCGTTTACATGGACAAAATCTCTTTATTCCGATCAGAGTTCGGATTAAAATTATGATCGGATGCACTGTTTTCATCGGCATTAAAAATATTGATCTGATTAGGACTGTTCGTGCATCACACTTTGGATCGAACAAATTATTTTGGTATGCGGAGATTGACCAAATAAACCGGAAATAGTACAAAACATCGCTTTGTCCAATTTCTACTTTAAACTTTTGTGTTATTTCTCACGTATTTTTCCCGTTTGCACTGTTAGGTCAAGTAAACACTTCCTAATGGAGCTGCTAATATAGCAGTTCAGTCTTGCACCCGCCATGGCTTTCGCTCGTTTCGCTTCTACTATCTTCGGGGAATAACAGAAACGCATATACTCACGTCACAGACATGTGTGGTTAAGACAGTTTGTTCCGAAATTTTGGAACAAGTGTTTTCATACGCACCAATCGAATTATCTATTTATTGACATAAAGCACCCCTCTCGTTTGGAATAAAATTTTGATCGGAATGGGCTTGATTCGGTCAGAATATTCCGAATGGTGTGTGTACATGAAGCATTTTTATTCCCATCAGGTCTATAATCCGAATAAATGTGTCCATGTAAATGTAGCCACTGATTTGTATACAACCTCTACTGATAATAATTTATATTGCTCAATATGTGAGATAACAGTTATTGAATGATTAAGATATGTCCAAAGACTGCTCAAGTAGTAGGCTAAAGGTCTAACCAGAATTCTTCTTTTTTTTTTTTTTTTATATAAAATGTTTAGTAACACCGCTGTGCATAATAATTTAGAACACTTTTTAGTTTTTAAAAGAGATATTGGACTGTTAGCATTGATAGGTCAGAAACATTTGGATTATACTCTAACAGTTGCTAAAATGAAAATAATGCTGTCATTTGCATCAACTATTTTGACAAACTAGAGGTATATATCATTTACATAATTATTTGGAATGCGGTTTATGTGCCCTGGTATTGACTGGCAAAAAGTCCAGGGTTCCCACCATCTCTCTCCTGAAGTCCGCTGGGATAGGCTCCAGTTATCTATGACCCGAATTAGAACAAGTAGTACAGAAAATGGAGGGATGGATGGATGACCAACTCATATAGTAGTTTGCATATAAATCAGAGTTGCTCAAATGACGGGTCGAGGTCTGGTTTTTATCCAGGCATAGACATCATCACTAAAGTCTTTTTCTTTAACAGTTGCTTTGCTACTTCATTTAACTGCTCTTATTTTTAGATTTTCAGGCACTTGTTCAGGCCTTGTTCAAATGCAGTTTATAAAACACAAAACTAAATACAGTAAATTTAAGATATGATTTATCATTGTGAAAACCATCTAAAGATGTTCAGGTCCTTGGCTTGAAGACATTTTCTTTTCATTTTAATTCCGGACCACTGCTATGCATTCAATGTCAGTAATGTCTTTGACGAAGTATCATATCTCACTATGACGGCCTGATGTGCGCATATCCAAAGTCCGGCAACCAATAAACTCTGCACACCACCAAATTATTATTCATTTTGCAGTTTCTCACCTATTTCTACTGTAACAGAACACCGAATGGAATAGAGGAAATGTTTCTTAATTATTTCACTCCTTAAATAATCCATACAGATGGATTGATATGACACTAAAACATGTCTAATACTGTATCTGTTTTCACTGCCAACTTAGACATTTAGATCAAGCCTTCAGTCAAGGTTATGATGGATTAAAAACAAATGCACGGACAGATGGATGGATATTTACGCGCAGACATTAACTGTAACTCACAAACACTCTCCTGCCATCACATTAGAGCTGAACAGTTACGGCAATCAAATTCAAATCGACATCACAATGCAATTTTCAAATGGAAAAGGCAGCAATTTGAAAAAAAACCTAAAACAAAACAAAGCCCCTGCTTCATTTTGGATGGCAGGTATATATGAATATTATTTATATTTATATCGTGTTTAGATAAGTTCAGTGCTTAAGCAGCGCAGTCCGCATTCATATATATATATCGTTGTTTCATGAAACGTGAAAAGTTGAAGTGAATTATTGATGTAACCTGATTTATGTCTTACTGATGCTCAAAAGACTGCCACCCAAAATGTCTTGTAAATTAACAACTCTAATGAAGTAGATAAACAATTTTTTATATTAATTCTTGGTTTGTTTGCTTTTATTTTAGCGTGATCATAACCCGTAAGAGCAAAACATTTAACTATAATATAATAATCTGATATTCTTTATTGTATTCCATATTAGTTAATTGGTCCGCTGATAGTGTAGTGGTACACACGCCTGAGTTGTGTGCGGGCAGCGTGGGATCAATTCCCGCTCAGTGACAGTGTCTATGTGTGCCCTGCGACTGGCTGGCGACCAGTTCGGGGTGTAGTCTGCCTTCGCCTGTTGACGGCTGGGATAGGCTCCAGCAACTCCCCGCGACCCGATATAGGATAAGCGGTTTGGAAGATGACATGACATGACATGACAGGTTTGGAAGATGACATGACATGACATATTAGTTAATTGCTTGTCTTTGTTAAAAAATACATGGGAAGAGAACCTTGAAAAAAAAGGCTCACATATTAAACCGCAATCACAATATTGACGGGGGGAAAAAAAAATTGTGATTAGACTATTTTAAAAAATCGTTCAACCCTACATCACGTCCTCATTTAGCTAGATTATATGCACACTATAAATCGCTGGCGTCAGGCCAAAACCTCACATTTGGGTGGGTGTTATGTTTACACATTATTGACCAATCTAAAGTGTACAAAAATGGCTTGCTCTCTTTTGCAATGCTAATGGATGAACAAACATGCTGTTTTTGGGGTCCCCGGACAAGTGACTATTTGTGAGGTACAAGGTTTTGCCCTGACGCTAGCGATATAAAACTACAGGCATTATTCAATGATCATGGAATAGGCTACAGCGCACCTGTGACGCTAGTATATGAGGTATGATGGAGTAGCACTGCAAGGAATGGTTCAATAGTATTTTAAACTGCAGTCAAAAAGGTTCGTTTAAATCCGTCTGGATTAGTAGCAGGCGTAGACACAACATGCGAGCGAGGCACAGCAGCTGTGATGCGAGCCACCCCGCAACTCCTGCTGCCTCCACCAGGCCAGCTCGACCACAATTAGAGAGTGGTCTTCCTTTTCCAGTGAAACAGCCTCAGATGTGGACAGGGAAACGGAAAATACAGCCGACCCAAAAAAATCTTTCGAAGAATCATCCAGATGGGCATGAAACGGGAAACCTGACTATTTTTAGATGGCCTTAATGTTGACAACAGCTCGGTATAAATGAAGGGCATCTGACCTTGGAAAAATTTGAGCGAAATGGAAAGCCTTTAATTTCAATTTAGTACACTCGTTTTAATCCAGGAAGGGAACTTTAATTTTCACTCTGCTGTATATTTGCCTTGCACGCATTACACCACAAGGACAAGCGGACCACACACGAGCAGAGATGTCGGACTGATGGTGCTGCGCTGCTGAGCTGAGGACACTCGACAGCAGGACGCACGAATTTAAAAGCTGACCCTCTGGTGCCAAAGCCAAATCCTCTTGTGGCTTCGGCTACTGCAATTACTGTTAATACAATTGTAGACGTATTCCCAATTTAACATGACTAAATTATTCATTCATTCATTGTCCCCACCGCTTGTCCTCACAAAGGTCGCGGGCGTACTGGAGCCTAACCCAGCTGTCTTCGGGCAGTAGGCGGGGGACACCCCCCGAATTGGTTGCCAGCCAATCGCAGGGCACACACACACTCACAATCACACCCAGGGGCAATTTAGAGTGTCCAATCAATTTACCATGCATGTTTTTGGAATGTGGGAGGAAATCGGAGTACCCGGAGGAAACCCACGCAGGCACGGGGAGAACATGCAAACTCCACACAGGGAGGCCGGAGACGGGATCGAACCTACGACTTCTGAACTGTGAGGCGGACTAGCTAGCCAGTCGCCCATGACTAAATTACTAAAATATAATTTGACTTTATAGGAATCATACTTGGTGAGCTGAATTCAAATTGGACCAAGGAAATTATATCTTACAAACAATGACAATATTGAAAAAAATAAATTGAAGTAAAAAGCACAGGGTGTGGTCAACTGTTTAGCACTTCCGCATCACAGTTCAGAGGTCGTGGGTTCGATCCCGGCCCCAGCCTCCCTGTGTGGAGTTTGCATGTTCTCCCCGTGAATGCGTGGGTTTTCTCCGGGTTACTCCGGTTTCCTCCAACATTCCAAAAACATGCTTGGTAGGTTGATTGGACACTCTAAATTGCCCGTAGGTGTGATTGTGAGTGCGGATGTTTGTCTCTGTGTGCCCTGCGATTGGCTGGCAACCGATTCGGGGTGTCCCCCGCCTACTGCCCGAAGACGGCTGGGTTAGAATCCAGCACTCCCTGCGACCCGTGTGAGGATAAGCGGTATGGATATTGGATGGATGGATGAAGTAAAAAGCAGTAAAATTAAATTAAAAAGTAGTAGAAGTATCTCGCAAAATATGTAGCAGCAGTAGATCATATGGAAGGATTTGGGCTTTGAAACCAAAGGGTCATGGTTTTGAGTCTCGCTGTGAACACACACAAACATATGCTACTACTTTTGGGAGGGATGACAGTCTGCTTCCTGGCTACTGCCAAGGTGCCCTTGAGCAAGGCACCAACCCCCTCCAACCCAAGCTAAAGAGGTTCAGGTTTGCACTTCACCTTCACACTGGCATCTCACCTTGCATGCCAGCATGTGAATGATTTAGTTCTCTGTGTGGTATGAAACATATACAGCAAAGTGTAAATTGAATTTCCCCTTCAGGAATTATAATCACCTTCTACTAAAATTAGACATTTTAAATATTGCCTGCAACTGTATTTCAATGAGAGTCCTAAAAATGTCTGATCTCAAATACTTTGTGGTGAGCTGCTTTGTTGCTGTAACATAACACTCTTGTTCTGCAGTCATACAAAATAATTTTGATGACTAGGCAGTAATGTACACTGATCACAGTAACAAATTACTAAGTAATGCATTATTGTTCATGAGTAATCTAATCTTTTCCTAATTCGAGACCAGAAATCATATTAAAGTTACTTACCAAAATAACAGTGAGTTACTACATTGTGCAGTAGGGATAGACCGATTTGATAGGCCGATTATCGGCTCCGATATTCAGTTTTTTAAAAAAATCGGCATCGGTCTTTTTTTAAAAATGTGATGACTGATAATAAATCAATTTTAAACTGCTTTAACTTCAAGGAACTATTCATTAAAATTTTCAGTTGACTTTATAAGAGGCCAAGTGATGTTTTCATCATGTGGACAACTCACATTTACATACTGTCCCAAGCAGCCAGTGACAACAATGGAGGAAGGAGAGAGAGTCACATTTTCAAGGAGGATATACAGACATTATTTTGAGTTTGTGTCAGCTAAAGAGGAAACTAATGAATTTTGTTGTGCACTATTATCCATTCATCCATTCATTCATTGTCCGGACCACTTCTCCTCACTAGAGTCACCGGCGTAATGGAGCCTATCCCAGATGTCTTGGGGAGAAAGGCAGGGCATACCCTGAACTGGTCACCAGCCAAGCAGGGCACAAATAGGCAAACAACTATTCACACTCACATTCACACCCATGGACAATTTAGAGTCTTCAATCAACCTACCATGCATGTTTTTGGAACTATGAATTCCAATCACTGGTAGGTACAGGTCTTTGTCCTGCTTGATTCAGTCAGTCAAAGTGGGGCTGGATGCGACCTTCAAGTGACACCATTGTGTCACGATGGCTCAATGTCAGCGGCGGAAACAAATTAGCAGTACTGTGAGCATGGACAGTTGGACCATGACAGTCGACACAGACAAGGTAATGATGAAGGGGCTAAAATAAGGTATCCTCAGTAATAGAGGATGTTGATGGTGACTCCATTTAATCATTCAATTGCGCTTTATTTTAAGGTCACCGTTAACATTTCTATTTACATTCTGACCACAAAACATACACATATCGGTAGTTTCTTACAAGACCATTAGTCATTGCCTTTCCTGCATTCAGGTTTTTTTATTTGTCACACTTAAACGTTTTGTCATCAAACCAATTGCAATATACAGGTTAACCCCCAAAACAGCATGTTTGTTCATCCATTAAAGGGAGCAAGCATTTTCAAGACAGTAGATTGGTCAATAATTTGTAAAAAAAAATAAATAAAATAATACCCCACATGTGTGGACTGACCAATAATAAAGATTAGTGAAAAACATATTAAATGATCCAAATTGTGTTTCGGCCTGATGCCAGCGAAATGAAGCTTTGTATGTTGTTGTTAATGCATCTGGAGCCCAGGGGAAGGGAGGAGAGACGTCAGGTCAAGTCTTGGCCACAGCTGCATTAGTAACACAAGGTCAGCTGTCAGCACACATCTGCAGGGCTCACATCAAGCAGCCCACTCAATGTTGTGCCTCTGGCTGACATGTTTGCAACCTTATAGGCCATTTAGAAAGGTTGCCATGAAAACCCTGCATTTTGTCATGAACAAGTAATATTTAGCATTGGGGATTAACAAAATATTATGCCCAGCATGAATTAAGGAAAGGAGACTCAAGTAAGTCATCAGGAAAGTTGATCCACCATTCCCCCCAAAAATACAACATCAAACCGTTAACATTTCGTTTTTTGTCAAAAAACACACAAATCATTCTAGCAATGTAGCTGCCTCGGAGCCATGCACGCGCATTAGTGAGTTGGGGGCGTTTCCGAAGAGATGCAAGGAGGTGGAGGGAGGACTGAAGTGAAGCGACAACTTGCTAGGCGCTTCAAGACTCTACCTTCAATTTGATGTGAAAACATGATAAGAGAAACTATAACCTACCATATTACAATTGTGGCCGATGCACCTCTGCAGAGATGCTGAAGAAAGTGCAACACGTTGCAGTTATCACGTGACTGCTTGCAGGATGTGGTTAAAAGTCTCCCTGACGGGTGTTACATTTCTGACTACCTCTCGGAGAGCAACAACAGAGGAGTGTGTCACTTAATGGCTTAGCCGCAAATGCTGAAAGTACGCCCTCCGAAAACTATCACTGAGATTTGAGCAGTTAAACTGATGAAGCGCCTCTCATCAGTTGATGATTCATTCTATAAATAGGCCATGAAGGCCTCTCTGTCCTGCTCCCAATTTATACCTTTCAAATCTCTCGCTAATGGGCCAAGTTGCAGTCAAACAGGATCATGACACGTGTCTTGCTATCAACTCTTTCTGTAAAGTTTCTAACAGTTTTAATGGTTCGTCACGGTTATCCGATGTGTTTGAAGTCAAGCTATTAACTCATTCAATGCCACACATTTTCAGACTCTATTTTACCCTGACGTTTGAAAAATTTTGAAAAAAACATAAATTCCTGAGATTGAATGGCCGGACTGTGAAAAGACAAGTAAAGTCGTCAATGGCATTGAATGAAAAAGTATCTCGTCTAGTACATAGTTTCAAAACAGTTTCGCCATTTTTTAATCACTAGTTTCAATCTCAATAATTGAATACAAGTTGGATCTAGTCCAGATGTCCACATAGGTTTTCAATAAAGCAGCAGCAGTTCTTAATGTAGTGTTTGTTTTTATAATTTAGAAGAACATGTCATGTTGGTAAATTCTGGACTCAGAAATTATATTAATGTCTGGTGAAAAATAACCCAGCCGTGTGAAGTTGTGTCATGGCTTATGCTGTCCCAATAAAGACTTTATCATCAATCAAAGATGACAAATAAACTTCAGACGCTGACGTCAAAGTTGCCCTTCAGGAGCAGAAATTAACCAGACGACGTATGGTCACCCATCTCCTCCTCAATACGGTGATCCATCCTTCCAGACTGGTTGCTAGGTTACTAAATTGCTGAGCACGGCGAGTACTATGGGGTGTTTCTCAGTGGAAATTGCACAGTATGAATTCAATAGCGTGTGAATGAGTACGTTTGAGGATGAGGAGACAAGCTTTGGGAGGCAATGTGATAGAACTTCATTTTAGAAAGATGTCCTTCAAAATCGCGAGTGCCAGAGAGGAAGAAGCGACTGCTACTATGTGTATGTGTGTTATGTACGTACTGTATGTGAGATATGGGCCTGCTGTGCCCCTGACCCAGCTGTGACTCTTAGCGACAGTGTACATAAGTGGTGATTTAGCACAGCGCGTTCCATAATACTGTGCAACATGCAGACGGCACCCAGACTAGAACGCCCCCACAAGTCGAAATCTCCAGAGAGGATTGTGTACTGGCTGGGGAAAATCTTTGAAGCTCATCCTGCTTTGTATTCGCAAGTGAACAAGTGCACATAAACCGAACAACCCAGCCACACCAAAGAGGTGAAAGATCTAAAAGGAGAAACTTACCAGTACACATGAAAACATACATACTCATTCATTTAAAGCCTGAATACGTAGTGTAATAACTGACTGCAAGGAGATTGTGAAGGCAGAGATCCTGGCCTCTGAGACAGCTTGTTGAAAGTTATTTGAAAGAATGTAATTCATAGTAAAGTTTTTTTTTTTTTTTTTTTTCCCAAATGTATGGTATGCCATCAACCTTTTGTTTCAAGAAAAAGTATGTGAACCCTTTAATATTTTTGTACTTTTGCAGGTCTGAGCTGGAACGACAGGAAACATTTGATTTGAGGTTATTGTTGACAAATGAGGGTCAATTTTTACTCATTGCTGAAAACGATCATTTTGGTTTCCGGCATTGCAAATGTTTATGCGAACAGAAAAGATCAGTTCCCCCTGTCGCCTCTCAGTTTGCCTACGCCTCCTCCTTGCCAATAATAACCGCAGTCATTGTTATGCAGAGTGATGCTGGTTTACACCCTGCTTTTTAGACAAGGTATTTAAATATGCAAAATCAGCTACTGCAATTCGTCTCAGGTTTGATAAAGCACGTTGTGTGAGCAAAATGATTTGCATCAACCTTTGAAGCGCAATCAGGATTGGGTCTTTCTTTGCACGCACAAACCTTTAGTAATAAATCAGTCCCAATGTGCTGAAATGTGTCAAGTGAACTTTGATGTGATGTGTTGATGTGTCTTGACTCCATCAGGTGAGACCGTGAGAAATGAAAGCCCCAACTCTCTGGAGAGACTGTTTGCATCTAATACAGTATAAGACCGAAGAGTATAAGTAAAAAACAACATTCACTCAACCTATCTTTGGAGGCAAGTTTGTCTGGAGGGAAACCTGGAGGGAAAGTAATTCTCCAATTGTCATATTTTGCATTCAGTCTGCCATCATGGTTACATCTTGCTAAAACCTTTTCCACGCCTTCTCCTCTACATTAATTTGAAGTTACACCGTAACAGCAGGTGTGCGGTAATTTCATCAGGCTGCAAATAATTTTTGAAGGGTGTTGCTGATGCAGTTACAGCCTTATGAACACACAGTTCAAGAAAGTAGAGCGAGAGATAATTGAAATAAGACTAGTAGCCATTGTCTCTTCCATTTTGATGGGGTGCAATGTCGGGAAACGAACAGCTGCCTAGGTTGCAGTTACCCGTTATGTCCACATGGGTCAATTTGGTCGAATTTGGCAGGCCTTTTTTGCAGTGTTGTTTTTGGCAAGCATTTTAGATTTAGTCTTAGTCTTTTGGGCAAAAATGCTTATTAGTTTTAGTCACATTTTAGTCAATCCTGTTCGTGATAGTTTTAGTCGACAAAAACAAAAAAAAAGGTTTTAGTCTAGCTTTAGTCGACAAATACTCAAAAAGGCGTTATCCAATCCAATCCATTTATATAGCACATCTAAAAAATAATGCTGTTACAAAGTGCTGCACATATGTTTGTGATATCACAACCAATGAATATATAAAGAAATAAAATAAATACATAACAAAAATGAATAAATACATAAAGTGAAATTAAAACACACAGAGGACCACTCAATTCACGCCGTGTTAAAAGCCAGAGAATAAAAGTGGGTCTTAAGACGAGACTTAAAACACTCGACTGAGGAGGCCGTTCGAATATGGAGTGGCAGAGCATTCCAGAGTCTGGGGCCAACCACTGAAAAATCCCTATCACCCCGGGTTTTAAGGTTCGTCCTCTTCTCCACAAGCAGGTGCTGGCCCCCTGACCTCAATGCGTGCGTTGGACTATAAACCCTGATGAGGTCAGTACTGTAATTTGGGGCCAGTCCATTCAAAGCTTTAAAAACAAATAATAAAATCTTAAAATCTATTCTAAAAGTAACTTTTAGTCTAGTTTTAATCAATTGTAGTTAAAAATAGACATACAAGATTTCCACCCAATAGCAAAGACTTTCTGATCTACTAAGGATTATGCATTACCCACATAACGTGGTAACAGGTGCACATTACTCCAAAATAAGCCGCGAACCAAAACATTTTCTTTGGCAATTGCTGTGGCTTTATTTCCACCTAGTTTGTGGCCACATTTACCGTTACAATGCATTGTGTTGTTCTTTCTGCTTGGGCATCGTTTGAATTTGGGCGATTCCAATTTCAGTTCTTTGATTCGATTCCGGTTCCTAACAATTATCGATTCTGATTATTAAGAAAAAAAAAAGGAATTATTTTTTGACAAATCGCATGAACTGCTCTGTTCTTTAATTTCATGAACTTATTGCTGCCGTGCACTTGTAACATAGCTTCAGTTGTCCGCGGCAGGAGGGGTTGCGCGCGTGCGCACACATTTTTGTATCCATTTTACTTCATTTATGCTTCTTCCCCGCGGCTAACAAGGAGTCAAAACTTAGCACCGGCATTTTAAAATCGGAATGATTCCGCTCATGCATTTTAAATGTCTGACAGACCGCACACTAACAATTTCATCCAGTCTCGTCAACGTCGTGAAAAAAAAGGGACGTTAACGAAATAATTTCATCATCATCAGTGTTGACGAAAACAACACTGCTTTTTTTACACTTTGCGCTTTGGAATGTCACCAAGCTGCAGCTCGCAAAGCCCCAGCAGTCTGCACCCATTTATGTGATTTCTCAGCATGGTGAGCTGGACAGTCTGTATTGTAGACAATATAGTGACATTTGGCTCCAGTTTTGCCAAGTAATTAATTTTCAGGAAAAAAAAAGGTAAAAAACAAAAAAGCTCTCAATATTTGGTTTCACAATTTATCCTGAACTTCACAAGGGCCTTGTGTATCAAACTTGTGACACTTGACATAATGTAGTTCTTGTATTTTTTTCCTCTTGGTCTTTCCCAATCACATTTTCCAGATTCCTATGAAGTCAAAGCTTTGTCTGAATATTCCACCTCTGTTGATGGCTTTTGGATTATTGCAAACTGCGTCTGTGACCACTGGTTGAAAATATTTGTCTCTAATCTGTTCACATGGCAACTGTTGTTCCGTCACCCTCCTTTTTAAGCATGGCGGAGGCATATAAAAAACACCTAGTTATATCCTATTAGCTAGTGATGCTATCGCTAATGATGTTGTGCAACTACTCAAATGCTGTAACAATACAAATTTTTCCAGAAAAATTGGCATGCACTTCACATTTTACATGTTTTAGGACATTCGAGAACAGAATACATAGTACTGCTTTTCCTTGATTCATATGGTTGGTTAGGTCTTTGCTGTTTATGACTTCAGTTTATGATGACAACATGGTGGTGCGTGTGGTTTGCACTACAGCCTCACTGCAACAAGGGGTTAAATCTTGGTTCTGGCCTTTCTGTCACAATGTCGGGGTTAATTGAAGACAACATGAGGCTTAGGTGTGGATGTCAATGGCCTTTATTTGTGAACCTTGTTAATGATTTGTAATCAATCTAGGGTGTTGTTTACCTTTAAGTCAGCCACGATAGGATACTCGGAAAGGAACAATAATTATAGAAAATGGATACATGTTGATGGGTTTTTCTATGAAATGCATCATAATGTGACGGTGTAGTGACCCTTCCGAGAATGTCGCAGAATTTCGCGGGAGCTCTGAAATCATTACATTATATGGTTAAGATATATGTTTGCAGGCAATGACGATATTGACGTCTTCGTAACAGAATAGAAGATGGTAATTACCACTCGATTATTTTTAAATTAAAAATAGTGCTTCACTTGCACTAACACTATTTTTACATCCTCGATTTAAACAGTAAATAATAAACTCGGGCGTGTGTGAATGCCACATGTCTACGCTGTCAAATTGTTTTGGAATTATTTTTCTGTCTGCTACAGGGGCTGAGATATTAATTATTTTGCAGGTGTTCAATTTCTGGGAGAACCTTAGGTTTAAGAGGGTGATTCTACAGTCGCCCTTAGGTTTTGGGGAGCTGTTGAGCCAGGCGCTTCAGGCCTTAATGGTTTAAAAGTGTTTAATGTAATTGTATGTGCTGATATGATCCCTCAAGGTGACATTTTATTTATACTCTGCTGTATATTTTTGCTGCACATAACAGACATGTAAGGAGAAATAGGTTATTTCACATGTCCATCTGTGGGAAGAAAACAGCACTTCAGAGATGAATAGAACTGAAATGTTGTTTGTTGCATCCCATCAGATCAACTATTAAGGTGGTACAACTGCTGCCAGTGCCTGTTGCTTAAATCCTTTGCTGTTTTTCTTCACTTGCTGCTATCGTAGTATCTAAACCACATTCTTTGGGGAACATCAATGCTTACAAGCTCGCAATTTCACTTTTGTGCCAACAATTGTCTGTTTGAGGCTTTAGGAGAATTGATCTGTGATATTACAACCCGTATTCATGAAAAGATGGGCATTCATTTAATTTTAAGCAGCGCACTAAGACCTCATGAAACAGTCCTTAATGAAGGAATAATCTCCATTCTCCCTCTCTACCTTTTCTGACCACCAGTAGGCTATAAATCAACTGAGCAGCAGCCTGCTTTGAGCAGTCAAGTCACTGAGGTTAAAGTAATACTAATTGCTGCTTGGCTGTTTATCAAGCTGCTCGCCAAGTCCAAAGGGACCTGAGGTTGCATATAGTCACAGCAGCCCCCGTCCCTCTTGCTTCATCCCCTAATGATTAAAACAACGTCAAATGCTAAAGCTACAAGGTGTTGTTCTAATGAGGCCCTGACTTATTTACATTCCACAATGACCTGAGCAATGGGAACTAGCATACCATTAAAAAGAAGGTTAGGTGTTTTCACATCTCTAACATCACTTGACACACTTGCAGTCAACTGTCCTCACATAAATTATGCAATAACGGCACTGACAGAAACGCTGAGCTGTGACAATTTAATACAAATCACTCTGCAGTCCATGTGCCTTCCAAATAACTCCAGAAGCCGATCCCCAATCTAGATTTAGAATTTATGGGCTATTCTACCTCAGAGATTTGTTTTGTGGGATTGATGTTATTGTCCCAACCCCCACCCGCGGTTCCAGAAATATTCCACAAACCCCAGCTAAGTGAAATGCTGTTTTGAAATTCTTTGTGGCCAAATCCATAATAACCCCAGTTGAGTATTAACTGAATGTTTTGTGCACCAGCAGCCTCTCGCAGCCCTGTCGACAATCAAACTGTCAAAACATAATCGTCTGGCTGGCTGGGTGGTAACCACTGAACGTAAGGCCATACAGCTGCAGTTCTGGCAGACCAATAAAAACACGTGTGTTTGTTTTCTTCTCAGATGGTGGCCTAAACTCTACTCTTATTGGTAAACTAATTACAGCATGATATACATTCAGTAGATCATTAGTAGCACCTGGATTACTAACCAGCCACTTGCACAGTATACAATACAATATAGTAACTCTTTTACAAATATAATAATGTTTAGTTTTAATGACACTATAGTTGCTAGTAAAGAAGTGGGAAGTTTTCAGAAAGCTTCAATGACTTTGGTAATATTAACTGGAAACTCTCCATGTGAATTATCAGAATTTATGGGAGTTAATTGGGACTTTAAAGAAAAGGGAAGTAGACATCTGTACAAAATAGATGACTCTCATTTCAAACATGTGAGAGCATGACAGTGCCTTAAAGCAGAAGTCAACATATGTTTTTCAAGAATATGTTCCCAGCAGGCCCACTACTTGAAACACGGCATTCTGATTAATTTTGCATTTGTGGAATATAAGTTAAGCAGCAAAATGCACTCGTTTTTAGCCATGTCTGAGGGCGGCCATTTTGTCTTCTGTCGACTGAAAATGACATCACAACTGCTCACAACGACCAATCACGGCTCAGATTCAGAAAACAGGTCAGGTTAGGTCAGGTATCAACTAGTGGGCCTATAGGGAACATATTCCTGAAAAAATATGTTTGGGTTGACTTCTGCTTTAAGATGCAATGTGTAACTCAGCTCCTAGGCTGGAATTCTGCATTACAATAACAAAGCATCCCTTTGATATGAATGTCTTGTTTTAACTGGGGGACTACAGACAACAGATTCTTGTAAAAAATGTTAGGGTTAAAAAAAAAAAATCACTTGTTCTCCCTCTCTAAGCATTTTATCTTGAAGGCATCCTTGTACTGCTTATGTGTGAAAAACGCTTTAAATACCGTACATATATATGACGTAATAGAGTATGATAAAATTGCTATGGCTGGCAAAATACTTTGATATCATCTCTGCAATTCCCACACTAATACCAATAACCTTTCCAGTTGCTGTCATAACACTTACGACTTCAAGTAAAACCCATTCGCCACTATCTCACATTAAACGGTTTGTATACTTTCTTATTAGTTTGCAGGGCAGCTTCCTGTCAGCACCCTTGGATAGAAAACTGCCAAATTTGTCACGCTGCATACAATACATGGAAGCAAGAGACAAATGAATACTTGTTTGAACAAATCATGTGAGCAAACAGCGTGTGAGCTACAGCAGGAGTTAAAAGCCAAGCTAAGGCTTGCTGGTGATGGCTGGTGATGTGTCACGCTGCGATGCCAAGGGGCCTCTTTAAAGACTCAGACAGTACACTCCATCCTGTGTGAGCTATGGCAGGCGCATGCCACTATGCTGCCTTGATATTGAGCAGATCACTTAACGGTGGAGGAAGGAACAGGCAGATGAAAAGATGGAAAGTGCCACCAGATGTGTCAATAAAATGGTTCATTGGCGGCCCTCTGCTATCCGCTTTCCCTTCCTATCATGAGGAAAAAAAGGGCAGACAATTTGTGAGCAACTTTCTGAACAAAAAGGGTCCTTTTTACTAAGAGCTCTATTTTCGTGCGCAGTGCAAGTCTGGCCCGAAAAGCGGTGTAAATCTGCGGAGGGGCAGGCTAGAAAAAAAGTGTTGGTATATTCGTTGCAAGCTGCAGCAAAGTAGCACATTTTAAAAAGGGTGTTTTGCGCCGTTGTGGGCATGGACACGGCCAACTTTTTTCCACCAATCAAAGCTTATATCATTCCCTTTAAATGCCACGCACAAAAGGCGTGCTGGTAGTCCATGGCAGAAGAAGACACTGATTTGCCAGAGTACTGTGGCAGATCGAGGGAGACCTCCACAGGCGGGTATCAATCTGGCTAGTGAGATCACAGATCTTTAAAGTGGGCACTTGGAGATAACCTTCCCCCTTCATCGCAGGTGACCCACATATTTTAAATGCCAGGAACAAAAATTGTTGCAATATATCATATACTAAGAAATGCCATTTTGGGGATTCTAAATGATGGAAGGGCAGACTTCAGTCAGTCACATGAGGGGTCATGTCATATCACGTGACAAAATTCCTTTCAACTCAGCATTTCCTTGCATCTTGGTCATTTAATTTGACCGCACTGTGACAATTAGTGCTGGCCTCTGCTGGAAAGGTTTTTTTGTGTGTGCCATTTTAAATGCAGTGCTTTGCAAGATGGGCAGATGGATCCAATTCACACGCACTCAAAGCAAGTTAAGTCAAATAAAACATGGCTTTTATGCAGTAGCTGGCTTCACCACAATTATTGTAGCGGCAGATTTCTTTTCTGTGACTGCTTGTTTATTTTCCACTGACGATTCCAATTCCATTACTTCAAACTTCAGTTTGCGCTTGCGGTGTTCTCCCAAATTTTCCATGGTGAAAACTATTAGAGCTACCTAAAGTGCAAACCCCTGTTTTATAATGTGGCAGTCTCTACCACTTTTACACTTGTTGCCAACAGCACACACACAATCTGTTGGAGCGAATTAACGTGCTATTTAGAAGCCGCTATTTGGGATTTTAGCACAGAAAATCAGGCCCAAACTGTCTGTTTTTTCTTGTGATTTTTGTGATTCAATTTATCACAGTCATTATAATTCCACTAACATTATAAGATATATGTTTGTGTTGCACACCACACAGAACCACATCATACACATGCAAGGAGAATTGTCATGCGCAAAGTTCTGAGCTGGGGGTACAGTGCCTCGATCTAGGGCAATTTGACAGGAGACAGGAAGCAGAGTAGAATCTCTTCAACAGCTAGTCGCCATTTTAACATTTGTTTGCAACAGGATTTGAACGGCAGCCCTGAAACCCCCAAGTCCTTGATGTGCTACTACTAGCAAATACAGAAGAATGCCAGTGGAACAAAACTAAGTTGACGGCCACAGAACCACAACCAGAATACATGCCTGTACTGGCTGCTCATTATAATACGGTGACAAGAAGAACAGAGTGAGCTGCATTTAGCCTTGATGTGAAGCAACTTACCCACGGACAGGCGCTAATCTCCCATGAATCGTTTTATTGTTCTTACATTTTACCATCCACATTATATAACTTGGTAAATTTTCTTAAAAAAATATCTGTCAACATGCCTGTAGTGTGGGGTTTTATAATGGTAACAATCAAGTTTCAGTCCGGAAGTGAATAATTCCATTCGTATTACTTTCTATGGCACAGTGCTTCAAAATCCAAACAAAGTGCCGGTCAACCAGCAACCCAGAATTGTTTGTTCTTGCTTCATTGTCATTCCAAGTAAAAGTCAAACTCACAGAGGGAGAAATCTAAAATTGTCTTAAACTGTAAAATGACGACCACAGGACTGTTCGGCTCCTCTTTACACCTTGTGACACCAATACATAAGCTTTCAGAAGTGAAGATTGAAAAGGAAAAATGAAAGCATTATTGGAGTCGGTGACTCATGTTCTGTTTCTCACCAGCCCACGATACCACCCACACGGTGGGAGATCTTAAATTCATTCGTACATGTGTGGCACATTACCAGACTAATGACGCTTGATTCTTTTGCTACTCCCTTAACGTTGACGTATGTCTTCTCATAGGATCTTTACAGGAAACAATATGGGGAGAACATTTATTTAATCCGATCGGATTCAAAATTATGATCGGATGCACCGTTTTCATGGACTCTAAAAATATTGAGCCAATTAGGACTTGCGTGTTCATGCATCACACTTTCGATCGGAACAAATTACTTTGACATGCGCAGAAGAAGCCGTAGTGACCTCAGTGTCAACATTTCTACTTTAAACATTCGCGTTATTTTCCCGTTTGTGCTGTTAGATAAAGTTCCCACTTCTAATGGAGCCGTAAATGTACCAGTCAGTCTCGTGCCCACCATATTTTTCACTCGCTCCGCTTCTTCTAGCTTCCGGGAATAAGAGAAACACTGACGTCACAGACGTGCGCAGTAAAGACATTTGCGTGCCAAAGACGGTTTGTTCCAACATTTTGGAAAAAGGGTTTTCATGTGCGCTGATCGGATTATCAATCGATATAAACCACCCCACTCGTTCGGAATAAAATCTTGATTGGAATGGGCTTGATCAGGTCAAAATATGCCAAATGGGGTGTGTACATGAAGCATTTTTATTCCGATCAGGCTTTTAATCCGAATGAATGTGTCCATGTAAATGTAGCTACTCAGAAAAGTGTGGTTGTTCTCTGCTAGCTATGACAGTTAGCATGTTGTGTTTTGTGTTTCTCTACATAATATTTAAGTTTGTTTCTGGTTATGGGTTGTTTTCTTGTCCTGCCCTGCTCGATAGGCCTTTTTGTTTCCACCTGTGCTTGTCAACACAGTTCCTTGTGTCTTCCAATCAGTTCACTCAGCCTCTCGTGTCTTGTCCAGGTGTTCCTCGTTGTCTTGTCAGTTGGCTTGTATTTAGTTCCGTGGTTTCTTTTTGTCTTTGTCATGTTTTGTTTCTCCTCGTGGTGTGTTTGGTTTCCTGGTGTTTCTTTGTTACTTTGAGTTTTGGATTTTTGGGACTTTGTTAATGCTGTTTTTTTTTTGTTTTTTTTGTTCAGTATGCCCGTCTTCTCCTGCCTCCCTGCATTTGGCTCCTCTACCCCGCAATTATGACATAGCAGCTTGATATAGGCCACTATTTGAAACTGGGGCACGCATAATACTGTACAAGTTGCTATTAGGCCAACAGTAACCGAGCCTGAAAAGACATGCTGTGAAGGTTGTAGACAATGCCTTGCTGACCTGTCTTGTCAAAAGCAATTGAATTCTAATAGAAGTCTACAAAAAAAGAAAAAAAACTTTTGTTACAATGCAGGCAATAGATCTGAAAGTAGAGCACAGACAGAACACTGAATGGTTAGCAAAAGTGGAGGGGAAAAAAATCAAAATGAAACTTATGAAACAATTGGTCTTTTGTTTTGTTTCCCACTTAGTGCAGTTTGTTTAGTCAAGTGCAAACATGGTAATTTTACTCTGGTGTGGCAGAGTACGAATCCAAACAATCTTGCGCAGTTCAGGTGTGGTGACTGACTGAAAATGCCTGGTTGAGCATGTCATCTTAAAGCTCTAAATCTTCTTTTCCCAACATTGAAGAAGAATAGTTTGCTTGTGACATCCTCAAGAGCACTTATTGAAATTTTGGTATAGTTTGGCTTTGTAGATTATTCATTAAATCTTCTCAAAAAAGGCCTTGTTTACATCCTAGGGGAATTAATTGATTCTAAGATGCATTGCTACGCAAATACAAATGATTCTGAGTCTATGAATATATTTCAATTATCCATCAATCTATTTTCTATACCACATATATTCTTTCGGGCCGTGTGTGTGCTGGAGCCTATCCCAGCTGATTTTGAGTGAGAGGTGGGGCAGACCCAATCACTGGGCACATCACCAGTCACACACATTCACGCCTAAAGACAATATAGAGTCCTTGATGAACCTAAAACGTTTTTCTGAATCGTAATCAAATCGAATTTGGAGGAAGCTAGCCATTCCCACCCGTGACCAAGAGAACGGGGCTACATTGTGTGGTTTGTTATGACATAATTTGTCATATAGTTTTTAGGTGTAATTATTTTGGGCTCATAAATGAATCTTTTTTATAAAAGGTATTTGTGTTGTTAAAATGGAAGTCAGCCCAAACATATTTTTTTTCAAGAATATGTTCTATGCAGGTCCGTTAGTTGAAACAAGGCTTTCTGATAAATATCGCGTTTGTGGAATAAGAGTTAATTCAACCTTTTTTCAGCCAACTCTGTGGACGGCCATTTTGTCACTTCTGTTAACTGAAAATTACATCACAGTGTCTTAGGGCTCAGGTAACCACCAATCACAGTTCAACTGTTTTCTGAAGCTGAGCCATGATTGGTCATTACCTGAGCAACTGTGATGTGATTTTCAGTCGACAGAAGTGACAAAATGGCCGCCATCACTATAGTCAGGAGGTATTGAATAATCAGTAAGTATTGAATTTTCTAGACATTCCTCTTGTTCACGCTGCGTGCTTTGCTCTCCCTGTTTCGCCGCATTTCTCGCCATAGTAAGTATTGGGTTTTTGGTGTTAATAATATTCTTGGTTGAACTTTTAAGGATTTGGAATTATCTTGTCTTTTTATGACAAGCAACCTTCTTTTCTAGTTTCCTTTGTTCACACAGAATTGTATTGTGTTCTTGTCTTGGCACGACAAGCAATTTTCCTTATTTAGGTCCTTGCCTTTCGCAAGCGTCTTTTGTTAGTCTCGTTTTCCTGGTTTTTCGTTACCAGCGTTCTTGTTTGAACTTTGTCGGTTTTGCGAGTTTTTGTGTAGTCAATGGTAACGGTATTGCAGCCAGCCAAGATAGGCATTTGTTTTCATTGAAGCAGAAGTCAACCCCGCCAAAAATCTTTACAATAATATGTTCTATGCATCTTCACTAGTCTAAAAACAGCAATCGTTTAATACTGCGTTTGTGGTATATGAGCACAGTAATCCCTCATTTATTGTGGTTAATGGGGACTAGAACCCCCGAAAGGTGAGGTGAAAACTGTGAAGTAGAGGTTGACGTTATTATTTTTTATTTCATATTATATTTATTTATATGAATATAATATAAATTTATTTATATAAATATAATATAGTAAATACCAAGCTGCATGCTGTGAGAGCTATGTACGCTGCAAGCCCGGCAGCAGATGGTTATGACGGAACACTGGTTAAACACTTGAACATTTTATTTGCTGGTGTTTCGTCGTCGTTGGCTGAACTTCTGAACATAACTGTTTACTATCCTGATTATCTGGCTTTACTATGACTAACTAAACGGCACATTTGAATAACGTTACGAGTTTTTGAACAGAACCTCGTTCAAAAATGCAGTTCGTTTATTAGCATGGACAAGACTGGCGAGATACAAGGGAAATCCCGGGTGAAGCTACGATGATGCGCAGCCAACCGGCTCACAGGATAAATCCACCCATGCTCTCATCGATCTCACGCCGGAAACTAACACGTGCCTTGTACCGCCCGTGGGTATGTACAAAGCCTAAGAGTCAACTATCTCTTTGAAAAAATACGTCTTTCCGCAATATAGCTGCATTTTTTTTTCATTTTTCAATTTTTTTGGATGAGTGTTTTTTGAAAACCTGCAATGCACTGAGGCCGCAAAACTCAAACCACGAAGTAGCGAGGGATTACTGTATAAAAGTAAAGTAAACGGTATATTCTTTAGAAAAAATAAATAAAAGTGAACTATTCGGGTGATATTCTAAGAAATGAAAAATACACTAACAATAAAGATCTCTTAATTTTGTAAATTATTAAAACACTGAAATCTTTAAACACTCAGCAGCAACAGCCTATGACTATGACAAATCAATATTCAGTATTCAAGTTAAAGACAAGTTGTCATTACAGTACATATATACACTTTTTGTGATGAAAAAAAATACATACAATAACAGTTACAATTATTGCTAACTATATTAAAACTCTTTTTATAATGAAATATAGTAACTTTAAAGTCTTTATGAAATTATTTACACTTTTAAGGCATTAAAAACTTTGAATGTGCAACAGCATATTGTACCGAATTGGGTTATCTGTGTTGTGGTCGGATTTGTGTTTTGCTGAGTTGTGATGTTTCCAAGGATCATGAATGCATCGTACGGCTAGTGAGAGAACGAAGGAGATTGCTGTTGTACTGCAATTTTAACAGGACAGCCAGAATGTTCCCAAACAGGAGACCAAAGTGTACGGGGGGACCTTCGAGCTCTGGCTTGTTGCGTATTCGTTTGCTCCTCTTTAGTGGCGCCGCCCTCCTCTCCCGCGTGCAAAAGTCAATAGCGCCCGTGCGTAATCTTGCGCTATAATAAGTGGATCGAACCGAACATGCCATACCCAAACGTATTAATACACACACGTGTACCGTTACACCCCTACTGTAAACAGTATGAGTTAATCAGCAAAATACCCCCTCTAATAGCCATCATTTTGTCACTTGCTGTCGACTGAAAATGACATCACAGTTTCTCACGGTACAACAACCGTTACATCACGGCTCGCCTGTTTTCAGAAGCTAAGCCATGATTAAACATTGTCATTGTGCAAATATATAAAACAGATTTAGTATAGCTCTGCACATTGCAAACTATAACTACAATAATAAACATTGTATTAAATCAATACCTCTGTGACAAAGCTGAGCATTATTGTCTTAACTACACTACTCATATCTAATTAGATGTCATGTTGTGGAAAAAATATAACCGTAATGAAACCCTCAATGCAAGTATAATGCAGATTTGGTCCCGGATTAAACTGACTCTCCTGGTTTATGATATTTAGAAAATATAGTAGATGTTAAGTCCAAAAACAATTGCATCTAGCATTGCTGCATTCTAAACAAGCTCCACTCAAAAATGTCATTCGGCTGTTGTGCTCTCTAATTCATCTTCGCCCTCACATGCTCATCCAAAACGTCGGCAAACATGATTGGTATTGCTCGATATGTGAGCAGGAGAGACAGATTTAAAGCCTTTGATGCACACAAGCCATGCAGATGCAGTGCTGCACTGTGAAATCAGAGGCCATCAAATTGCACGTCACACAGGCAGTGGGTTTGAAACTGAAAAAAACATTACAGTACAGTAAGTTCTGGCATCATGACAAAACTTTTTTCAACTGTTAAAAGTTTGTAATAAGGACGCTGGCATGTTCCAACAACAACCCAAGCCATAACTGTAGCTTGTGTGCATTACTGACCTGTGAATGTAAAATTCACACGCATTTGACTGCTCATTTTCTCAAACTGGCTAGTGAACAAAACGTGATAGTACTGCAAGTTGTCTAATGTAATATAAGGACTAAACTGTGTTTCTCTGTCCACTCGGAGGATTGAGATAATGCATCAATTGGGAAATAATTAACCCAACTTTGACCTGCAGCATTTTTAGCAATAAAGTAAGCTGTCAGTTGTATAGGACAGTGGAACATCAGGGAGTGTATACGGCAGTGGAGGGATTTCACATCTTGTCCTGGCTGACCTCACAGTTACCTCGGCTGCAATTTATGGGCTGACCTAACTGCTGCACTGCGGATTAAAGATGGAAGAAGTTGAACTGCTTTAAGGTCAGTTTGTACACTGTTTGAGGATTGAAGGGAGCATTTTTGCTCATGGTCTGCTGCCATGTGGATGAGTTTGTTTGTATGCCATTCTTCCAGTTAAAAAGAAAGAAAATGAGATTTGATTTGAATAAAATTAGGAAGGATATTAAAAAGAAAGAAAATGAGATTTTATTTGAATAAAATTAGAAAGGATAGAGAGAAACAATAATAAAAGGAAAAGACAAAGTGAACAAATCAAGTGATGAAAAAAAAAAAAAAAAGAGTTGTAATTGATGTAATTACAGTATCGGTGGTAAACTCAAAGTCCAGGGGCTAGATCGGGCCTGCCACATAATCTTATGAGGCCCGTGAAAGCAAATCATGATAGACGACTTCATGTTTCTTGCTAGAATACTAAAATTGAAACTTTACTTCACTTATTACAACAATGAAATATTGTAAGCATTTTTGGTTAGCAATGCCCCATTTGAAATTATGTGAATAATAGAACATTTTTTAGTAGCTTCTGATTTCAAAACTACTTATTCGTCAATTTGTTGTGTACAGCAGTGTTTCTCAACCTTTATTGAGCTAAGGCACATATTTCACATCGGAAAAAAATCTCACGGCACACCACTTAGCAAAATGATTCACAAAAAGTGGCTATACAGGGTCACTATATTCCTTCTGTCATCTAATGGAGAACATTTTATTGTTTTGCCTATTATATGTGTTTGGCATATATAAATTAAAATGTTTTAAATTAGAAAATATATAGTTTTGTCAAAAATAATTGACATTGAATAATTTTCCGCGGCACACCCGATGCCCTCTCACGGCACACTAATGTGCCACGGCAGACTGGTGTACAGTCTACGTGACAATATTACGGGATTAAACATTTATGTTTTCATAGTTCATGATGGCCCTCCGGATAAAAACATGACTACGATGTGCCCGTGACAAAAATGAGTACCTGAGATAACCATGGTAAACAGCATACAGAACACTATTGTTCACAACAAATGTTAATCCAACAGGAATGTAGCGCAGCTTCATTGTAACTTACAATAAATACTATAAATAAAAGATCCATAGTTTTCCCATATTAAAAGATGGTTTTGACAAATCTATGCAGTTAACCACAGCTGTTCACAGGGGAGGTCCCCGAAAAAAGTGGTTTCTAATTGCATATAGATGCCACAAGATGGCGGCAAAGCACTTAAACTGGAGAGTGCCATGCATCGATCAAGTACACAATCAGGAACCCATGTTAAATAAAAAATAATATTCAGTAGTTAAATTATTCAACACAAACAAACCACTTTGAGTGAGTTATTAATAGTATAAGCTAGCATATTAGCCTAAATAAAATGCTAGCACAAACTGACATGGTATCAGTCATGGGCAAACAAATATACACAGCAGCACTTTACACAAACGGAATGAAGTCATTAACTCATTTTTGCATTTACACAGAATAAATTCGAAGATATACAGGGAAACTGTAACAGCAAAGTAAATTATTCCAGCCATGAGTGTGGTGTCGAAGAACTTGACAGCCTAAAGCCCCTAAAACACCACAACAGAGAGTGGCTGTCCTTCTCATCGAAAATCGGTACACTGATGTGTGCACTGCTACATTTGGAACACAAATGTACACAAATACTCCAGAACAAGCATATTTTGCCTTTTGGCCATAAGGAAAAACAGAAGGTGATGTGCTTTACAAACAAGGACACATGAATGACTTCTTCCACAGGTGTGTTTGTGCAAGTTTGCAAATGTGCATGAGAAAACGCGAGCCCGCTGAAGTGTGAACAATCGTACCTCTGTTTTTCTCCGTATCAGGCTCTTTATTTTCTCCACATTGCTTTGTTCACCACCAAAACAGAGGCCCTGTGGGGACAAAGACATCCTCAATTATTCAGTGTCCAATTTAATAATACATGACTATCAAGTCAATGTGCCATGCACTGTCAAAAGTAGGTCTTGGTGAATTGTACTGGAATGTGTTGGGTGGCACCAAGGCCTAGGCTTTGGGTGCCATAAATGCCTTCTACGATTTTAACATATTTATTGAAATGATGAAAGCTAAAACTATGTGATGAAAGATCCAAGGTCAGTAAACACAGATAAAGATGGCATAAAAAAACATCAGCAGGGAGAGTCTGGACTCAAGGCTACAGACATACACGAGCAAAGGTAGCTACTCTACCACTCAGCAGAGTCGGCATCTGCATATTTGGGTGATCAGTTTGCAAATAAACATCTGAAGGGAGTGGGAAATTGAACAACAAAGGGGACTCTATGACATGGTAACTTTAATTCACATCTCCATCATGAGCGGATTACATTGACAGCTGAATTCCACAGTGGACGTATTATATGGCAGGGGTTAACTGCATGGCCACCCCGTAACTGCCCTTTATTTACACGAGACGGCTGTCACGGCTGCCAAATATCTCAGAGCCCATTAGCGCCTTATTTGACTTTAAGGCTCAGGTCTGCTAATCTAATTTAATCTGTCTATGTGGTTTTGCTGATTACTGAAGAGTGCACAAAACATTATGTCCAAACTACTTGAGCTTCCAAATCATTTTTATGAGAATTAAATTGGAATATGATATTATTTTATTATGCGAATTATAATCCTTCAAGGGGAAAAATCAACAAAAAGAGAAATTCAAAAATGTCGGTGACTTGAGAAGCATACAGTATTTTATTATTCTTTTTTCCAAACTGTAAGACATTGCGGGGTTCTACTTTAGAAGTAAACAGGAGGTGACACTTTTCTCTTATGAAATGTAAAATACTAGTAATAGTCTGATGAAATGCTGAAGTGTCAAATCGGACCTTAAAGCGGAAGTCAACGCAAACATATTTTTTTCAAGAATATGTTTTGTGCAAGGCGGCACGGTGGTCGACTGGTTAGCACGCCCGCCTCACAGTTAAGAGGTCGTGGGTTCGATCCTGGCTCCGGCCTCCCTGTGTGGAGTTTGCATGTTCTCCCCGTGCCTGCGTGGGTTTCCTCCCACATTCCAAAAACATGCATGGTAAGTTGATTGGACTGTCTAAATTGCCCCTAGGTGTGATTGTGAGTGCGGATGTTTGTCTCTGTGTGCCCTGCGATTGGCTGGCAACCAATTCAGGGTGTCCCCTGCCTACTGCCCAAAGACAGCTGGGATAGGCTCCAGCACGCCCCGCGACCCTTGTGAGGATAAGCGATACAGATAATGGATGGATGGATGGATGTTTTGTGCAAGCCCACTAGTTGAAACAGGGCATTCTGATAAATATTGCGTTTGTGGAATAAGTGTTAATCCGCTCGTTTTTAGCCATCTCTGGGGGCGGCCATTTTGTCTTCTGTCGACTGAAAATGACACCACAACTGCTCACAACGACCAGTCTGAATCTCTCAGATTCAGAGAACAGGTCAGCTGTGATTGGTCGTTGTAAGCAGTTGTAATGTCATTTTCAGTCGACAAAAGACAAAATGGCCACCCCCAGAGATGGCTAAAAATAAGTGCATTTTGATACTTAATTTATATTCCACAAACGCAAAATTAATCAGAATGCTGTGTTTCAACTAGTGGGCCTGCTGGGAACATATTCTTGAAAAAATGATGCTTGGGTTAACTTCCGCTTTAAAAAGGGACTTTCTCAATCTACTCAAAAGGTTGTGTGAATGCAGAGTAATTTTGCACAGCAATTGTGGAGTTCTACTGCTCAGGAAGAGAAAAAACAATACTTTTGGATTTGCTGCTTTTGGTAAGTTGGTATGCTGGTGTCTACGCTGTCCCAAAATACTCGTGCCGGCCTCAATGTGAGTGAAACATGTGATTTGCGTCTTCTTTACCAGGATAAATTGCCATTTGGCCACCACTCATGTCGCCGTCTGCACTCTTACTTCCTCTCCATTGATCTGTCTTGCTGGCCAACGCAGTAAGGGCGACAGCATCCCAGAGGGGTGTGTTGCGAGTTTTGGGAGAGGGCCCCAGGAGGGGGAGATGAACCCTTTCATCAGCGCCCTGGCTAATAAAACATAATAGCGCTCAGGCTTGAGGGGAAAGTCACTCGGCCACATAGAGCTGTCACATGACCAGCCAAGACACAACAGACTCAGTCATTCTGCTACTGTCGCTCAGCTACAGGGACAAATGTGTGGGCTAATTCACTGGCCGGAAAGACAGCAGCATCCATAGAAAATGAGAAAATCCACAGTGCGCCAGATGCCACTGAGGCACAGTGGGCAGCGAGTCCGGCACAACATCACTTTGATACAGCCAGGGTACATTTATATGCATATTGTATGAGACAAAAACATCAAATTATACCCCTTTGCACTCAGGTGCAAGGATTTTCAAACTAATTCATTCATCTGATTTTTATGCCAGGTATTGTTCAGCTGTTACAGTAAAGATGGAGCGTACCCCTGTCAACAAAGTTGTCAAAATGATCCCTATTCAGACAGACTTGCTAAAAACAACACAAAAATGCTGGCCAATGGATGCCAGGTTAGAGGTAAACCCTACTGTCCATATGAGATCATCAACGGCTATCGATGTTTATCAACGGGCTCCACATTTCAAGTCGTCATTGAGTGCAAATGGTTTGATGATGATGCTCGTAAATTAAGCCGCCGTTAAGTTGCCCACGCGTGTGTGACTTGCAACCGATGCCATGTCTGCGTTGCACTTCCTGGTCCAATCATTCACCCAAGTATATCTTGCCATCAAAACACCATCCGGCGCTGCATCTTTCACGTCAAAAGTGCAATCGCACTGGGTAGATTTATTTCATTTGTATTAACGCTATTGATGCGGCGCAGCTGTGTGCGTATATCATTGTGCGGTCTACTCCAACATTGACACGTGACGGTTGTCTCGTGATGTGTTCAATGAACATGGCGGCCAGCTATATTATTTTTTAAAATAGTTTTTAGTTATTAAATGTACATGAAAAATAATGAAGTTATCATGTTCATTATAAGAAAAATATTATCTTTTTACTGCTGTAAGTTCCGTACATGAAGTATCCCTTTAAGTGGGGATCATTTCATATGCCGGAGTTTTTACCTAGCATAGTCATGGTCTGCATTGTTAAAATATGACATGCTAGCTTACTAATCAAATCTAGAGCATTTAACTTGCCTTCTCACAGTCTGGCGGATGTGATTTGATTGACAGGTCATGGCAAGCCGCCCTCAGAGAAAGACTGCTGCCGAGGAGTGGATTAAATGGACAGTTATTCTCATTGAACATGAGGCCTTCTGGAACCGTCTTCTACACTGCATTGGGCAGGATTTAGCAGATGATTGAAATCCAGATTTATTGATGTGTTCATAAAAAACTATGCAGAGTTGAAACAAACAATGTTTTCCTTATAAAATTTAAGTAAATAATTGGGTTGTCACCTGATGACAAATACTATACAATAAAACATTCTAGTATATAATATTTAAAGGTCTGTATCGTGCTCTTTTAAGATTTCCACAGTAATTATAGGCACATATAGGATTATATATTACCTTTGGCACAATGGCGATCAAATTTCTTATGAAATATGAGTTATTATGGTGACTATTTTTCTAACCCATAAGTAAGATTCCTGCTTCACTAAAATCCCGCCTCCTCTGTTTTCAAACATGTTGGTCAGTAGGTTTAGATTATGCTTAAAATAAAATTGATTTGTTCCAAAAATGTCTCTATAAAGCCTTGTTTTTATTTATTTTACATTACTAATACAATTACAAGACAATTAATTAATTATAATTATTATAATTATAATTAAAAATAATAGCCTTGTGTTAATCCAGATATTGTTCATGTTTTTTTTCTCTCGCTTTTTTTTCCCCCAAACAAGTAAATACCAATAAAAATACAGTTCAAGTAATGGATCAATAAACTGTATCGATAAGAGTAGTAGTATCATGAAAATCTTGAAGAGGAAGTCAACCTAAAAAATTGTCTTTACGATAATATGTTGCTCAGGTAACAACCAATCATGGCTCAAACTTGCCATTTTTGGGGTCTCCTGAAATGTAACTCTTTTGGACGTACAAGGTTTTAGCCCAATGCCAGCGATATCTATGATCTTACCAACAACGTAGCACAAATGCCACCCCAATCATCTCATGCTATGGACTGTGAGAAACAGGAAGGAGAATTCTCCATATGAAATCCACGCGACTCATGATAACATTGTAAATACAATGTCAACCGTTCGAGGTTTGCTGTGCCAATGTAACGGCAAAGCAAACGAGCAATCATCTCCTTTGTCAGCATCTCACAGCTGCATGAGCAATGCAGGGAAATGACATGGCAGATTTGAGCACAGTGCGAAGGGCAACGCAAAGGGCAGGCAGCAGAGCTGAAGAGACTGTGCACTGCGGTGGAAATTGCCTGTAATGGAAGCAGCTCTTATCATCGTGTGGCTTCTGACAAGAAGTTAATATGTGAGATCGGGAAATACCTCAACGGCTTGGAATAACCCCTCTTCCTGCGGGCTGAGAGAACATCAGTTGTATGCATGAAGCCAAACCTGCAGCAACAGGCATCCGTATTAAAATTCATAGAAATTCATGAACATGGCAGCTTCTTTACAATGCAGATTTATTATGCTCATGAATACAAGGGGGCTTTGTGGACTAAAATATATGGCCTTTGTCACACTACATGACATTAGAAAAAGCTGGGCATTTCACAACAGGTTAATTATGTTTAAAACTATGCAACCATTTACATATAGACAGAAAGAGCTTTTGTGTCCCCCTCCAAATACCACCAGTCTGCAATAGAACTACCCTACACCCACTTGATTGTTACTTGTGTGGCAGGCACAGACTGCAAATGTACGAAAGACGCACTGTGACGAGGCACTCACATTGATTGTGCAATTAGGAAAGGACCGATTTCACCCATTCCACTGGGGTATTTTAAGTACCGGCATGTATAAAAAAAATAACTGGGCAAACTAACAAAAATGATGCTCCTAATGTAATGTGTTGTTGTGCAACTTTTAGAGGATGTCAAATGATGTCTGTAACTTCCTGTGAGACTTGGGCATCTCTCAACAGGTATTTTGGCTCATTTCTCATGTGCAAACTGCTCCGGCTGTCTCAGACTTGGAGGGTGCCTTCTCCAGATTGGATGTTTCAACTCCCTTCGCAGACATTTGATAGAATTTAGAAAATCTAGATCGGAGCTTTTCTGAATAATCTGATGTTTTGCTTTTAGCTATTTGGTATTTTGGGTGTTTTGGGTAATTTACTCAGTTGGAGGAGCCGTCCCCTGCAAACAAGCTTTCTGATAGCACATTTCACTCAGAACACTTTAGTCTTGAGATTTCTTCATAGAATAGAGACTCTCAGTGCCGCACTGAAGCAACCTAATAACTTTGTTCATTACTTGTGTCCATTTCAAGTTATTTCAGTTACCACTGGGTGGTTATTTTCTCTTCTTGATTTTTTTTTTTTTTTCAGAGGGGCACTGGCAAAGTTAGGGGAGGGCTGCGGGGGCCCTGGCCCAGGTGCCAGACCAAATGATTGACTTTTGTTTATTTTACAATTTTTTTCTGGGAATACTTTTCTACATTCCCCCCATAGAGAACATATAGAGATTTTTTAACAGCATTTTCTAAAGAATTTTTGGGGTTTGTTAAAAAAATATATTTTTTTTTGTTGTGCGGACCCCCTGAGATATCCTTGGCCTCCCAATGGCCCCTCTAAGAAATAAATCCTATCTCCGCCAGTGCAGTGGGGAACCAACATTTGCGTCCACAATTTTCCATTAAGAAGGGATGATAACGATCATATTTCCCCTTTGTCAGCTGAGTTCTGTAAAGTAATTAAATCACACTTCTACAATTAATTATTACCTTTTTGACTGATGGATATAAAGATACTGTATTAATTCTGTGATGAAAATGAAATATCACAAAATGATGAAAGCTCCCCATTTTTTTCTATTTTAGATATTGTACATGTTACTTCTTTTGTCAAAACAATAAGATGAAAATGAATACAATTAAATTGAAATAACTCACAATAAATTACTTTGTGTTGAAATACTGAATTTATTGAAATTTTATGCTTTTATTTTTGTCACAGCTATCAAAAATCCATCATTGTATGCTAACAATGTACAGTAAGCTGGGTCCTGACATATATGAACATTGGCAGTTTTTATGATTTTTACTTTACAGTATACACCACCAATGGATGTGAAAAAAAACAATCAACATGAGATTGAAATGTAGCCTCCCATCTTTGAATTAACTTTGAAGGGGAAGTAAACCCCCAAAAAATCCTTTACAAAGATATGTTCTACGCACCTCCATCTCTTTGGGCGGCCATTTTGCCACTTTCTGTCAACTGAAAATGACATCACAGTTGCTCCAGGCAGATAACAACCAATCACGGCTCACCTGTTTTCGAAGCTGAGCCATGATTGGTCGTTACCTGAGCTCTGACAGTGTCAAAATGGCCGCCCCCTGAGATGGACAAAAACAGGTGGATTTTACTGCTTTACTAATATTCCACAAACATAATAAAACAAATGCTGTGTTTAGACTAGCTGGGCTACATAGAACGCAATATTGTAAAGACATTTTCTGGGTTGACTTCCCTATAAAAGAAAAAGAAGAATAAAATACACACATATATTTTGAGAGTTTAATGGACATAACCGCTTGTCAAGCAAACAGCACATCATACCATGGCTCTGCATAAATGCTCCTCACACCCGCCTGTGGTTTAAACCTGTTATAAGAACCCCCAATTTCCAACCTCTGCTTCAGCTGCTGTATAAACTTTCCATCTTGGAGGTGGTTAGTAGCATTAAAGATTTCTATTTATTCAGTCTTCAGAATTTAAATATAGACCAGTGCACATGAGTGCACTATTGAACCCCTGACTATGGGCTAAAAGGACTTAAAAGCAGAAGGAATTGAAAGATTAAAAAAAAAAAAAAAAAAAAAAAGAAAATGAGGGAGATTAAACATGGAAAACCTCGACCAGGACATATGAGAGAAACCCACGGTGCCATACTTTGCCTGTGCTCCAGATGTAAATGAACAACCGTGATTCTTTTCAGAGGAAATGAAACCACAACTTAATTTCAACCAGCAATAACAGACTTTGCACATTTAAAGGGAGCACGCACGGAGAGCGGTGGCAACTGGAAGCAGTTGGTTGATAAAGGATTGCAGGTGACGCGAAATGCGTGATATGATCAACCTGATCCACTGGTGCCTCGGAGCCTGATAAACAACTCTGGCTAATTGAATTCCTGCGAAGAAAGAGCCCAAGATGGGCATCAACAAGGGCTGCAAAGCTACCACGGGACTGTAACACTTTCACCCTTCATTTCCTCGCTAGAAACAAGCTAAAGCATCCACAGTGTGGCGAGAAAGCCTCTTAAAAATACGTGTCATTTTATCGCGTCCACGCTGAGTGCCGATACACTCACAAAAATTAAGCTACTGTACGTTTTCGATGCCTCCAAAAGGTATTTTATCAGAACTTCCTCGAAGTTGATGACCCTTCTACAAGCGCAATCATCCACAATGGACAGTGCCGGGCAAAAAACAAAATTAAACCCAGAGGCCAGACGTGGATAGTAATGCTACCTAACATTTACCTTGTTACATTTACTCAAGTCATTTGTGGGATAAATTGTACTTACTAGAGTTTGATGAAACACACTTTCTACTTGTACTTGGGTATAAATGTTAATAAGAAACGGTACTTTTACTCTGCTACATTGAGCTAGATTTTGCTCTCTACTTTTATTCATCAATCAATAAGGGCTTGTCGCTATCTATTTGGTTTTGGTTGATCAGAGAGATGTCCTCCTTTGGGCACTATCGATTAGTGACGCTTGACTCCATTTCACCAATCGAATGGCAACAGGCAGTCACATACCCGCATGCAACACTATCGTGGACCTGGTAAAGTGACTAGTAAATGGACTCTCTCGCTCTTGCTTTCTCCCCCTTTCCATCTCCCTCCCTCCCAGGATTTTCTTCTCTCCCTGGGCCAAAGTGGGGCTTGACCGATACATAGGGGGGCTAAGAAGATATTTTATAAATGTTGGAGGTGTTTAACTGGGGCTACAAAGATTTCTGAAAAGGGCTATAGCACCCCCTAGCCCAGGGGTGTCAAAGTCAAGACGAAGGGCCAAATTAAACATTTTGTTAGAAGCCAAGGTCCGGACTGATAGAATGTTCATTGAAATTTTTTCCAGATTGGATCGGGTCCTTCGCGCCTGCTGATGATGTCACGCTTTATATTTCTGTGATATATTTCTTTGCCTTTATGTTTGTCACCCCCCTGGCTGTTGTGTTTTTATGTTCGGAGTTACTAAATAAAAAATAAAATAAAGTACATTACTGCTTCTTTTGCGAGGCAGCTCGTACGTCACTTCCGCTTATGACCCGAGAAGAAGAGAAGCCGCTGCCCGTCTTGTGAAACAAGATCAGTGAAACGTTTGCGTTTCTCCTGCCAAACTGTAAACAATTTTCAAGTTGACTCGGGCTGCAAGATTGCATGAACTGTACATAATGTGAAGTAAAACGGAGAGGATCATATGATCGGTATGATGTCTCCAGCTGACTCTATTTTAGAGTGGCGAGGTATGAATGTGGGTGCTCCTATCAGAAAACAAAGGCCCGTATTCCACTTGACATGTCTATTTATTGTGGTCTGCAACAACACAAAGAATAACCTAGCAACATCATCCGATGCACATCCATTAGTTAACAATATGCCTAAACATTACAATTCACTGTATTAAGCAATTAAGCAGCCAAACAATACATACAAAACACACTCACACGTTTCATCACTAGAATAGTTAGCATACGAGCCGAAATAACTAACTAACTAGTGTTCATCAACGTGACATCACTCACGAGAACATATCTAGGCTATTAAATTATGTACAGCAGTTACCTGACACGAACTTAAATGATTAAACTCACCTTTTAATATTTACACACAACAACAAACATGGTGAAACACGGGCAATCTGCAACTACTGAGTTTGCTGGCACGAACAAACTACGAGCTGTGTCGAAGGAGGAAAAAGAAAAGAAACACGTCACTCGCTATCAACACTTAGCGCTCGAGGAGCGTTCAATGCCTGCTCACAGTGTGGGACATCTAAGCATTGCGTCAAAACTCAATGAATTTGTCAAATGCCAACAATTACTAATAGTAAAACAACATGAGCTTTCTATGAGCCATGATTAGTTGTTATTTGAGCCCTGAGACACTTTGATGTCATTTTGAGTCGACAGAAGTGACAAAATGGCCGCCCTCTGAGATGGCTAAAAGCGGGTGGATTTTGCTGCTTAACTCATAAACATATTCTGGAAAAAAATATGTTTGGGTTGACTTCCCTTTGAATAGAATACACATGATTTAAAAATCTGGTCAACAAAGCAGCATGTGATTTGAATGTCATTGGTTACTTCTGAGCACAACCACACCCTTGATATAAGAGGGTATGCACCAGGGGGCGGAGCCAGAACATGGCTAATGGGTGGGCCTGGCAAAATCAGGGTGGGTCTCTCACTGAGCACAATCCTCCTGTCCCGACACATCGTATATTCAAATAAAATGACAAACTGAATAATATGACATTAAGATCTTCCTGAGACATCCACAATTATGCCTTTCTTAAAATTAAATAAAATTTAAAAAACACAACAAAACACAAATTAAAAAATAATTTCAAAATCAACAAAAACATTAAAAGTATATATTTTTTCATGAATCTGGGTGGGCAGTCTGTCAATCTGAGTGGGCCTGTGCACAGACCCACCCATGGCTCCGCCCCTGGTGTGCACACTTTTTTTTATCTTTACCTCTCCTCTCCAAAAGATTTTTAAAAATTAAATTGTGTTGTACGCCTATAGATAATAGTCACATTAATGGCTGAAAAAGTTTTGAGTGTTTATCTTGGTTTCATTTAGGGACATTTTCACAGGGGTGTGTAGACTTTTTATATCCACTCTAACCTTGTCCTGGTGAGCCAATTGTGCTGTTAGACCATTTATTAGAGCTGAATAAAGCTTAATCAACATTATTTTACAAAGATTTTATGTATTGTTTGTTTATATTAAATTATATTGTTCAACCATATCTGAATATGCAGATTCACATTTAATATGCATTTATTTTTGTATTTTTACTTATTTTTGTTGTATTCAATATTCATGCTCTGATTTAAAAAACAAATTAGAATTTAATTATCAGTTACTCATTACTTGAGTCGTTTTTTTCACTGAGTACTTTTTTTTCTCTTCCTCAAGTAATTATCTGGAGGACTACTTTTTACTTTGACTTAAATCATATTATTCTAAATTAGCAGTACTTTTACTTGAGTGCCATTTTCGGCTATTCGACCCACCTGTGCCAAAGAAACTAAAAAATGTTCCTCCTTATTTAATCGATGAGGCGCCGCTAAGTTGGAATGCCTGCTTGCTCTTATCTGATTTTGAAATAGAAAGGTGTTACGTAATAAGCAGGTATAATGTTACTTCTCCTACGCATTAGCATGTGTGATGTTACTGGCTTAAGATCGGTAAACTTTAATTTTTAGACATGTATGTTTTATTCATCACGCTACATGCTAAGTTGAGTGATTGAGAAGTACAGTCCACGTTTATATATCATCTTTCATGAAAACGTGAAGTGATATGTAGGAAATGCTAAAGCCAATATTTGTTTGAATTACTGTGATAAACGATATTTGATTTTATCATTTAAAAAATACTTAAAAGCAAACAACTTAATTTTTATACAGTTAAAAAGGTTTTTTAGTTTTTCTTGTTATTGTCCTTTTGTCTTGGTTAAACTGATTAAAGCATCTGACTTGAAAGCTTTTTTAAAACAAGATTTTACTGTGCATAACTATCATTGTACTTTTATTTGTACTGAATGAGTTAATAGGATGTGCAGTGCAAATACACGCTCACCACTTCCTCACCACCATACAAACATATGGTTCTTTTGTTAGCCAAATAGTAATTGGAAGCTACTCTTTTGGGTTCATCTATTTGTAATTCTGACTGTGACAGAATCAATGATCTCACCCACTATGAACCTCACCGCATGTCACTGAGATTAAATCGATTGATCAACTTAATCAAAGAACAATTGTGAATTGTATGGAACTGGGGATTTTTATAGAATTAACGGAATGTGAACGTTGAGACAAAGAAGCAATAATGTCATGGTCATCTTATCACCACAAGATCAAGGCATTGAGAGAATGTCAGATTGCATTGATTTTTATTCCAATGTTCCTGGGCGGCCATGTTTGCACAATTACTCAATGAATTTCACACATACAATGTATATCACATCTGTAGCTCTACATGTCAGCATATATTCCTGCTAAACTGTTATCTAGGGCTGCTCGATTATGAAAAAAATATTAATCATGATTATTTGGTAATAATTGAAATCACAATTATGCCTGCGATTTATTTTGGGGTAAAAAAACAAACAAGAAAATGTTTAAACTTAAAAAATATAAAGACCCAAAAATGTTTAAGTTCCTTTTGGACCAACCAAAATTACTAAAATGTGTTATTATAAAATTAAAAAAAGGTGCAAATGTATGATTTTCTTGTGTAAACAAATGAATATTAATGATCAATTTTTGCAATTTCATAATCATGGAGTGTAATAATCGTAAATTTCAATTAATTGCACAGCCCTACTATTGACTGCGCATTTATCTGATAATATTGTACCATTAACTCCTGAGTATGTCACAATTAGCCATAAAACAGGGGGTTCCAGGGTTCACAATGGTCCCGACGTACAACGTTTGGAGGTTATGATTGGCGTGTGGAGTAAGAATACCTTGTCATGCAATACCAGAAGGCACGCTCAGTTAATGGCGTACTGAGTGCTTTTCATACAAATAGTTACTTTATTTACTGTAATTAATAAGGTTATGAAAGGGGGACGTACTAAGGATAGACTGATTATCCCTTTTACCCCTTAGTCCTTTTTTTTACAAATCTGGAGGCCGATAAATCTCATCAGATCATCTCACTGGGTGGCGAATGCTTGCTAACATACTGAATTTTGTGTTTTCGTCAGGGTTCGTAAAAGGTTGCAAAGATGTTCATAGACTGCTTTTACTTGTTGGGTTTTTTTTTTGTCGCAAAGAAATGTTGAACATGTTTTTACTGTCAATGACATTTTTGTAACTTTTTAAGAACCCTAATGAAAAAAAAAACATTTGTTACATTCACATTCACCGCTCAGTGAGATACCGCTTAAGAGATCAATTTAAAACAGGGATAGCTTCAGGGTGGTTGACTGGTTAGCACGTGCGCCTCACAGATCAGATGTCGTGGGTTCAATCCCGGCTCCGGCCTCCCTGTGTGGAGTTTGCATGTTCTCCCCGTGCCTGCAACCAATTCAGGGTGTCCCCCGCCTACTGCCCGAAGACTGCTGGGATAGGCTCCAGCACTCCCCGCGACCCTTGTGAGGATAAGTGGTAATAATGGATGGATGGATAGCTTCAGGGTACTTTATGTATTTATTTCAATTTTCACCTTAACTTTACAATATATCGTGGCTGTCCGATTTTGGAATTTTAAAAAACTTTCACGTTAATGCAATGTCGCTGAAACAACATTCACGTAAAAATAAGAAAAATGAAAAAAATTGACATAAGTGTTTTTTACATGACAGCCACGATATGATGCTGATACTGGGAACTCCCTGTACTTTCAATTTTTGATAGAAATTAAAACAAAAATAAGTGACAGTTTAACATTTTCTTTCTTTTGAAATTTTGGAAAACTATTTACTGTAGAAAACCTTGGGGAGCTTTTTAATTTTTCATTTACCTTAACACATGGTAATGAAAACTCCCTGAACTTTTTGTTTGAATTTTAAACCAAGCCATTTATTTTCTATATGTTTAAAATTAACGGAAAACATTCAATATGTCGAAAATTTGAAAAGTTAAAAAATATGTTTAAAGGCAATTCAAGAAAGTTACGTTTTAAAACTTTCATTTTTAAAACCAATGAATATCGTCTCCAAATATCAGTTATTGGCCCCGTTCACAACTAATAATCGGTATCGGCCATTAAAAATACATATCGGTCCATCACTAGTATGTACACAGTAAAATTAGTAGAGTCGTTTTTGCAAAGTCACATTTTTTTTCTAATTGAGTTGTATTTAAACATTTTGGAGTACAACTGCCTCCTCCGGTCACTGGAGCGGGAGTAGATCTTCAGAATGGATCAAAATCTCTTCACTTATCCCCCTACTCTCACCAGTGGAAAAATGTGGGTGAGTAACTCCTGTTCTAATCAAATAAAAGTTGATTTTAATCATTTGGAGTACATTTCACCCACTACTTTGAGTAGAATTTATTGTCTTCCAAGTGTAAATTTTACTCTGTTTAGACTGGGACCAAATATAGTTTTTTTTCCTGAGTATGATTTTAAAGATGTACTCTGTGATATTTACTGTATACAATGAACCAGTGTGTGCAGGGATGTAAGAAAAATGGCACAAGAAGGGAAGAATTGTTTTAACTTTACGGCGCAGAAGTGTTTTTCATGCAAATATTTACTGTAGTTCTGACTTTACTGCTGTGTTAGCGTTGGTGAGTGATAAACCAATACAGTACGTTCAGACTCTGAAAATGTGGATTGTGTGGCTACTGTCGGAACAATACACCGAGGACCCCATGTATAAAAAACAAAACAAAAAAAATAGCAAGGGAAAAAAAGAAACTGACTATATCTATTCAGTGGGGGAGTAACACAAGGGGCAACATTGTTGTGATATAGCTCTGACCTCTGGAAGATGCGGCAGAACGCAAAGTGCAGAACACAGTGGCTCACTGTATTCCCTGTTTGAAACACATGAGTTTAGACCATCTGACCTAACAATGTGATGATATAAACCCCTGAATCATTGGGCCTTTAACACAGTTGCCTAATACTGTACGCTTTACTCAAGTCAAAGAACTGAAATCAGCCGGCCAGAAAGGACTTTAAATATAGAAAGGATTCCGTATGTATTTAGTGAAATATTATTTTTCTGATTTCTGATCATTACAGAATCATTATTTCATTGTTTTTGTATTGGCATTTTTAAATCAAGCAAAATTTGCCTTCGTATTTTTTGTAATTAAAGTAAATGCGGATGCTGGTTTGTGCGTTACAATTGTTTTCTGTGTTATTTGAATCATTTTGGCACCTTGTGTGTGGGTTTCCCTTCCCCTAGTGCAAAAAATAAAAATCTCATTTCATTTAGATAGTTTTGTCCTAAAAGTGCAAAGTCTGTTCTTGGAGGTTGCTCAAAAATCTAAATTGAGTTCTGAATGACGATTACAGTTATTTTCTGTCAGCAATATTTTGGATCGACATTCAGACTCAATAAAACTGGTGACGTTAACATTTCATGGTGCAATTTCGGAATGAAAAGAGCAGCTGCATTTACAATTTGCTACACTCGCATGTCAACCATTTCCTGATATTTAGATTAGGACTTTTGGGAGGAATGTGAATTCTTGAGTAACATGGATTAGTTGTTACTTGTTACATAAAGTTGAAAAACGTTGAGGATTACAGCTTTAACAGAGTTGCTAGCAGCTTTTGCCGCTCGTGGCCTAATGACTTGAGAGATAATAAACCTAAGATGAAAATGCTTTTCTACTGCACTTTATTTGCCACTCCACAAGATGTAATTAATCATAAACCCACACAAGAGAACACTTAATCTATTATTTCCCCCTGCCTATGTTTTTAGCCTTCAGAGATAAAATGCAAAGACCCACATATACTGTAAGATTATAACACGTTTTTATCATGGAACATTTCAAAAGCAAGATGGGCGTAAAATAACCACATGGCAAGGAATGAGTCATTAAAAGGGTAATGCAAGGAAAATTGACACTGAAGTTAGCCGACATGGGGTGAATTAAGTACAACTCCCATTCAAGATGCTTCTTAACTTCTGGCAAATAGTGTTTTTTTTCTTGAGATTTCTTTTCCCAAAAGAAGGAAGAGAGCGAGAAGAGGATGAAGACATTACTGCTCAGTTGGTGAAGTAATTAGCCTCATTTAACTTATCACAGTTAACAAGTTACGCTGGTTAACTTCTTTTTACGCATTGTTGCCGGATGCCTATTTCTTTGGAATTCAAAACTATTAATCTCATAGAAATTAACTTGAAATAGAAATAATCAGTTACAGGGTCAAACAGTTACAATCACTTGGTAACTATATACGCAATTTCAAAGCATTTCCACCACGGAAATACTAATACACCAAACAATAAGACACTCTGCCATAATTAGATCATTAGGAAGTCCACTTGCTTGTTGATTGTTTTTCTTAAGAGCGCAAACTAGTTGAGACCAAATAAATTGCTTCAAGGGCCAAGCATGATTAATCAACACAATCAACTGAACTCTGAAAAACAAGAAATGTTTATCATGGCCATCCCAGAAGACATTGCTTGTCTGCATGTTTGTATTGTCTACCAGAATTGATTATGTTCAACTTTAGAAGTCCCACTCAGTGAAGGCATGCAAATATGCACAAAAAAAAATAACAGAACTCATGTTTAACAAAGTAAAGAAATTAGTAAAACTATATAAAGGCATAATCCTACCACAATTCCGACCTTTCCACTCTTAAAAATTAAATATGCGAACGGTTGTTCCCAATCATCCATTGGAAAACAGAACATTTCCCCAAACAAACTGTATAGCATCTTAGTGCAATAACACATTCACTTTCATCAAAACTTAACCTCGTTTTCCTGCATTGCCTGCATTCAGCAGAATTGGAAAGCATCCCATAAAAGTGGGATGCAAGCGAGGTTGTGTCCTTCATATGACTCCACTGAGCATCAATAGGGGATGCTGATGGTGCTGAAGAAGGCTTTTGAAGGTGGGAGGCATGGTAAACAACGGAGCCCGGCGTCCCGAAAAAAAAAATAAAAAAAAATACACAAGCAAAATGCGTTACAGACCTGATTGTTAAAGCAACATATCGCTCATTCTGGGGCAAATATTGTACCAGTGTTTAATCTACAAGACTAATTAACTTCCTTTGCGGTAGCTTCATCCCACTTTCAACGACCAAACTGCTGAGTGTTTGTCACTCTCAACACATGGTGTATTACATTTTAAAGAACCTCAGAAAAAACATTATGACATTAAAGTAAGAGCTAGTGAGAGATATATCTTACGTGAACAAAAATAAAAAAAACTAGACAGTTAGTAATTCATTCGGTAATACGTTCAGGAGTCACTGAACACGAGGTGGAACAAACAAAACGATGAATCTTACCCGTTTAAAGTGCACTTAATAATCCGGAGCTATTATTCCATTGGCGTTCTGACGGAATTGGAGAAGTGCAATAAAAGCTGCTGCCGCTGTTGTGGCCATCAAATCGCAGCTCGCCTTGTCGTCGCCACTGTGTGTGATGGCGTTAGCTCTGCAGGGCCACAATGAAACTACTGCTGCCTTCAAAGACTATGGGAAAAAAAGATATTTTACGCAGAAACATAAAAACGCATGGGCTACGTAATGTTTTGAGGGCTACATGAATATATATGTTTATATATAGATTTTTACATAAATTTTAGTTGTCTTTCGATAATTATCAGAACGGCACCATAACACGAGGTTTCCGTCAAACACGTGTTGTGAATATTGTTATTATAGGCTAAATCGTGTAAATATTCGTTTTAAAATAGCATAAAAGCGGCAATAAATGTAATCTTAACAGTTTCTGATGTTGGTATTTGTTTTTAATTCAACTCAGGGTTCGTTGAATGCATTTTCAATTTCTACATTGGCATTTTACCAACTGAACCCGAACGTACCATTTAAGTTGAATGACAGTACGATTGGCGTATCAGACTGCTGTAAAGACCCAAAGGCCAGCCTCCAACGGGAAAATGAACGGATTTGACAACAAAATGTTCATAAATATAAAGGAAGAGCTCTGCCTCTCTAAACACTCGCACTCTCAGAATAGAGTTAGGGTGTCAAATTGAATTTCCGAATGCACCCTAATTAATGAATGGAAAAAGTGCATGTGTTACTTCCCCAGTTGTTAGGAGAACTACTTCAAATGGCTCAAGGCTGTATAATATATGTAAATATTGTGCTATTACTGAACACCGGACTTGCATTGCAAAAGTATTAAATATATGTAAATATTTGTTTGTTTTTATTATTGTTTAATTTATTTTTCTCTTCATTATGTATAATTAAAGATTTTTTAATTTTGTTTTCTGTCATGGCATTTGTTTTGATTAATAATTCCATTTACCATAGGTATGATTTATTTGACAAAGTAAAATGTTGGCCATGTTGAATGATTACAGTCAAGCGCCTCTATACGTCTTTCCAATTCTTTCTACAACTCGAGGATATCTGTCACGGAGTGGCGAAAGCGCGGTCCGGGCGTCCCCTTGTGATGAGCATGATAAAGCTTTTAGGTCTACTGATGATCAGAAATTCACCATATGGAATATAAATAACTAAATAAATAAATAAATAAATAAATAAATAAATAAATAAATAAATAAATAAATACCCAGGCCATTAATATATAACATTAACGGCAAACATTCAGAATCAAACCTATGTAACTATACGCAGTAACTATGTGTATATACACATGTATATACACACCAACATACATCTAAGTATAAAGTATGAAGAAATACTCCGTTTAGCCTGTGCATAGTACAGAGAAAAAAATAATCTAAGTAAGTGACAGTGCTGCAGTGAAATATAAGGAACAGCATTCGATAAAAATAAAACTAGACTAACAGTAGTGGGGAATGTTGAGTATTGCACGATATAAGCTCAGTTTTTTAAACAATCTTTATTGTAAAATTACATTTCACAGAAAACAAACCAACAAAGCTAGCCTATAATACACATGGGGGGAAAAAACAAAGAGGCAGGGGATTTTTGAATTAAAAAAAAACATTTAATAAAGAATACTACTACTAAATGGTATTTTCATGTACTGTTTCGTTTCCGCTTCCAAAAAAGTAAAAAAAAAAATAAATAAATAAATAAACAACAAAATGAGGTTTTGAGTGACTGAATTTGGATTTGTGGATATGGAATTTTGCTAGAATAATTATTCAATTCACAATAAAGGTTTGTTCGGGCTTTTTTTTTTTTACCCTTGTTATTGAAGAAACTAGTCATTTTTTCCTGTAAAACAGAGTCAACATAATCCTGAATAATAATATATTGGAATAATCCTTTCCAAAACCTGTTAGTATAAGAACATTGCCAGAACAGGTTAATAAATGTTTATGGCGACATTCCACAAAACAAACAATCTACACAAATGTCTTTCTAGAAACTTAAGAAAATGTTTGTCGTTTGGGGGCGGGGGGGTGTCTCTGTGGTCCACTTCATCGTCACTTACAATCACTTCCATATCCCTTGAAAATGCACCCTTAAAATAAAGCGACAAGAATAAAACAGTGCAAAAAAAATAACAGTAAAAATTTAAACCATATTTAGTGTTGATCGAATAAAATAAAGTCATATAAATACAAAATAAACGTGCGCAAAGCACTTTGATAATGAATTCAAACTAATTAAAACACTACTATGGGTAAAATAACAGGTTTACCTTTCCATGCCTCAAACTGGTACGAGTACAACTGCAGTATTACTACTTTGACATCCATATTTTTTGCTTTGTTTTTCTTCTTATTCATTCCTGTACTTGTAATGTTCTGCTTTTTTTTTAATTCATTTTCACACCCGTTTCTTCCTTTTCTGCTTTACCTTCAACTCACAATCTCCACAAGTCACTTTTTCCACGTTAACGGTTTTTCTACTTCTACTCCGATACTCGAGATGGCGACAATGCCTCTTCTTCTTTGCGACCTGGCCAAACGCGACGATGAAGAAGAAAATCGTCGAAGAAGAGTAGCACGTAAAAGGGTTCCATCATGGCAGAATCAGAGTACGTATTGAGTATATTTACATCATAGTTCATCTGCCTCTGATTGCTCATATCATGTTGTTGTTTTGACTTGCTTTGATTAACATGGCTTCTATGTTAAGGTTCTTGTTGGTATTTCAAACGTTGCTTTGTTAGAAATCAAGTTTTGAACTCATTACATTTCACATGGTTGTATTGCTAAGCCTTGGACCTTTTCCAATTCCGGGGCAAATTTGATCGTGTGCAATGTACAGTAACTGTTAGGATGTTGTTGTTTTTTAAAATACAATACTTATGATTTGAAATGTAGTTATTAGTGGTAATACTTGAGCACTCTGGTAGCCAAACAACGTAAAGCTACATTGATACTACAGTGCGGTACTCGCAATCAACGACATATTTCTCACGTTGACAGTTTTGGAAACAATCCTCCTCAGATGCAAGCAAGCGAATATTATTTTTGAGAATGGAGGTGATGAAATGCTCTTGTTCCTCGGAGGTGATGAAATGCACTTGTTCCTCGGGCTCTCTCATTCTTCCTATCTTCTCTCAGATCAGATAAAGTCATCAAGTTGGTCCCAGAGTATCTGTTGAAAAAGAGGAAAACGTACCAGGCCATCAAAGCCACACAAGCCAAGCTTGCACTTCTTGAAAAGAGAAAGGTGAGTGTGTTATCTTGGCCTTGTAATGGTTCTCTTTCCTGAAGCGCCTCTCTAACAAGTGTTGTATTGCAATTTTAAAATCTGTGAGTAATTAAAAAAAAAAGCAGTTTAGCTGCATGCAACTGATTCGTTCTTTCGGTGTTCAATTGGCAATAAAAAAGCTTTAAAGAGGAAGTCAACCCAAACATATTTTTTCAGGAATATGTTCCCAGCAGGCCCACTGTTGAAACAAGGCATTCGGATTAATTTTGCGTTTGTGGAATATAAATTAAGCGGCAAAATGCACTTGTTTTTAGCCATCTCTGGGGGCGGCCGTTTTGTCTTCTGTCGACTGAAAATGACATCACAACTGCTCACAAAGACCAATCAGATCTGACCTGTTTTCTGAATCTGAGCTGTGATTGGTCGTTGTGAGCAATTGGGATGTCATTTTCAGTCCACAGAAGACAAAATGGCTGCCCCTAGAGATGGCTAAAAAGGAGTGAATTAACACTTACTCCTCAAACACAATATTTATCAGAATGCCTTGTTTCAACTAGTGGGCTTGCATAGAACATATTCTTGAAAAAAATGTTTGCGTTGACTTCCCCTTTAATAGCCACCACGATCCATGAAATGATCCATCAGCCAAATTGAATCTATTGTGTTTGGCAACGAACTTACATTATATTTACTGCCAGGATTTTGTACATAACAGCATTCACAAAGAAATAGGCTTGGCCAGTCATGAGCTCCTACTGGCGATTAGCGTGGGTCTTAAACATAGGTGGCATCAAATTATACTGCACTAATAAACTAACCACCAGACAGTGCTGGAACTGCATTAAATGGAAAACAACTTGGTCTTTTAAACAGATTGACATGGCAATTTTAATATCAAGATATTGCCGTTATTGTGACATCCCTAGTAAGTACTCATGAATATTTTTTATAGTTCTTAATACAATAAAATGGCTGCATGAGAATAATATTCATACAGACACGGGAAAAGTTGAAAGGCCAGGAACATCATTAATATATGCAAACAGAGTAACAATAACAACACATCTAAGCTTGCGAACTGTCAAAATTAAGGTTGTGGGAGTTCAAGTGTAAAAAAACGGCGCCCTTGCTGAGTTGACGGCTGCATTATTACATCAGCATGGGAAAAAATGCAGAGAACAGACTTCGGTGCTATCTGTAACTACAAATTAATTCCTGCGAATGTTAACCCACTGCCTCCGCTGGTCATCAAAGTGGAGTAACACTGTGTAGAACCTGTATTTCCGGGCAGGAACACAGCAGTAATAGCTTGATGTACTGTCCTCTCACATATTCAGGAATGCACGCAACCACACACACGAAAAATCAGAGATGGGGGACTCGAGTTGCTATTTTTAGGACTTGCTTGCCAAAAACACGGGAATGACTTGACTTGGGACTTGGTATCTAAGTGACTTAGACTTGGACCTCATGACTTGAGTCATCCCGTTTATAGTTTTAAATTTGCATTTGAACACAGTTTGCCTTTTTAGGAAGGAAAGCCATAAAGTAAGAAAAAACATTTAAAAAAAAAAAATGCCAACATGGCAACCAGGTTAGCGTCACTTGTTAGTGAAATGCGGCAGCGTAAACAACAGCGTCGCAGCAACTCAGAGGATGACTAATTCGAATTAATGGATTATTTTGTCCATAACGTTGACAAAAATACGATGGAGAAATGCATAGTTTGCACCTCCTGGAATGAAGACACAACAACGACATCTAACTTCATTCGTCATTATTACAAAACCCACAAAGAGGTAAACCAACCATAGTTCAGCTAACGATACGAACACTGGCTTGAGACTAGTAAAAAATTTGATTTTCAACATTTAGGTACAGCTAAGTAGGGATGGGATGGTTTGTGAAAACTGCCCGAACCGTTCATTTTGACTGTGGCATTTCCGTTCGCATATGCAAAAGTTCTCCCCGCCCTCCATTTAATAACGACAACTTCTCTCAACTTCAAAACGCAACAACCTACAAAATGCACAAAGTTAATGTCTTTTGTTCACCCAGTTACACACACCTTTTAGATTTGGGTAACAGATTGGCACCTGAAACAAAGTATGTAGTTGTTATACACATTTACACCCTCATTCAGCACATTTAAATATTTATTAACAGTGTGCCACTCATGTAAGCGTTAGTATGAAAAAATAACATGCATGCTTCTAAAAAATGTAAGTGTAGATATTCATTTAAGTTCATTGTTTTTAATTTAATTTTTAAAGATGTAAATGTTTGTTACATTTTTAGAGATAATGTACTTTTTGTAGTAGGATCAGTGAAAAAAAAAAGAGCACTCCAACGTAATAATTTTTTAATGAGAAAGATTTGATAACGTGTCTTCTGACTTGCTTGAACCAAGTACTGTATTTTCCAGACTATAAGTCGCGTTTTTTTTCCTGTTTTTTTTCCATAGTTTGGCCAGTGTAGCGATTTATATTCTGGAGCGATTTATGCGTGAAATTATGAACACATTATACGTATCCCTTTTCTTTTCAAGGTCTGCAAACAATACACCAAACAACCACAGGAGGGCGTTCTAAGGCTGCATAATAAGCCTGCATTACATATTGACTTAACAACGGGCAGAATAACCTGTAGTGTATATCATTTCACATGTTATTTTAATCCACATAAAGAAATATAAAAATAAATCCTAAAAGTTATTAAAATGCATGAATAATTCAAACGGTTAAAATCTACTATTGTGTTAAATAAGTAATTAAGATAGTATGATAAAAAGGCAATTTGACTGTCTATCAACCCATCTATACAAAATAGTGTACTGTTCCTTCAAAAGGCGCCGCCTGGTAGTGCATGGTCTTGCATCATCAGCCAGCCACACACACACAAGCACGCACGCGCGAACGAGAGCGGAGGAGAGAACAGATAACTACGACCGAATACAAAAATACTTTTGGAGACTTGGAAACATTGTACACGGTCAGCGATAAATAGACTTATTTAATCGCTCTATGACCGTTTTGGTGAGTTTAAAGTTATCTTACCGTAACTTTCTTGTAATGCTACATGTGTGGATGTTAGCTAAATGTTACCATCGTAGCTTGGTGGAAATGTGTACTAAGTAGTGTTGTACCGATACTGGTATCGGGAAGTATCCCGATGCCACATTAAAACACTGGTATCGGTATCTACGAGTACGTACAAGTAACGTGCAGATGCCATTTCCCGATGCTATACTAGTAAAGAACGTTGAATGCCGCGCTTTGTATCTTGCTCCCTGCTGCTTTTTCAAGTGTGTGTATGGGGGGGGGTAGTGGGGTACAGAAGATATAATATAATGTTGGCGATATGTAACTGCTTCAACATAGAAACTTCAGCTAGAGCGAATGTTGCAAGAGGCGGAACCAAAGTGGCCAGGTTCAATACGTTAAACCTGATGCAACATTTGAGAACGAAACATATGAACGAGCACCAAGAGTCTGCGGCGGCAGCGAGCATTAACAAGGGGAATTGATCGCAACAACAAACCCTGCGTGTGTGGTGACTGTTCGGTATTAGTCGTCGCTATTGGCCGAGAACGGACGCTCTTAACCAATTGAGGGGCTGCTTTTTCATGTTGAGAGAAAAAAAAACAGCGAGGTAAAGGAGAAATAATGCCGGCGGCAATATGGAATTACTGTACTTCAACATAGAAACTCCAGCGAGTACAACAGCTCAGTGCAAAATTAGCGGTGCGAAAGTTGCAAGAGGTGGAACTAAAGTGGCCAGGTTCAATATGTCAAATCTAATAAAACATTTGAGGACGAAACATGTGAACAAGAGTTTGCGGCGGCAGCGAGCATGAACAAGGGGAATGGACCGCGACAACAAACCCTGCTCAATTTTGGATTTTGGAATTGAACTTGTTGGATTTTTCTACTGCTTGTTTTTGGTTTTGAAAGTGGATTTGGGAGCGGAGGTTGTTGCAATGGGTCACTAATACAGTACTCAAAACAAACTTTTATAATAATGTCCTATAGCTTTTGTAATTAATCCGACACAATCCCTCTCAAAGATATCCCGTGTATATTATTTCTTATTTTTTCCTGTTTCACAAAAGTTTTTAAGTCTGACCAAGCCACGATAGCAATGGTTTTACATCCAAGTGAGTATGCAGTTCTTTAGAATTACAAGAAAAAAATGCTATATATACCTTTTTTTTTTCCAAAGTCTGGGATCGGTACAGTGACTTGGAACTTGCTTGAGACTTGATGGTTATGACTCGAGAATTACTTGTGACTTACTCCCACCTCTGCGAATAATACCCCAAAACTTTGAAAATTGATAGAAATTCTCTGGCGTAGAACGGCTTCAAATCAAAGGTGCTCTGTATGACCGCAAAGGGCGATACCTTATGATTTAACCGAAAATACGTCACACCACTCCGCGCACATAGTCCATACTGGTTAGGTGCATTTTAAAAGATTATATTTTATTATATTATATTATATTATATCCACAGGTAGTTAATGGTGATATTTTCCAACTAAACTAAAGTGTCTAAACATTTTGTTTTTATATCGTTTCAGGTCTGTAAAGGTGCGCCGATAAAGTTCAAGCGCTTGGAAGACTTTTTGAAGGACAGCCATAAGAAACATCGTGATGACACTCGCCTGCGTCGATTAACACAGAGGCCGCCCGACCCGCTGCCTCCTGCCAAGCATAAATTAGCGTTTGCTGTCCGCATTCGAGAGTGAGTGTTACAGTTCAAAAGTTGGGACAGCCGAAGAAGTGACTTTACATGTTGAGTCATTTAATGCAGCACCATTTTCTACACACAACAAATTATCATTGATGTTTTCTTGTTAGTATAAAAGGTGTCAGTCCCCAAGTGATGAAGGCCATCCAAATGTTAAGGCTGAGAAAAATCTTCAGTGGATCCTTTGTCAGAATCGGCAAGACCTCTCTCACCATGTTGAAGATTGTGGAGCCGTATGTGGCCTGGGGGTGAGTGTGGGGTTACCGTAATTCATAAATGTTTGTGTTATTTTCACAAAATTCACACTTAACTGTTTCCCAACTAGATATCCAAACTTAAAGTCTGTGCGTGAGCTCATTCTGAAGAGGGGGCAGACTAAAGTGGGCAAAAAGGCGGTTCCTTTAACAGACAACACCTTCATTGAAGAACACATGGGTACGTTTTTGTTAAACCTCAGTCTTCGCTTCAAATCGGAAAATAATAAAACTATGGCACAGAAATAATATTTAAGTACTAAAAACAAAAACGAATTAACTTATGACGCCTGTCCCTATTGCGCACGTATAAACCAACTGCCCTCTCTTGATTTTTAGGTAAACATAACATCATCTGTTTGGAGGACTTGATTCACGAAGTTTACTCGGTTGGCAAAGCCTTCCGGGAAGCCAACAACTTCCTGATGCCTTTCAAGCTGTCAGTGGCCCGTCATGCTGCCAGGGACAAAGCGGGTCTCCTCAAGGACCTTGGAAAACCTGGATTTCGTGGCACAGACATTAACACCATCATCAGGCAACTGAACTGAGGAAAAATACACAAAATGGACATTCAACGGCACCCTAAAGGAGGATTACTTATTGAGGGGCAAATATCATTATCACAATGTTCACCCCGTTCTTATTTAAAGAGGAAGTCAACCCCAAAATTTATTTACAATAGTCTAAACTTGGCATTCTGATCGATATTGCGTTTGTGCAATATGAGTTTAGCAGCAAACTCCAACCGTTTTAAGCCATCTCAGGGGACGGCCGTTTTGTCACTTTCTTTCGACTGAAAATGACATTACAGTTGCTCAGATAAGGACCAATCACGGCTCACCTGTTTTCTAATGCTGAGCATGGCATGATTGGTTGTTACCCCACCCCTGAGCAACTGTGATGTCATTTTCAGTCGACAGAAAGTGTCAAAATGGTCGCCCCCAAATATGGACAAGAACAGGTGGATTTTACTGCTTAACTCATATTCCACAAGCGTAATATTAATTAGAATGCCGGTTTTAGATTAGTGGAGGAACATAATGTAAGGGGTTGAATTTCACGAGCAAGTCTGTTCCACTTTAGCCATTCTGTGTCGTATTTGAAATTATGCGCCACTAGTCGGAGCTGTTCTCCGTGGAAGTGGTACTCATCTGTTGACTTGTAAAATACTGTACCATACGAAATGATTAATGTGCAAAGTTTTGGGCAGTTTGTGTTGTTTTACATTCAGGCAAGGGTAGCCCATTCCTAAAGCAGCAAGAATCCTTTCATGATGAAACAAGTGTAATTTTGAAACATTTACAATGACATTTATAATAAAATTGTACAATACAAATTGATATGCTCGGCTTGTTAGTAGCCATTTAAGAAGGGGAAGTCGTGGTAATGTTTTGCCCTAGATGTAGAGTAACTGGTGTCACAGAAGATTATTGGTGAGCCATGCGTCATCAGCTTGAGGGGGCTGCAATGTAGCAACCCTGCAACTGCGGGAAAATGCACGTCGTTAACTGGAGGTGGGCGGTTATGTGAAAAAGATGCTCGGGTCAAAGTGAACCCAAATGGATGTCCAGGTAAGAGAAAAGGATGGAGTTGATGTGTGGTGCACCGTGCCATGTTGTACCGTGTCTAGTCGTTCCTCCGCCGTGGTCACGACATTGCTCCGTCAATGCATCGCTCGCGACGACGACGGACGTCTTAGTAAATGACCTTACCCTGGAAATACCATAAAAGATGCAAATTTATGTCGTTCTTGGGCAATTGTAGTGCAGTAATTTTTAAGTTTCTCGCCAACCATCGGCTACGGAGAGGTTATAATTTTTTGTGTCGTTAAGTGGTGAGAATTGCTAGTTTACTAAGTGGAAGTGAACGCAACATCTAGCGCGTCAAGGAGAAGGGGCGGTCCAATAACGTACGACCGCACTAACCTACCCGACCAGACCTTGACGTATTACACTATTTTACCAGCTCAGGAAGGTAAGAAAGTCGCATTTCTTGATTGAATTGTTAAAGTAGTTTCATTGAAATTTGGTAAATTAAAGACTGGGAATTTAACTCGTGTAGTACCACGCGCTGCGGCTTAGCAAAGTTTAAAGTAGGCGACAGCACCACGTTGTCGCGCTGTCAAATTGGTTTTATGCCCGCTGTTTCTTTACTGCAGATTCCATTCCCCCCCCCTCTCCGCCACTTGTCACATTAAATGCAGTCAGTTAAAAAAAAAAGGCGAGTCTGTGACTATGAAGTTTGTTACACGGTTATACTGGAGCCTAATGAACTACAAGGCGAGCGCGTGCGGATTAATTAGCCAATGGTAGCATCCGTCTTTACTCACTTGGCATGTTACAAAACACGTGATTGGTATTAATACCAGCGCGACCAATATTGTTTACGGGGAAGCGGAAGTCCTTACTATACGGTGCAATGTAGGCATGTAAAGTCAAATTGCATCACTGAAGCCTGCGATGCCTGATCGATCAAAGAAGTGAGTTTTGTACAGTCGTTTGGGGAATGTAGTTTTTACCCATTGTCGCTTAGAAATAACGTCATTGGGCAGTTTGCCGCCAGTTGTGTTGACTTTGTGAACACTTGCAAATGCTGACACTCATGATGTAAAGGCATTAGTGAACACTAATTGTAAAAAATAAAATAAAAATAAATTTTCTTAGGATAGCAGGTTATGATGACACGCTTGTAAACACCTGGTTTTGAGTCAGGTATTTTGAAATGTATTAAGCAAATTCTCTAATCTTTCATGAGGTGAAAGTAAGTGAGCCTGACCTCCTTGCTATCTGCTGTTTGGAATTATCGCCCCTTCTGTACAATAATGATAAGTGACAAGGCTCCACCAAGGATTATTGTCCTTTAAGTGTAGTCTCAACAGGAGTCATAAATGCCAACGTGTGACTGGTTATGTCTTGTTCATTATCCTTTCATAGTGCTGTAGAGTTTCCCGTTTATAGATTAAATACCACTTAATTATCATTGATGATGACTGCATTTTGCCCACCTTTTACGACATCTTGAAACGTAAGATGTGTGTCTAATGCAGTCAACTTTGTACAGGGTTCAACTTTGTTTAAATGTGTGGCAGTTTGTCACAGTCAGACAAACAGAACTGGCTCCCATTTCCAAAGAAGACGTTCACTTGTGCCAATATGAAACCCATGGTCAATTTTGAATTCACAATCATTTGACCATATGAGGACGTTGCGCATGGAGATTACTGCGTTCTATCTGAGCTATTGTTGCTTTTGTCACATTGTACTGAGCCGCAAGGACAGTGACATTTGTACAGTACCAGTTTTGTAGCTCTGCTATGTTGCGTTCAGTTCAAAGTCTTTATTTCTTAATTACACTTTTCTGTGGTGCCATAAAAAAATACATATAGAGAAAGCAAAACACACTTGTGTAGTTAAACCTTTAACTTAGGGGTACCCAACCTTTGAGTAAGTGTCCATGAAATACAGGCTCAGAAGTACTTGTCCACCCCCAGCTGATAATACAGTACAGTCACTGTCCCTGTGTTGCTAAGCAACCCTGCGCTGCTGGTTGACCTCTTTGTAGTGATTTGTGGGGAGACGCACATACATGTGCATTGGATTTTCTATTTTTTTCATGATTATATATCAGTGCTCATATAGAGTATTTCCATCACAACAGTGGAGGAGCGTGTGCTCACACAGGTCACAGCAGGCTTGATTCCTCTACCAATATGGGGAGTGTGTCTTGTCAATTGAGAAAAAAAAATCTATAAATGGAGACTTCTATGATAGAAAATTTGATATAATTTACAGAAAAATCTGCGATATAGCGGGACTGTAGTAGGTGAACAGTGATGTCCGACCAAGATGACTACTGTTGCATTTTAGCTCTCTTGTGTTAGCTGCTAGATGTGTAAAAAACAATCATCCATCCATCCATTATCTATACCGCTTATCCTCACAAGGCTCACTTTGCACCAATACACACACGCACACTTGAACTGGTTGGCTTAGGTCAGTTTAGAGCATATGGAGCTTTCTTGCTTTCGAAAAACTCTTAAGAAATTTCACGTAATTGTAGTAGTAGTGTAAAGTAAATAATGTTTTGCAGTGACCATGCATTCTAGTTTTCCATTCAAACAGTATAGTGAGTATAGTAAAAGTAGAAAATGTAGATTGTAGCACCTTCACAGTCACCTTCTGTGCCATTTGCAGTTGCCGGCATGTGACGATTGCATGTGGAGTGACTGGCTGAACATTGGTTGCCTGGGAAAGCAGACCTTTACACAGGAATGCAAGCATCTTTTCCCCAAAGTTTTAATTGATATTTTATGTTTTGTTTTAAAGCACTGAATGTTATGTGGAAATTGTATATTTCCGGTTTGGGGTTTGCCTTATTATTTTTTAAACATCTCAGTATTTGAGCCTTTTTGTTTTTCTCGAGGAGGAATTTTGACATTTGTGATTATGGGCAACCAACTTCTCCATTTAAGCAAAACGGGGTAAAATACTTCCTTCCTTCCGATTTGGGTAACTGGCAGAGGCTTATGGCAGAAGACCAGGACAGATTACCCGTAGGAATATTAAAAGTCTATAATGTAATGTGTTTTACGCAAAATATCTTCAAGAGCTACCCAAGATGACCATATCCAATATTAAGCTTCGTTCGTGTTTACATGTATCATAGTACGTATATGTATAAGTGAATGATATACTTTATGGTATTTAACGTTTGTCCAAAGATGCTACCAATTAAAACAACAAAACAATGTTCTAGCAAGTTTGGACTCCAAGCATCATGTCATCAGCAGATAGTTGTCGTACTCATCACTGTGCACACACAAAGTCTGTTAACCTGTTTTCCGTGTTTGGTCAGGTGATGTTTTGAATTAGATGGATTTCAGTTGTGGGTGAAGGTGTGTGTCAGCGCTGGACTAGGTACTTTTATCTTAGATTGGTTTTTTTCCCCTTGTAACCTAACCATTTACGATGTTGTATGTACAAAGACAACGACAATCTTAGAATTTACTACACAGAAAAAGACGGTATATTAAAACATTGATTCATCCATTATGTGTCAGGTATATACGGTCATGCAATGGTTCTGTTAACAAATAATTCATGAATTTTGATGAGCTCTTGTGGAGGAATTGACCAGCATCTCACTATTTTACTCAAAACAAAATCTCAAAAAACAGTGCAGCATAAATCAACCATAAATGTAACAGTTAAATAATACGCTCATTCAATGAACTATTTGCCAGTGGAGAATTTTTCTTTACAGTAGAGCTGCTCATCAAAGGTTGTGACTGTATAACTTTGGCCCAGTTTTGCAATTATTCTATGACAGTTCTGTAAAACTGTCCAAAGTGTGTCATGGTCATGTGCTGTATATACTGTATAGCATCTGAAATAAGTTTACATTTCTCTGTTCAGACTGTCCTTGAGTAGTCAATTCTTGAAACTGCATAGGTTGTCATCTTGTACACTGAGGTGTCAACCTAGATTAAAATATCAATTATGGTCCCCCTAACTATACAGGTGTAGTACTAAATCATGAGCACTTTGTCTAGCATCATTGGAACTAACAGGGATTTGTAATGTTTCGCACACAAGTCACAGTTACGGATTCATTTTAACAATGTGAGACACACATTCACAGAACTATGGGTAACATAAACACACTTAAACGATAATGAGTAACTTCCTTAGGACGGAAAAAGTTTCATATTGCATGCATCCTGGAAACCGAAGAGTGACTGAAAAGTACAAAAGAACACAAGTAAAAGATTCCCCTAACAAGAACCGTTGTCAATTTTCACAAAAAGCACTACGTTTCCCATCCCTTGTCCAGATTACTACATTTACTAGGGCTGGGCGATATGACTGAAAAGTATATCACGATATAAGTGTTTCATATTGGTTGATATCGATATACAGTGGTACCTCTACTTACGAACGTCTCTTCATACGAAATTTTCAAGTTACGAAACGCCTCAACAGGAAAATATTGGCTCTAGTTACGAAAGAAATTTCAGGATACGAAAGGTAAAAGTATGGGGTGATACTCGCAGTATGGGCTGCTACTCACAGCTCCGGAGTTTCGTGAATGCAACATACTCATAGCTGCTCTGCCATTGGCTAGCCTAGCATCTTCCTGGCATCCCATTGGCTAAGAGGGACTTCTTCCGTATTTCTCTATTTTTGTGGATAGATAGATAGATGCAGCGTCCTCGTCATTCGCCCCTTGAGCCATGAGGTCTTCCGATAGTTATACGTGAATTAGAAAGGAGGAAAAAAAATGGGAGAAAATCTGGGTTTTTTTGTCCATACAAACAAAGCAAGAGATAATAGAAAAGTATGAAAGGGGGATACGTTTGTTTGATCTCGCCAAAGAATATGACCGTAATGTATCGACAGTCGCCACGTTATTAAATCAGTTGTTTACAAAATGCCAGGCAAAAACGCTTCTGAGAGAGAACATGAACCAAAGAGGGCAAAAAGCGATGAGGACAGCAATTAAAAGGTAAACGACCATCATTTTTATTCCTTACTCTATTCTTTGTTTTTATGCACAACTCTAATTTATCGTGCAATAATCTAATCGTAACATGTATTTGTTACATGTTTTCATGCATTTTTATGCTTTTTAAAACATTTATGTCTGAATATAGGGGGGCTTGGAACGGATTAGGGCATTTACATGGAAAACACGTCTCTACTTACAAAATTTTCTACTTAAGAAATTTTTTCCAGAACCAATTAATTTCGTATGTAGAGGTACCACTGTATATTGATTTTTTTTTCTTTTTTTAAACTATTGAAAATAATGACCCAACGAAAAATACATTTAGGTTATTTTAACATAATACCTAACCTTTAATAAGAGATCAAGTAACTATGAAAAAGTGAAATAAACTGGTCATATAAAGATTAAATAAACTCCATTTTAAACATAATGCTCTTAGAAGGGCTGAGAGATATGTTTGAAAACAAATATTTCATATCAGTCAATATTGATAATTATTGATTTTGTTTTAAACCTTTTCTTTAAATAACAGTTAACTGTTTTTGTGTACATCGTTATGTAGTGTAATTAGGCGTGGGCGATATGGGCAAAAAAAAAATCTATTTTTTAAAAAAACTCTAACGATAATTTGATGATATTCTACAAAAAGGATTTTAAATCTGCACTTGCTTCACAGACCAATTGTGGATAGACAGTGTTTGTGAACATCTCTTTTAAATTGCTAAATACAGCTTCTGCAAAACAATGATATTCTACGACAATATTTAACAATAAAGAACAAAAAATATTTATAGAGTAGACTTACATTGATTTTTGGGAATATTTATGTCATTTAAATGTCTCTGCTGTTATTCCATAATGATGTGACATTTTGAGCTGCAGTAAGTACAGATGTACCACCGCCACCTACTAGAGCAATCAGAATGAGAAAAAGGTGTTAACTACAGCAATCAGAATGAGAAAAAAAATGTATTTGATATATGACGTGTGACGAAGTGTCACCCAGCGAGAGAAAAAAAAGACGTCGTCATGACAAACATAACGTCATAGCAAAACTCCAATTTCCCGAAAAGTGCATTTTCCCACTCATTCATCGCTGTGATATGTAGACCTGTGACTTTATTCATGTTTGGGTGTATGCTGGCGTCACACTAATAAGCCGTCGTAGTTTGTGCAACAACATGCCTCGGGAATACAGGCTAGTTATGAATGATGCGGACTACAAGCGAGTAAACTGAATGTTAACCGATCATCATCCAGGATGTCACGTTTGACTTGCTCGCTAAAGTACTGAGTGTGTGTGTGCGTGAGTGCATGCGATTATATTTATTGGTTCAACTCAGCGACTGTTTTCTAAGTGTGTGTGTTTAAGCTTTCGTTTAGCGTGTTTGCACGGTCGCCACGTTTTCCTCGTAATCCATATGGCCCGTGGTGCAACAAAATTGCTCTTCACGGTGACCGTTTTGGCACATCTAACAATGTTATTCCCAACGACATCAGTCCTGTCAACCCCACACCATTTACAGACTACGGACGACGTGGACTCGCGCCTCGCTATGAATCGGATGCCCGCTCGACACTGTTTGAATCAGCTCCGCTGCAGTGCGGACGGAGTCATGTGACCGGGTCCTGCCCGCTGATTCGGCGAATGATTATCACTTCCTCCTCCTCTGCCGTCACTGCTGATGACACTGATTTTCAACATTTTTGCGGCCGTCGACTGACTTGAGTCGTTATGCTTTTAGAGGCAGTATTAATACTCGATAATGTAAAATTACACATCGTGAAAGCAAGATTGGCAATGATATCGATAACTATATATATCGCCCACCTCTAAGTGTAATGTGCAGTTTGTCCTCCACCAGTGCATTGTAAATGCTTATTTGCACGGGGCCTACCCCAAAGCAGTTGTTGACACACATACTGTATAATAGCCTTCATTCAATGTTCATCCAATGAAGTGAACAAATACTTTCTTGCACTGCATACATTATTGTTGACGAACCGTCTTAGGACTACTTTATCTTTTTAGCGGACTCATTATTTCCATAGTCCATTCATATTTTACTTGCTCGATTTTACCTTGAGTGCGATGCCGGTGTCGGATAAGGCTAACTAGCGCTAGCATGCCAACGACAAGAACTCCTCCACTTGTACACCACGGCTCAATCCGGGGCTGTTTAATAGGGTTATCATGCATAATATCATTTAATTGCAAGAGTTGTACTGAGTCGAATGGTCATTTATTTGAGCAAAGTTACGGTGCTTGCTCGCTCGCTGGACGCGAGCATAGGCATGGCCGCCGGGCCCGCGAGCATGCTCCATTGAGTTAACAGCTTATTCTTCGTTGGTTTAAATCAGGGGTGACTGGTCGATCGCAAAGGCATTGTGGGTAGATCGCCAGCCTATCAATCCGTCCTCACTACTGTATTGCTGCTAGGGATGTGCGCGACTAGTCGTTTAACCATTTAACCGTCTACGATTTATTAAACGTTTTGTATTTTACTTGTCGGTTAAACGTGGCATTAAGTATCACGCATCTTGTTCCACACGCCTCTGCCTCGGCCTCTGTAAACATGCTGAGCACCAAGAGAGAGAATTGCTCCCTCCCCCCTAAAAAATCCAAAAAAATCCTATTATTTTGTGTAAGCGTTCATATTATCGGTACATTAAAAATGCGACCTCTGTCTTGTCTGCTGCATGAACACATGCGTCGTCAAAGTGGCCCGCCTGCGCAGAAGAGACGACGTCACACCCGACATGTTTTTGCGTAAGTAAATGTGGTTCAGCGTGTCGGGGCATTCAAGCGATTAGGTAGCCGGTAGAAATAAACACAGGATTTGGGGGAAATTATGAGGCGACGCTTTCATATCTCATTTCATGGAGACATCACTAACGATGACATCACGTCATAACTATACTATACTAATACTAATAATAAAGTCAATACTGTTACCCAAAACAACTTTGTAGATTCGATCTCCCCGCTGCCCATGTAGAGCTCATTTTGGGCTCGGACGACGTCAATGTCGGATATATTTAACCTGGCGGTTCAGACTGCGGTTGCATTGCAAAAAATCCGATAGGTATCCACTGTAGGACCACATATGAAAGGGGCCAAAAACTTTGACTTAATAAGAAGACATAATACAGTGGCACCTCTACTTATGAAATTAATTGGTTCTGGAAGAAATTTCTTTAGTAGAAAATTTTGTAAGTAGAGACGTGTTTTCCATGTAAATGCCCTAATACGTTCCATGCCCCCCAATATTCAGACATAAATGTTTTATAAAGCATAAAAATGCATCAAAACATGTAACACATACATGTTACAATTAGATTATTGCACAATAAATGAGAGTTGTGCATAATGTAAAAAAACAAAGAATAGAGTACAGAATAAAAATGATGGTCGTTTACGTTTTAATTGCTGTCCTCATCGCTTTTTGCCCTCTTTGGTTCATGTTCTCTCTCAGAAGTGGTTTTTGCCTGGCGTTTTGTAAAGAACTGATTTAATAACGTGGCGACTTTCGATACATTACGGTCATATTCTTTGGCGATCAACCAAACGCATCCCCTTTTCACACTTTTCTATTATCTCTTGCTTCGTTTGTATGAACAAAAAAAAAAAAGATTTTCTCCTTTTCTTTTCCTCGTTTCGAATTCACGTCAAACTATCAGAACTCCTCATGGCCCGAGGGGCGAATGACGAGGACGCTGCATAGACATATCTATCACATCTATATCTATCTACCGGTCTATCTGCACACATAGACAGATACGGTAGAGGTCCCTCTTAGCCAATGGGATGCCAGGAAGATGCTAGGCTAGCCAATGGCAGAGCAGCTATGAGTATGTTACGTTCAGGAAACTGCGGAGCTGCGAGTGGCAGCCCATACTGTATTTTTACCTTTCGTATCTTGAAATTTCTTTCGTAACAAGAGGCAATATTTTACAGTTGAGGCGTTTCATAACTTGAAAATGTCACATTTAGAGACATTCTTAAGTAGAGGAACCACTGTACACGTCTTGGAGACAAATAACATGCACTCTAGCTGTTATGAAATGCACTATATAAATAAAATTGTACTGTACTGTACTTCAAGAGGACACTTAGAATTTATTTTCCCAAGGCACGCAGAACCGCAACAGAAGGATGAAAGAGCCGCGGGTAGCCGACCCCTGACCTAGAACAAGAAACTTGTGTTGCTAAAACTATGGTTGAATGGTACCTATTCTTAAATGTTACTTTAAGCACTGTTGTATTCAATTTAATTCTTTGCACTTCACTGTATTTCTTGAAAAGAAGTTGTACAACTACACATTTTAATTGGAACTTTTTCTGAGCACTAGATAGTTCTTTTTTTTATTTATTTTCAAATTCATTTTATTGTGTTCTCTACAAAATATGCATTTTGAACCATATGAACAAATGCTAAAAAGATGATGGAAAATTGTCATTATATGTTTTAAGGGAAAATGTATGTATAAAGAGATATGGATGACCAAAGGAGTTATTTTATGCATTATTTAGTTTTTAATTCATCGTCCAATTAATCTGTTATCAATATATTTTTATCTGCCACATTTTGTGATCAGTATCAGCCTCACAATATCTATATCGGTAGGGCTCTAATAGTTGGAGACATGGGACATGTTTGTCTTGTCTTCATACAGTTTTTCTTGATTTTGTTTTTTCAAACAATGGGCTTAAAAAAATACAAACAAAAACCCACAGCATCTTCAGTGCCAGTCCCAGGCCAGATAAATGAGCTGGCTGTAGTCAATTACATTTCACAAAATTGGGACATCCAAGACAAAACAGTCAATTTGGCTTTGTTTTGCCTTTGTTGTTCAAATAGAACTCATAGAAGTGCGTCTTTGCCATGTCTGTGTGTGCATTCACACAGCTGATGTAGCTTCCCAGAAACGGATAATTTAATGAGTGGTGATGTCAGCACCAGTGTCTGTTGTACAAAGTCGGACAGCGACACAACAGCTGCAAAAGTCTCTGACGTTGATATACTAGTATGGAATCCTGATACGACCTGATCTGATACTACCTTAGAAGCTAGCAAATTTGTGGGTTGACTTTAACTCCCTATTCGGTACAGGTCAGTTTTTCACAGAGTACAGTGACTACGGTTGCCAACCATCCCTTGAAAAACAGAATCGTCCCGTACCTGTATTTTGAAATGTAAGCACGCGTCCCGTATCGAGTTGACACACTTTGTCCCGTAACATCGCGAGGGTCCAAAATAGTTCGTAAAATGTCGATGGAATTAATGAACAACAGTTCCCTTTATATGACAATTTACGGTAACGTTCCGAGAACCTCCCCTGCTCTGTGACCAATGAGCTGACAGGACATTCAAACACGAATATGACGATATAGAATCCGCTTATCTTATTGCTCGAGGTACTGTTGCTTGCTTGAATAAAAGGCACAACAAAACTAGGAGAACCCTCGACAAATTTGCTTTCCATGAGGTAACGCCAGAGGTAGATAAGGTATGTCAAGAATGATTTTTTTTTTTTTTTTAACCCTTTGATCAAGGTTAATATGGAAATGTGCAATGAATGTCAGCATTGTATGGACAAACATAATAATTTTGGGGTGGAATAAATAAGTAGAACTGATTGACAAGTACGTTAAATAGATAGATAATACATAAAAGTAAAACATTGATTGAATAATAGATAAAGAATACACACACAGTTCTGCTGAAATGATTAAAGGTGAGCTCATTGTGAGCCTCAACTATGACATGTCTTGCTGAGCGTTTTACTCTGCAGTAGTCAAAGTCAAACCGCTCCTCGCTGCAGCAAGATATCAGAAGAAATATAAATGGAAAAAATTGTCTGTTTCCACATAATGCGGCATTGAGCTGTTCATAAGTTATGAATGTTCTGCTTATTATTTATTGTTTTATATTAATTTATACGGTTTTAAGTTGAGTCACTGATGGTGTAGTGGTACACACGCCTGAGTTGTGTGCGGGCAGCGTGGGGTCGGTTCCCAGCTGGGATAGGCTCCAGCGCCTCCCTGCGACCCTGTACAGGATAAGCGGTTTGGAAGATGACACATGACAGTTTTCAGTTCAACAGGAATTGTTTGAGAGATTTATTTTTGTTAGTTTGTGTTAAAGTACATTTCTGGATAATATTTTTTTCATGTGTTCATATCATTCAAAAATACTCATCTTATTCAACTCAGGTTAATCCATCCATCCATTATCTGATCCACTTATCCTCAAGAGGGTCGCATGCTGGAGCCTATCCCAGCTGTCTACGGGCAACAGGTGACGCACACACTGAACGAACAACCTAGGGACAATTTAGAGCGTTCAATCAACCTACCGTGCATGTTTTGGGAATGTGAGAGGAAACCGGAGTACCCGGAGGGAACCCACGCAGGCACGGGGAGAACGAACGCGCTAACCACTTTAACACTGTGCTGCCAACTCAGGTTTAAATAGTTGTTTCACCCACAAAAAAAAGAAAAAAGCATACAAGGAAGGTTGAAGGCAGTCTGGTCAGTCGTCTTTGTCGATGAGGTGTCCCTTATTTATTTTTCCGGGAGTTGGCAACCCTAACAGTCACCCCTGAAAAACACAATTTTAATGGGCAGTGACAAAGGGGCATAATTATCACAAGGTCAGTCGAACAGTGAGCCACTTTAACAATGGCCACCAGTTTGAGTTTTTCAGAGGTTTTTTTAGTGCGGTGGATGCCCCCCCTCCCTCAGGGTGATGTCCCATTGACACCCGTGCCTGCCTGTGCGCGTAATACCAGCAGGGGATGGGAGGTGCCAGTAGACCATGTGAATTTACTGGCATCTGACGTCCTTTCTCAATAATATTGTTTTTTTCAATGTGTGAGGACAGCATAAATGTTAATATTTGAGACTCACACCCCATGCATCTATAAAAGCAATTCTCCATGTTGCGTTTCCACGCTAGGAAATCTGTACAAGGATGAGGTTTGATTTTTACAAAAACACAATGAGGGATTGGGTTTTGTTTGTTTAAATGTGTCCAAAATGAGGGGAAAAAAAACAATATTGTTGAGAAGGGATCACACGGGTCTTGATTTCCAGTTTCCTGCTTTGTTATAATATTTTGCTGTTCAGAGTAAGTGTGACTACAGGGCGTGACATAGATGCAGCTTCCATTTACAGTACTATCATTCCTTTAGCTTACTAACACTATTATTGTTATCATTATATTATTCATTGAAAAATATCATATCTTTTTTATTGTTGTTTTTACTTTGCAGTCAAGGTGTTTACATTTTAAAATTTGCAACTCTCATAACTACTTTATCCATTAATGGTGAGTATTAGTAACTAACAGAGCTGGGCACTTGACCCTTTTTTGCCAGTCCGGCCGAGACCCTCCACCCTTGACCTGGGTACCATTCCGACCTCGACCTCTGGCCCTTATTCATAAAAATTATCAGCCCCGGCCCCGTTCCGCCCCCTGGCCCCCAATTTACAATTTCAACCCGCTATGGACACGCTTCAAAATGCGCCACTAGTACTTTACTACTTACCCAACTGCGTGTGCTTGCTTCCATTGTGAGCCCCGGGGTTGGTTTTGTCGTATTGTATAGTTATTTGGGTCCAACAGACGGCCAGAAGTCGCATTCAACAAGTTACTTATTTATTTTCCACACTTCCCTTCGTTCATGACCTTCAAAATAAAAAAAGCATACCAGCAAACAACTATACACAGCAGGTTTGCTACGGCGTATTTCCAGAAGTAGGAAAGACGCCAGAAGAAGTGCATGAACTCCACCTTGATGTGCCAGCGTCATCCTTGAGTGCTGCACGCAGCTTAATATACTCCCGGACACAAATTGTTTTGAAACAGTTGAGTTCCAAGTCGGGGGGCAAGTCGGGGGGCGTCGCTTCAAAAGGACAGCGACAACAATGGATATCGTGCCTGCTACAACCATAAAGGGACCGAGATGACTAGACGATGCATTTAATTTTATTGCCAAACTAGTTTGCTTTGCAGCAGAAACAAGCTGCATGCTGCATCCTCTCTCTCCTCCTCTCCGTGTGGGAAACTGTATGTCATCGCAACATGTGACATAATGGACCGATCAGAGCAGCAACAATTCCTGACAACAGCACAATGCATCGGTCACATGAATCAATGCGGCAGTTGTCGCTCGCGCCGATGCGGGAGTCGAAAGAAGCCGAAAGAAGTCGAAAGAAGCCTAAAAAGAAGCCTTTCACTGAGTAGGCTGAGATGAAATTTGGCCATCTCGCGACGACGTCAAACGCATGAGGGCCGATTAGTGGGCTCGACTAAAATCCACTTCCGGCCATGTTTAGTCCAGCCATTTTTTAAAATTTGTCAACCGCCACCCCTCGCCCCAAAGACGGGCATCCGGCCGGGCCGGAATTTCCGACCGGTCCGGCCCACGGACTGACTGCCCAGCTCTGGTAACTAAACACTATAAATTGCCATTGTGTGCACACCCTTAACGTTTTTATTTTTGGGGGTGGGGGGGGTGATCTCCCACACTGATTGTGTGCAACTCCCGAATTTTGACTATTAAAATTTTTTTAAACTAACACTGAAGGGTTAATACGTCTTAAATCCTCTTAAGATGAATGCCGATCAACGTTTACAAGTGTTTGCGAAGGTAGCGAATACAGGGTTCGTTCAAGGTCATAAACGTTTGCCTGACGTTTGCCAACAGTTTAGTTTTTTTCTTGTCGCACGACACTTGCGACAAGAAGAACTGTCAGTGACTATTAAAAACTGTTGGCGAACATCTGGCAAACGTCTGCTTAAAAGTAGTTTTAAAACTCTGGCTAGCAGAAGCTAACAGTCACAACACTGCTAAGGCTAATCTGTGCTAACACTTGCCTTTCACTTTTACAAGATAGCACTTCTGGGTTTTTTCCTCTCAAAATCATGCATCTTTGTCTGGCCTGGTTCCTAAGTCGAGAGCAGAGAAGGTTTTTTGTGCGCGTGTGTTTGTGTGTTAGTTGATTTGGCCTGTTATGTAACAAATCCGCATTGACGTTTTAGATGTTATGGCCACTTTAACCACTCTCTTGCCTCAGGTCTCAGTGAGAGAGTTACCACTCATCCATTGGTTGTCTTGCTTCTTTCCCTCCATCTCTCTGGGTATCACAGTGGGTGATGTACCGTCTTTAACATTGTGATCGCCCACAAAGGCCTCTTCATCACCCCAGACTCGCCAAATCTAGCCTACCTCCAGAGTCATCATGGGGGGAGTAGTCCTAATGCACTTCACAACGGCGGACTATGTCATCTTTGCCTTGTTGTTGGTGGCCTCAGCTGGTATCGGCTTGTATTATGCCTTCTCTGGTGGACGCCAGCGTACAACACAGGTGGTCTTTTTTTTATTTTTATTTTTTTTTTAAGTTTAGCCCAACCTGAGCTGTTAGTCTAATTTCCAAACCATTTTATTTACTTCAGGAATTCCTGATGGCTGACCGCTCAATGAGCTGGCTTCCTGTATCCCTGTCACTGCTCGCCACTTTCCAGTCCGCTGTGGCAATTCTGGGCGCACCGTCTGAAGTCTACACGTTCGGGACACAGTACTGGTTCCTGGGCTGCTCGTACTTCTTGGGGCTCCTCATCCCAGCTCATGTTTTCATACCAGTCTTCTACAGGCTGCGGCTTTCCAGCGCATATGAGGTATACAGGGCTCGAAACATAACCATATATTTGGAGATGGAAACTAGAAGAAGGGGTTTTTTTTTTTTTAAACAAAATTGATTTTGTTGAAAAAGGTAAACAGTTTTCCTTTTGTTTCTATATAGGTAGCCTTCTAAGTACTGTATAAAGTTTGTGAAAGTATGTATTTGAGAGAACTGCCTACTGTTTTTATTAAAGTATTAAACAGTATTTCATTTTTTATGAATAGCAAATTGTAGTGAGGAAAATAAAAAGTAGAATACACACTGATAGACTTATCACCTGATGTGCTAATGCCATTTTCCCTGTGTTTTTCTTGTGATAATCTCAGAGGTCAGACTTCTTATCTGTCGTCCTAGCAGTCTTATCCTTGACATGGTAAAAATAAGCAAAAACATAGGCAATACTGAATGACTGTGCAGAAAGTTGTTTTTTCCCTCTCTCCTCAAATTCAAGGATTCTTATTCGTCATTTTCTGCTGTGACCCAAAACATTGTCTGGTTATCCCATAAATTACTCTGAGATTATATGTAATAAGCATTTTTCTTTGTTTTTTGTTTTTTGTTTTCTCACTTTCTCTTAACAGTATCTGGAGCTGCGCTTTAACAAGACAGTCCGCATATGTGGGACTGTGACCTTCATCTTTCAGATGGTATCTTCAATTTTGGATTCATATTTCTATCATAAGTACTGGTAGTTGTTTTTGTGATGTCTTTTAAATCTTAAAATCGGAACTTTAAGACTTTAATTTGAGTTAATAAGTTATACTAGCTATCATATTCCATTTTGAGTACTGGTAGCTGCACAGTTAACTCTAACTCTAGAATCAGAGAATACTGTTTTTATTTACATTTTACATCCATCCAATTTTTTGGGATTATCAGGTTTCCTAATCAGCTATTCAAGTTGTTGTTATTATTGCCTTGTAAATTATTTGACTATTGTTTTATTGCTGCTTCATGTTAATTCAGCATCAGTTAGTCATTAAATAAGAAAACTATTCATACTTCAAGCAAATTTTAAAATAATGTGTAATGGCAACAAAATATGTATTTGTCAACTTCTTAGATTTGAATTAGCCTATTCTTCTGCGTTTGAAAATCAGATAGGCCGTTGAGCAATGTAATGATTTTGTACTCAGATCGAACCAAGCATGCCATGTTTCCTCAAAAGTGAAGCAATATGGTGAATATGGTTTAGCTTTATGTGCTAACGTGTTTACCATGCATCTTTAGGTCATTTACATGGGTGTGGTCCTTTACGCTCCAGCCTTGGCACTTAATGCAGGTAAGATAAAAAAAATAAAAGTTTTCTTGTTGTTGTATGTAACCACTGCCTTTAGACAAAGAGCCGTAATTTATAGCAAAGGTCACGTTTCTTGTTTTGACAGGTATGTTAGGTCGATCAAATCGTATTTGTAAGCTAAGAAGTGCAGATGATAAAGCTTCACTTGTCGTAGTGTGCTCTCCAAAATAGCTGGGGTACGATAAGACACACTGGAGGTCAACGTCATGTCTCATGACTTGAAATGACTTGAAATGAAAGCGAAATACTGGTAAATAAATACAAATCAATAAAATCATGAATGGATAATGAAAATATAAATTGATTTGACCATGATCACATAGACTCGAAGCCACATGCCCGAGTTGTGTGCGGGCAGCGTTTCCCGCTCAGTGATGGTGTCTGTGTGTGTGCCTTGCTAATAGGGTTGCGTCAGGAAGGGCATCCGGCGTAAAATGCTTTGCCAAATCAATGATGCGAATCGTGCGTGCACTTGATTCGCTGTGGCGACCCCTGAGGGGAAAAGCCGAAAGGTTAACAACAACAACATAGACTCGAAGCATTAGGCATATTAATCCACCAGGATTGTACAAAGTACCTTTGGCTGCAATTCGACGTAAGATTCTGATTTAGGTAATCCATTTTAAGATGATGGGATGCAGAACGCACATTGCTCTTATGAATTTATGAGCGCAGCTGGTTACTTTCCTTGTATTACGTGCAGTGGGCTCCGTTTTTTTGGGGCAATCTGAATAACGATCTGAGTTTTCAAACGTAAAGCCTTTGACTGTGTATATGTGCTTTATGTATTTGACATGTTTCCTTGCTGTCCTTGGTTTTGTAAAATGCTTTGTTTGTCTAAAAATTATTTCATAAGCATTGAACAGGGAAAAAATGACTGAACATGTCAATGCAGTGGTAATAATGTTGCTGTATTTGCTTACAGTCACTGGTTTTGACTTATGGGGAGCAGTGCTTGCCATGGGACTTGTATGCACACTCTATACCTCTCTGGTGAGTCAGGAATTCAGTGGCGACAGTTTCTCCTTTTGTCCCTGCTTCATTAATTACCACTATTTCTATTACTTTCCATACTTGAGTTTCTTCCAGAATGTGCATGTTACAGAATGTCCTGTAGTTTGAGTGTGTAAGCATGTGTACATTGGGTCGCCATCTTCCAAAACCTCATATTAATTTTCATCATAAATTCTAGGGAATGTTGTTTTTCTCTTGTCCCAGTCTGTCTGTCTTCTTGCATTCTTTCAAGCAAGTGTCACATTAAGCCAACAGAACGAAACAAAACACAGTTGGTTAAATCCTCGACCTGAGCTGATTATTCCTCAAATTGTCGGTCAAACCCAAATTTTAACAAGATGTAAGCTTGTGCTCTAGCATCATGCTCGTTCCAGGATAAAATATATTTTATTAGCGTTATTGATGATTAATTAGTCATTACTGGATTATAAAGTGCATCCCGTGGTGTTCTAATCTTGTTTGATTGTGTCTTTCAGGGTGGCCTAAAGGCGGTGATGTGGACCGATGTCTTCCAGACAGTAGTAATGTTTGCAGGGCAGCTGGCGGTTATCATTGTAGGCGCACATCAGGCAGGGGGGATTGCAGAGGTCTGGAGGAAAGCAGTCAACGGCAGCCGCATCGCAGGACTTGAGTGAGTAAACACTACCGAAAATCTCTTGACACATTACGATATGCATCCGGTTTGCATTTTTACTTTGCATTACATGATACGGTTGACTGACTTGTGCAAACCTCAATTCCATTGAAGCTAGGATGTGTAAAATGTAAATAGAAACAGAATGCAATGATTTGCAAAGCATTTTCAACCTATGTTGAATTGAAACAAAGATGAGATATTTAAAGGGGAAGTCAACCCAAACACATTTTTTTCAAGAATGTGTTCCCAGCAGGCCCGCTAGTTGAAGCAGAGCATTCTGATTACGTTTATCAGCAAAATCCACCCGTTTTTAGCCATCTCAGGGGCAGCCATTCTGTCGACTGAAAATGACATCACAGATGCTCCGGGCTCAGCTAACGACCAATCATGGCTCTGCTTGAGAAAACAGGTGAGCTGTGATCGTCGTGTGGTCGTTACCCGAGCACTGAGCAACTGTGATGTCATTTACAGTCAACAGAAGTGACAAAATGGCCGCCCCCCAGAGATGGACAAAAAGGGGTGGATGTTTGGGTTACGTCTATGTAGTGCTTTTCTGCTTGATCTCTGCTTCTAGCTGGTACAGTGCCCCATGTGATGCTACCAACCAAATTGCCCTTAGAGCAGTTCTGCTGCCCAGTGTTTCCATGACTTTGTTACCTTATTTACAGACCCAAGTAAGGATTAACTTTCCCCAAAGAACTACCAAAACCGGCGACTTTTCAGTTCAAGAGTATTGCTGTAGCGCTGTATACTGTATCGAGTGCGAGGTTCTCCTTTGTTAAGTGACAGAGAGCTGTAATGGGCGTGCTGTGACTTTTGGCTGTGCGCTCTGTAATGAAATACATCTCTGGTTTCAGTATCCGCAGCAACCATGACGACGGCTTTGAAATAGCGACGGGTAACAGGTAGTCTTATTGGGCCGCAGGTCACTCAGTATTTGAAACTTGCCCCATTGTCCGACAGCAGAAAAAGAAGATATGTGAATGAGAACAACTTCATTGGGAATTCAGCCCTATTAAAATACCGTGTATGTGCACAGAGAGCAGAGCTCCGACTTTTCATGCCGCTTTTAGCTAGTGTTTTGCCCCTGGGCTAGTCAACCTATCTGTGGCAGTGCCAGGGGTGCTAGCATGGGCTTTGGTACTCTCGCCGACCCATCAGCAGCTCATTAGTCAATCAGCTGTATTCCATCGTCTTGATTTAGTTCGCAATGAAAGTCATTTAAATGTCAGAATCAAAGTGAGATTTTGTATTAGTGTCGTGGCGATATTCTTTTGAATGATTCTTTTGGCGTGAAAGATGAGAATCGATTCGCAGCTTTGAGGGAGTGGTTGGTTTTTTTTAGGTTGTTTTTTTTTTGCTAATTTGGTATGTTTTTTGGTAACATTGAAGCAATCTGATTAAATGTACGAAACATAAGGTACAATTATGGAAGAGGACATTACTCCAAAGCTTGGTGGTTGAATTTATTAGCGTATGTTGTGGTAACTTGACTCGTACTGTAGCAGATGAAAAAGTCCCGGAAAGGTCTTGGAAAATTATTTCAAGAAAAGTGCAGGAACAGTGTTTTTATTCACATTTTATCCAACTTCCAAACTTGATTGGAATCGGGGTTTGTATTACTGGGAGCATTTGCAAGACATATCAGAGTTTTTGCCTTTAAAAAGTGAACATAAGTGAGTCATAATTCATCTTTGAATATTTACATATTCACCAACACTACGTTTAGGAGGTGACTTTTATGCAGCCTGACATTTAAACTCGTTGTAGCCTAAACCCAGATCCTTTGGAGCGCCACACTTTCTGGACATTGGGTGTCGGTGGAATCTTCCTGATGCTGGCTTTATATGGTGTCAACCAGGCCCAAGTCCAGAGATACCTCAGTTCCCGCACGGAGAAAGAGGCTATTATGTGAGTGTTCAGTCAGTGCACTTTTATTTTGATAGCATACAACTTTCTATTGATGTTTGCAAACATTTTTGCCCATTCTAGGTCGTGCTATGTTGTTTTCCCATGCCAGCAGATCGTCCTGTGTTTAGGTTGCCTGATGGGGCTGGTTATGTTCGCTCGCTATGGAGAGGACAGCCCTCTCGATAAGGGCTATGTCAAAACAAACGATCAGGTAAACATTAATCACGTTACGGTTGATCATATCAGTGGATGGAAAAGCCATAACTGCCGATTAAAAATGCATCCTCGTGTTGTGTCTTCTTGGCAGATGGTGTTATACTTTGTGATGGATGTATTCAAGGATCTGCCTGGCCTTGCAGGCCTGTTTGTGGCCTGTCTCTTCAGCGGAGCGCTCAGGTAAACAACTCAGGAAAATAGTGCTAGTACTATTTTAAATTGATTTGTGATTTCCTTCATTTGAGTTTGAGACAGTTTGATTTGCTGGGGTTTTACTATCCATGCAGAATTTAGATTTACATATTAAAACGAGGCTTCCTATTTGATGCTGGTGATGTTGTGCCTGTCTCCTTGATTTGAATTATGGTCAAAGGGAAGACTGGAAAAACGGGGATAATGGTTTCATCACCCTAGATAGGTAAAAGAAAAAGACGGACATTTAAAAGACTGATCTTAAGAATATTGCCGTTTTGTTCTCTCCTGAAGCACCATCTCTTCAGCCTTCAACTCCCTGGCAACAGTAACCATGGAGGACCTAATTAAACCTCATTTCCCCAATATGACTGAATCTAAAGCCACATTGTTATCCAAAGGACTTGGTAATTTGGCCTGTTTTGTGTGTCTACAAGGAGAATTGTGTGCATGTGTGTTTTTTTTTTTTTTTAAATCAATAATGATTTGTTGTTGTGTCTCCCACAGCGCTGGCCTATGGCTTGGTCTGCCTGGCCATGGCCTACCTCGCCTCTATAATGGGATCTGTGTTGCAGGTAACAAAGCTTTTCACATCGTCATGATCATAATGATTAGATTTTTATTTAATCAATCTAGCCCTAAGGTACCGTCATCGACAAACTTTAAATTTCAGTACAGTTCTTTTCATCTTTAAGAGTCAGCATCCATTTGAAGGAGTACACTGATATTTAGTTGAAAACGGCTGCACATCTCTGTTAAATTCAGTGGACCAACTTGCAAGTACATTTTTCACAAAATGAATTACTTCACTAATTGAACTCCACACTACTATTTTGAACATGCCCCTTTTAATACATTTTTCAATTACACGCACACTCAGGAAAAGGGATGGGCGAGAACCAATATCAAGTACCGATACTAGCCTTAATTAAAGGTATCGGGGCTTGTGGAGGCTGCCGATTCCAGCCACCGATACCTAAGGCCCCCAAAAAGTAAAAAATCTGACATTAAGGCTTCCTCAGAAATAGTTGGCGCTACACGGCGGCAGTTTGACACATTTGCGAATCATCATCTGCGTCAGAAAAAAAGGTCATTGTTCACAATTTTTTTGTCCTTGCGTTACATGAAATTGTAAGTATTAGAAGTAACGATTACTTAGTATTGGTGAGTACCTAAGAGTAAATACTAGGGATGTCACGATATCCAAATGTCACAATACAATAATATCACGATAGGAACCTCACGATACGATAATTATCACAATATTGTGGAGAGGTTGGCGATATATAAAAAGCTCAGAATGTAAAAAAAAAAAAGCCCCTATTTTAAAAAAGATTATCACAATATTCTGGTTTTGTGCATAATAACAGCATTTCCGAAGAAATAGGCTTGGTCAGTTATGGAGTCCTACTGGCGATAAACATACAGTCGGTGGCAACAAATTCAACTCCACTAATAAACTAACCACCAGAGGGTGCTGGAACTGCATAAAATGGAAAACTTTGGCTTTTCAACAGATTTGCTGCTATTGATATCTGACATGACAACAACGATATATTGTGTCAATTTTAGTATCGCGATATCACGATATTGCCGATATTGTGAGATCCCTAGTGATTACTCCAAAAAAAAGTAGTATTGAACATCCCTACTTTGTTGGAGCATGAATTTTGGTTCTGTTGTTTGTCAACGGCTCTTACACAACACTGGTAAATGATTTGCCATGTAGTAATATAAAGTCCTACCAAAACCAGTGATTGCTCCGATTAACCCATTAAGGACGGGAGCGCATAACCGCGTTTCTACCACTAAAGCCGGGAGCGCTGTTGCGTCATTCTACCTTTAAAGCCGGGAGAGCGGATACGTCGGTGTCTTTTGGTGTCTTTTTTTAATCCAATTCTCCGTCTCTTAGCCAATTTAATGCATCAGAATATACATGTGAGGGTGGCGCGAGACCGCCGAGGATGTCGTGGAATTTTTTCGAGCTGTAGGTAGGCTAATGGCGGACGCCGTCGATCGCCGGGAGCTCTGATAAGTAACGGCAGTGATATATTGACGACGCGCACGACCAGTGGAACCAGTGGAACGTGATATGATATGGTTTGTAGACAATGACGATATAGACGTCTTTGTAATAGAATAGAGGATGGTAATTACCACTCGATTTAAAAAAAAAAATGAAAATGGTGCTTCTCTTGCACTGACACATTATTTTTACATCATCAATTTAAACAGTAAATAATAATGAATTCTGCCTGTGTGAAAGCCACATGTTTAAGATCTTTAATTCTTTTGGAATTATGTTTCTGTCTGCTACAGGGGCTGAGATATTAATCATTTTGTAAGTGTTGGATTTCTGGGAAATCTTCAGGTTTTCAAGGGTAATTCCAAAGGCGACCTTAGGTTTTGGGGAGCTGTTGGGACAGGCGCTTTAGTCCTTAATGGGTTAATCATTTTGAACTGCAATTATTTTGAACAAAACAGTATGTGAGTGTTAGTTTAGGTTCAAGCAAATTCATTAAAAACTGGTAAGGAGCTGCTACTTAGTCATCAACAGTGCTCCAGACTAACTTTTGAACTAGGAGCACAATGGTCTCTAGCCTGAGATTTTAGGGGCAATTGTAAAATGTAAGGGCGGACACTGTAAGTCAACTTGCAAAGTAAACACTTACTCCTCTCATTTTCACTGTATTATTGATAAAAAATTGGGCTGAAGTGTGGAGCACACAAAAAAAAAATCTGTACAGATGACCATGTCCATGTTTGTCCTTCTCCACCCTCAGGCGGCCTTAAGCATCTTTGGGATGGTGGGTGGACCCCTGCTGGGCCTATTTTGCCTGGGAATGTTCTTCCCATGGGCAAACTCCATTGTACGTGTGCATTTTTCCGACGGCCACGATGTCACAGTCAGTGCAGACTCTCACTCTCTCTCTTTGTCGTGGGACCTTCCCAGGGGGCATTGGTTGGATTAGCAGCAGGCCTCGCCATGGCCTTCTGGGTCGGCATTGGCAGTTTTATCATGCGTATGCCTGCTTCAAGTACTGTGTCACCGCTCAGCACCGTCACGCCGCCCCCTTTTGAAAACATGACCACGACAGTCATGACTTCACTGCTCAACGCGACTACAACCAAACCTAGGTACAGTCATATATCAATTGTATGTTCCCTTCTTGCGTGGCGCCCCTTGTGACTTATTTCACCTCTCAGGCCAACAGGTGTAGACGCACTCTATTCATTGTCCTACATGTGGTACAGTGCTCACAACTCTACCACTGTGGTTATCGTGGGACTGCTCGTCAGCCTGCTTACAGGTAAGTAGACGTTATGTAAAGTTGCTTCACAGCTTCATTGTATTATGTTTTTATGTTCTTGTGAAACTGCTAGCACTGTAAGTGCAGTTAAGTTATGATGAGAGCAACACAATCATTCAGCTCAAGACCCAACAATTGAAATGTGACAATCATTGTTGGTGGTTGGACCGATCAGGAATAATCAAGGATATTCCAGTAACAAAGAAGAAAAAAAAACTGCAAATTTATGGGTCACGCACGTTACTGGTTGAAAAATCTACTTCCTCTAATTTTCTTCTAATTTTTGAAGAAAAATGCCACCATTTTAGGGGCAACCTGGTGCCCTGAACAGGATTGGGTTTTTTTGTGGGGTTTTTTTAAACAATTGTATTAATTCATGCTAATTGATGAATCAGTTGATTATTTTGTTGATTAATCAACAATTAACTTTAAAAAAAAGTTTCATTTCCATCCAAATCAGAGCATATTTACTGTTGAAAGGCTGAAATTCCAAGGATTTGGACATATATAAAGTAACGGTCAAAAATGATTAGCGATTTAATTTGAGACACAAAAGTTGAAATGTGTCAATCACTAGTAGTGGTTGAATCAATAAGTCAGCTTCACATCAACGTTACAACAACTACATCAGTGTAATGGAAAATTGTATTTTTAGGCATTTTGGTTTCTATGACACAATAAGTCTTTACCTGAAAAGTGTCCTTATGGGAAAAAAGGTTGGCTACTACCGTACAGTGCTGAAAAGTATCAGTGATGATCAAAAATCTTTTAACACCTAATTACTATAAGGATTCATAAAAAAACAGAGAAGCTGTACTTCTAATTATTTTGGGGCTCATCATTAAGTGATTTGTCAGACTCATTTATTTTCGTCCATTTTTTTCCCCATGTCTAAATTAACTCTAAATCTGCCAATTTTAGGACCAATGAAGGAGAAGCAACTGACCCCAGGGACTGTGTACCCAGTCTTGGGGAATCTGCTTTTCTTTCTGCCTCAACGCTACAAGGAGAAACTTTGCTGCGTTACTCCTCTAGCGCAAAAGGTGACCATGCCACTAGGTTCTTTTGTACGGATAATGTCATCTGTAGGTACACCCTTGGGCAACATTCTTGGTAGGCCTGTTACTTGAATTAACCACTGAAAATCAGACATTGCTTTTGAGTTATGGTTCAGTAGAATTATTGTTACCAAAAAAAACAGGCCTGGACAAAAATGATGGTACCCCTAGAAAAGATCATGTTCAACCAAGCTGTGTCCTCTAATCAGCATCACAGGTGTCTTCAAAACAAGACTTCAGTCACTCGGCCTAGTTCAAGGGTGATCAAATTCTCGCTGTGCTGTTTTGTGGACATGGTGTGTACCACACTAAGCATGGACCAGAGGAAGCGAAGCGATTGTCTCAGGAGATTAGAAAGAAAATTATAGGCAAGCATGTTAAAGGCAAAGGCTATAAGACCGTCTGTAAGCAGCTTGATGTTCTGTCAGATTCAATTTCTGTGACCACTGTGGGGTTTTCTCCCATGAACAGAGGTGTGTAAATATTTATCCAAAGGAGTTTTTTTTCCAAGTTCAAGTTCTAAGTAAAAAAAAAAAAAGAAAAGCCACATACATTTGGCCTGGGGATGCCTTTTTCCTTTCCTGTTTTAAGTCGTGGTGTCTCTGTTGACCAGCCCACCGAAGTCAACGCGCAGCCTTATGAGAGGGCCAAGAAAGGTGCAAACGGAGCCGCTTACTGCAAGGAGGACACGGTCACCGAGGATAAAGAAATGGAGAGCGACGGCGTGCAGACGGAAGACGAGGAATGCCGGGCGGCTCTGCCGTCGTTCAAGCTGACCGCTCACTGCGTCGAGGAAACGGCCCTCTAAAACGCGTCTTCCCTTCACCCAGTCACTTAACTTTTCCTAAAGAGCTCGTGACTCTGTAGACAATGAGAAGTGGTTGGGTATTGCAATAATTTCGATAACTGTCGCGGGAGAGTACTGTCTAACTGGTACGTATTTTTTTTCTTGAAAAATAAGACGAGTAGCCCTTTGCCATTCCACCCGGCAGTTTGACCTGAACGAAAGGTGCGCCAAAGTAAATTTGATGCTGTACTTGAACCATTTGGAGTATCGGCATAGTTTTGGTCTCTTTTTTGAAGATAACACTTTGAATTCTTCTCCTCGACTGTCAGAATCTTTTTGAGTGCTACTGGCACTGAATTATGGAAGTTTGAATACATAAAAGAAGGCCGTATTCAAACTTACATAGAAGGCCGTGGGTCAGACTTCTTTTATGTATTCAAACTTCCATAATGGAAGTTTGAATCCATAGAAGGCCGCGGGTCGGCCTTCTTTTATGTATTCAAACTTCCATAATTCAGTGCCAGTAGCACTTAAAAAGATTCTGACAGTTGAGGAGAAAAATTCAAAGTGTTATCTTCAAAAAGAGAGCATAATTATGCCGATACTCCAAATGGTTCAAGTACAGCATCAAATTTACTTTGGTGCACCTTTCGTTCAGGTAAAACTGGAATGATAGCGTTAAAGCGGCACCTTCCAGAAGTTGACAGTCCTCAGAAAGGAATCCCTTTCTGATTGGTCCTTGTGTGTAGTCAAAGGAGCGCCAAAGGAGCCGTACTCACTTCAGCCAGGTAGCAAGGCAGAGAAATGTCACTTTTTTCTATTTATCTAGAGAATATAGAACTGCCTACAAGAGAAATAATATATGAGAGTAGAAGACGACGAACCAAAACAAAGCCTTTGTTCTTGTTCTGTGTGTGTGCGTACATGACCTTGGTTTACTATAAGTGACGTTTAGCTGCTAATGTAGATGTCCGTCATTCGATGTTTCATACCTGTCAGTCTGCATGTTCAGATCAGTGCAGAGAAGTTCCGAGTTAAATCACACGGATACATTTCATCTTGAGCCAACCCTTTTCTTTTTTTTCTTTTTTTTTTTTTTACAAACTGTGTTCTGGGAGGTACTTTGGAGTCTCGCACTTGTCTTGTTTGGAACCATCCTCTGTCCTTTAAGGGGAAGTCAACCCAACATTTTCTTGACCAGAATATGTTCTATGCAGTCCCATTCTGGTTAATATTGCGTTTATGTAATATGAGTTCAAATCCACCCGTTTTTGTGCGTCTCAGGGGGCAGCCATTTTGTCACTTTCTGTCGACTGAAAATGACATCACAGTTGCTCAGGGCTCAGGTAACAACCAATCATGGCTCACCTGTTTCTGAAGCATTTTCAGTCGACAGAAAGTGACAAAATGGCCTGAGATGCACAAAAACGGGTGGATTTTACTGCTTAACCCATTAAAGCCCAAAGAGCCTGGCTCAACAGCTCCCCAAAACAGAAGGTGGTCTTTGGAATTACCCTTAAAAAACCTGTAAAAACCCCTGGGCGTTTTAAGAGAACAAAAATTGGATTAAAAAAAAAGAAAATGACGTAAATGCTCTCCAGGCTTTAAGAGTCGAAAGACGGTTATGCACTCCCATCCATAATGGGTTAACTCATATTCCACAAACACTATATTAATGCCATGTTTGGACTAGTGCACGTTCCACGATTTCTAATTAAACACTAAGTGTTGATGTGGTCAGCTGAAAGGATGACGTATATGACGGACGTGCCTACCGAAGACGTTGTTTGACAATGGGAGAATTTCCTATTCCATTCGTGATTATGGATTTCTGTCTATTAATGCAGTTAAAAAGCCTTTCTCAGAGAATGTGCCAATGAATTGTCAGAGTATTTTAAACTTGCTGTGTAGAAAAGTTACACAGATGTTCAGTAGATTGTTTTTCGACTTGATATTAGATGAATGCATTCTTATCAAATTATTCGTCACTTTAATCAGTCATTTATTAATCAATAGTTTGTTACAGTTGCCAGATTTCACCGTTCGGCATTCGGCTCGCTGCAGTAAAACCTTCTCGAGAGGTATCGATATGAAAATATGATTGAATTTGACTTATAAGTGTGTGACCTAAATGACCACCACCGAGCTACGCTGATAAAGTTTGGCCCATAAATATTGGGACATAGACACTGGATACTTTCAGCTTCGAGTGTATTTACATCCAAAACTGGTAAATGGTGTCGGAATTACAACAGTTTGTATTTGGGCTGCTCCATTCTGAAAAAAATATTAATCACAATAATTTTGGTATTACTTGAAATCACGATAATTCAAACGATCATTTATTTTTTGGTGCAAAACAAGAAAATGTTTAAATGTAAAAAATGTAAAGACAAATCAATTTCTTTGAAACACTCTAATAATGTAACTTCCTTTTGGACCAAACAAAATGTATAATATTAGTCATTATGAAATGTAAAAAAAAAAAAGGTGCAAAATTAATAATCGATTTTTACGATTATGCCAATTTTTTAATCGTGGAGTGTAATGATTATAATTGTAATTGAATTTCGATAAATTGCGCAGCCCTAGTTTGTACATGCTTTTACTTTGCTTTATAAGTACTTATTAAGGGAGGAAAAGTAATGAGACAATTGGCTGCTCAGCTGTTCCATGGCGAGATGTATGACTGCCAATGGAATTGGTTCCTTTCTATTTGTTGATGATGAGATTGCTGAAAAAAAATCTGCAGGTTGACTTGTGAAGTGCTTGAGGCATTGTTATCCTCTCAAATTCAGCCAACGCTTCAGAAGTCATTGGACGACGCTTCACAGTGCAGATGGACAATGCCCCGAAGTTAAACGTTGTGTAACCAGAGATGAAATCGGCTGTAATTGACTGCAAAGGATTTGCAAAAGTGAACATTTTTACTTCTTTTTGTTAATTTTTCCTTTTTACTTGTGGTCCCTTCAAAAGTAGGAGGCATACTGTATATACGAACTGTCGCCATTGCTACCCTGTTAATCTGATTTGGATGTAAGTTAAAGCACGTCATGTTTAATTTCAAATCCATTGTGGTCGTATTTAGAGCCAAAAAGATCAGAATTGTCGATATGGCAATATTTATGGACCTGACTGTAGCTCAAGTCAACACAGGTTTTAAACGAGCCCCCCTACCCCCCCACCCCTTTGATGAATCCGCTGCACCTCAAACTTCTGGTTAAGTAAAACAGTGGACACACACGTCATAACATTACTGCAGTAAAGACGCCCACAAATTTCAATGTGCCTCCTTTGGTAATCGCACACAATTGTCCTCATTATATGAGACTAAGAATTAGAGATGAATTTCAGTTTATTTTTAACACTACAGCTCAAATGAAGACCTGTTCAGAATGTGTTGTAACTGTATTATAGTATGTGATTAATCATAGTCATGTCTCTGTTTCTTACTTAATTATTTTATTTAATTTTTGTGTTTGCTGTTGCTTTATTACCGTTTGTTTTTTTTTGGAATCGAAGAATTCTTGCCCATCCCATAGTAAACTCACCCATCCATTGTCTTTGTTTGAAATGAGAGTTTGATCACGGCGTGATAAACTCCAGCCACGTTTAGTCACGTGGCTTCCAATGGTATGTTTTGAAAAGACAAGTGAAGCACGGAAATGATGATTTCTAACGTACTTTGAGCCAAAAGAGAAGACGCAGTGTCTTAGTTGCCTTACACCCTCTCCTGTCAAGATGAAACGGGCTTTTTACTGCACAGTCCAGACAATCAAGGTGACAAAGCAGCTGAGCACGTCTCATTTTTGTACAAAGATTTGACCGTAGCTCGCTTGGTTGGACCGTTTGGAGCCACGCAAATGTTTGTTTGTGAAATACCTCAATTTGTCCAACGCATATAGAATAAAAGGCTTGCCTAGTCTATTTGATTTCTACTGACAGAGAATATATTTTAGATCATATTTGTATCTTTTTTATAATTTCACATTAAGCCTCCACACATTTCAAAAGTAGAAATGTGGAATTCTATATGCAATAATCCTTTGTATTTTTTATGTTGTATGTTTTTTTTGGGGGGGTGGGGGGGGGGTGAACAACAGGCCGAATTGGGAATGTAGCAGTCCATTAAAACAAGACTTGTTTTAATGAGTTATTGTTGTTTTCACAGTGCTGCATCCCACATTCAGGCTGCTGCATTCACATTTTAATGTAATTTAATTTAAACAGATCTTGTGTACGTAATGAATCTTTTTTTCTTTTTTTTTTTTTTTGATGATTGCATTATTGCGGATCGTCCATGCTACCTGAAATTACTTGAAGTGTATGTGCCTGTAATGTCACCTTAATGATGCGTCGATAAATCCCCTTTTACACTGTGAGGAAAGCAAACTGGAGCACTGAAATTTGCTGACATTATTTTTATGATTAAGATTATTTGATGCGCTACTGAAAAACTTGAAGCACAATAAAGACATGATTCGCATTCAGTGTAAGCTGACGTGAGGTCATTACCTGGTGAAAAAGCAGCGGGCACTCTATGGTCCATTACCAGTACACGCAGTACTCAATTACAGGCAAGACTGCACAAAAATACCACTTTGTGCCAGAAAAGCATGACACTTAGTAATTTCTGCCTTTGATAAATATTGTTCAAAACAATATTTATTGTTCTTTGTGTCCCACCTCACAAGAGTTCGAACTTATGCATTCCAAAAAAAAAAAAAAAAAATCCTTCTCGATGTTGAGCTGATTCCTCAGCTTTGGATGTGCCTTTATTTTGTTGTAACATCTCAGTTATTGTAAATGTGAGATCTTGCCATGGATAAACGATTCTAAGATTTGAACACTATTCCTGTCTGTGATGAGGAACAATAGGAGTGAGACGCAAATGGTATAACCTCTTGATTCAATGGCGACTCTAAATCTTGATTCACGTTTCACTCTTCATTGTAACTATAGATTTTCAAGTTTGTTTACTTGAATTGTGATATTAAAGTGATTTTAAGGCTCTCAACTTCCTGTTGTCTATGACTAATCACCAGTACTGTTGTTGTTTGTGGATACGATGCCTATTTTTGCCTGTATGTTTCCTGCTAAACACACTAACAAGATGTTGATCATGTTTATGGTGTTCCGCAGGAGTCAGTGCTGGGCCCTAAGCTTTTTATTTTATATATAAATGACCTATGTAAAAGGGCGACACGGTGGACGACTGGTTAGCATGTCCGCTTCACAGTTCAGAGGTCGTAGGTTCGATCCCGGCCTCCCTGTGTGGAGTTTGCATGTTCTCCCCGTGCCTACGTGGGTTTTCTCCGGGTTACTCCGGTTTCCTCCAACATTCCAAAAACATGCTTGGTAGGTTGATTGGACACTCTAAATTGCCCCTAGGTGTGATTGTGAGTGCAGATGTTTGTTTGTCTCTGTGTGCCCTGCGATTGGCTGGCTACCAGTTCAGGGTGTCCCCCGCCTACTGCCCGAAGACTGCTGGGATAGGCTCCAGCACGCCTGTGTAAGGATAAGCGGATTGGATGATGGATGGATGGATGGATGTAAAATAACTGACACTGGAATTCATTGTCATTCATATTTCAACATAAGTTAAACAAATAAAAAAAAACTTACCTGGTAATCAACAAATACAATAAGGTGAGGTAAATTCTTGGGGGAATATATTGATGGCAATTTGAACTGGGAAGCAGATATTAAATATATGTGCAAGAAAATATCAAGATCAATTAATATAATATTTGTGGCAAATATTAATATTTGTCGCCCCAAAAAACATTTCATATACAGTACCATATCTGTCCTACTGTGTGGGGTGTGTTAGGATGATAAGTGATAGGGGTAACAAATCAAACCTAAAACAGATAAGCATATTACAAAAATGAGTGATTAGGTTCCTTCACCACACTGGCCTTAATACAAAAAATGTTCAAAATGAGAGAGAGACTTACTGTATGTATCAGACAGGAAGCGAGCTAAACAGAGAAGTAGCACTCTCATAGTACCTATGACGCCGTGCACATGTGTGTTGTTGTCAAACCATTTTTATTGAAGCAATATTTAAAGTATTCAAAGAACAGTATAAAGAAACATTATTAAATCTATATAAATTCTCCTAAAATTTCTCTATTAGTATGGCGTGGTTTATTGTTGGTGGTTTATTTATATATTATGTGTGAATATATATATATATATATATATATATATATATATATATATATATATATATATATATATATATATTTATATAATATAAATATACTGTGTTCTATTTTATATATATGCACACCTGCAAATAACTAGGGATTGTCAGGAAGAAACCGGACCAGATAAGATAAAGTGTCTTCCTGTACTGTATTTGGTTATTAGATTTCATTTTTTTAAAGGTTTTTTTAATAACTTCTTTTCACTGGCGACACTTATTTTATGTTAATCGAACTGTACCTGCACGACTGTACAACACTGTGTGTGTATGAGATGAATAATAAACATATATTTTGGTACACACTTAAAGCGGAAGTCAACGAAAATATATATTTTTTTAAGAATATGTTCTATGCAAGCCCACTATAGTTGAAGAAATACATTCTGATGAATACTGCGCTTGTGGAATAAGTGTTAATCCACCCAATTTTACAAATAATGTCGGAGAAAATAATCATTGCGATCTGTGGGCTAATAATTATACAACACATGCATTACTTTATTTTGAAATTTGTCCTTTTATTTTATTTGCACACATGTGGAAAGCCTGCTACGACATCTTCTGCCGTGTTGCCAATTTAGTGACATTTTTGCTAAGATTTGGCCTGATAATACTGTACACAAATCTACAATTATACTGTAGGTATCATTATACATCGCTGTCAATACTAATATACTTCCTACTTATCTATTTTGGTGTCTGATTGATGAAGAACAGCTGATATGAGATTGTGGTTGGTGCACAAAATTGTTATAATTTTTAAAGTGTAAAGATAAGATTGGAATGACATTTTCTAATTTTGTTTATAATTTGTATTTCCCAATTATAACAAAATCTGATCATATCTACTCGTAACAATTTATTGAAGTAATACAATATGTTTTTTTCAAAAACATTCAAATTAGCATACAAAAGTTGAGGTTAGCACGTTGGCTTGGTCATTAGCAAGCGTTCCAGTTCCTCATGTGGCCCCTTTGCAAAATTAATTTTCACCGCTGGCGCAGCTGACTTGCTTACAGCTGTTGAATCAAGGTAGCAAGACTTCCACATTGGCAAACCCCCTGGACACCTGAATGACTAGCGATGTTTTGTTTTTTCCACTTATGTCACAGAAAGAGATGTTGTAACTCTAAGTATGAATGTTTATCCGTGTTTTTTTTTTTCAATAATGTTTTGGGTTTAAATCATTTTTTCCAACGCATTTCACTGGATGTCAATTATATGTGGATTTTCGCAAACTCGCTTGCTTTGTTGTGCTAACTAACATTGTTGTCATAAAAGTTAATAACTTATGTTTTAAAGTTGTTCTGAAATCACCGTTTTAGCCCCAAAATACAAGTGCAGTTGCATTTTCTCTTACCCTTCATCGTGTCATCCCTTTTTATTTTATTCTTTTGACCTGTTGAATTACTAGTCTGACGTCTTCTATTTCAGTCATTTTCTTCACAAGTCTCCAGTGTATCCTCCCTTCTTTTTTTTCCCTTTCTTCTCCCCAGTCACCCTCCTTGTTCATCCTCTCCCACTGCTTCTGGCCATTTGGAGCAACGAGTCCAGCCAAAACGGGGAGTGTGGCCACAGAGCTCCATAAATCCGCCCTGCCATCAGCCTTCTGGCCATAATGAGCAAAAGATAGTAAAAATGTGGTTATTATCTGCAAACATGAGCGGATGAGGGGGCAGACGATTAGGACATGCTGTCTTCAACTTGAATCCAGTTGGATGGATGGTTGAAAAAAACAATTTAAAGGCATCAGCCTGCAGATGGAGGTGCTCGAATGGACCACCACTAGTTTTGGATGACTTTTTTCCACATCGGGTGTTTTCACAGTAAAACAGAACATGGTGGGACACAAAAGCTCTCAGGAAGAGCAGGTTTCCGTCTCATAAAGGGGAAATCAACCCCAAGGATGAGAGCAAGGATGGGACGAGTCTTTCCGTCTTTCCGTCATCATTATTTTAAATGTCTTCCTTCACTGCTGAATTACATTTTGTCACCACTATTTTAGGACGGTCAGTACGTACCGGTAACTGTTTACTATGCACCAGGGCTCCTCAATCCTGTTCCTCAAGGGCTGGTGTCCTGTCTGTTTTCCATCTTTCCCTGCTGCAACACACCAGATTCAAATGATCAGATAACCAGGAAGGTCTGCAAAAGCTGGATACAATACTGATCATTTGACTCAGTTGTGTTGCGGCAGGGAGAGATGGAAAACAGGCAGGACGCCGGCCCTCAAGGAACAGGATTGAATATATATATATATATATATATATATATATATATATATATATATATATATATTTATATTTATATTTCACTATTACTGCTCCTCCTCCTGCTTCTTGTCCCCAAAGTGCCCCTCGTCTTTGCTTTTCGGGTTCGTAGTGGTCCAAGGGATGGCCGAAAATCGCTTCTGTCAGCGTTTATTCCATTAGTGTGTCAAAGCCACTATCAGTCATCAGTCAGTCAGCGAAAACGGGAGTCCCTCACTGATTTACCTTTCGTCGGTTCTGTTGGACAGGTGTGAATGCTCACCTCTGGCTAAAACATGCAATCAGATTTTTTTACCTTTTTTTTTCTTTACATCAACAACACCCTGAAATGCCACCGGCTTCTATGGGCCCGACCTCATCGAAGAATAACTGACGCAAACACAAGTGTGTTGTGGTCTGACGAGTCCACAAAGGACCATTCAGACTGTTGTCGCTGAAAAGTTAATGCGGAAGTCAACCCAAACATATTTTTTTGAAGAACGTGGAATATGAGTTAAGCAGCAAAATCCACCTGTTTTTAGCCATCTCAAGGCGGGGTGGCCACCCACCTGCATTTTGGAGGTTTTGCTTTCTACAAAGTTTGCGCAGGTTCTATATTAGAATCCAAGATTCCAGACACTCCAAATTAGTCATCAGCACATACTGGAAATAGGTGATGATGTCCCCCAGGCCTCAGCCGCTTTCCCGACAGATTTATGCAAGTAGCCTTGAATGCTGGCCTGTTGTACATGGATCGGAGCGCATCGTGTTCCGGGGAGACGAGTTCAGTCAGTCCGGGCTCTGGTCCACCAGCGCTCACATATCAACGTGACTTATTAGTTGCTTTGGACTTCAATGCTCAGCTCTCAACTGTCCACGCTGAGTGTAATCATAAAAGCACATACTAAATCATTAGTGCAAATTCATAAGAATGTCAGACACAACCAAGTTTCTTTTTGGTTTAAATCTTTAGCAGTGAAAGTGCGCTATTATCCGTCAAGATAATAGCTCAAGGAGGGAGGACAGAGAGGACGAGGATCTCTGTTTTGAGTACTTATATTAAGTACACCTAATGTTAAGTAAGTGCCTGCATACTCTTTATAGAAGTCTGAGTTATTCTTACAGTACAAAAAACGTGATTTCAACTTTTCATTTACTTATCACTGAAAATCAGAAACTATAAGTAAGAAATACCGCTTTTGGGCTTTATAGGCATTGGTTAATTTAACTTACTTTTTAAAATCATGAGTTTTAAAATCATATCCACGTGATTTCAGACAAGCATCTAATTGAAGTGTAATCTTAAAGCAGAAGTCAACCCAAACATATTTTTTTCAAGAATATGTTCCCAGCAGGCCCACTAGTTGAAACACGGTATTCTGACAAATTTTGTGTTTGTGGAATATAAGTTAATCGGCAAAATGCACTCGTTTTTAGCCATCTCAGGGGGCGGCCATTTTGTCTGATATCGACCGAAAATGACATGACAACTGCTCACAACGACCAATCACGGCTGACCTGTTTTCTGAATCTGAGCCGTGATTGGTTGTTGTGAGCAGTTGTCATGTCATTTTCAGTAGTATGAAAGATGATTAACAATTATGTCAAATATGTTTGAGCAGGACGGGTGGTGGGTGGTCTGGAAACTAACCACTGTCAAGCTAACTTGATTGATTGGAATCTTTATTTTGACCATGTGAACGTTCAAAAAGGGGTAGGAAGAAACAAAAACTTTATTTAAACAGGAAAAAAAAAATGCTTCGTAAAATGGGCTTTTATTCTTGGTCCTCTGTGTATTTTAATGAAAGCACATGGAAACTGTTATAAAATGTGAAATAATGTTGCATAATGTCTTCTCTAAAATAACAATTCCAGATGTTTAAAGGGGGAGTTTGCAGTTTTAAAACTGCTAGCAAGATTTGAATGTAGCCTCACATTCTGTCTGTCTCTGATTGGTTATTTTCCCTCAGGCGTGGTGGTTTATTAAATATTAAAATAGACGTACAAGATGGGGCATGAGAGGACGGATTTTTATTTATCTACTTTTCAAAGACCATTTTCCTCATGTACTATTGCAGACAATTTTAACAAAAATGACAAAAGTGTTTGTTTTTTGTTTTTTTTTAAATTGCAAACTCCCCTTTTAATGTCTCCTCCTAGTAAGTGAGCATCCACACACACAAACAAACACAGTTGACCACTAACAAAGCTTATACAGTAGCTTAGCTTAGCTTCGTTAGCTCATTTGTGAGCATTTACTGATACAGAAATCCAACATAATCAAGCGTATACTCTAAACTTTAATACAAGATACCATTTAGCATTTGAAAGAATACACAGTGACATTGAATAAAACCATCATGAAATAATCTTTTAAGATTTGCAGAGCTGGGCAATTGACCATTTTTTGCCGGTCCGGCCGCAACCGTCCACCCTTGACTTGGGTACCGTCCGGCCGCGACCCATGTTCATAAAAAAAAAAAAAAGCGTTCGTGATTGACTTCGCTCGGCAGAGGCTTTTTAAGGATCATTAGCTGGCTAATTTACTATTCAAACCCGCTGTGGACATGCTTAAAACACGCTTCAAAATGCGCCACTAGTACTTTACTAGTTACCCAACTGCGTGTGCTTACTTCCATTGCAAGCCCCGGAGTTGGTTTTGTCGTATTGTATAATTATTTGGGTCCAACAGACAGCCAGAAGTCAACAAGTTATTTTCCTCACTTCCCCTCCTCCCCGGCCTTCAAAATAAAAGCATTATAGCAAACCACTATACACAGCAGGTTTGCTATGGCGTATTTCCGGAAGTAGGGAACGCCAGAAGTAGTGCATGAACTCCACCTTGATGTGGCAGCGTCATCCTTGAGTCAGTGCTGCATGCAGCCTAGCATTATGTTTGTTTATGTGTGTTTGTGTTAAAATGTCATTTGTGTCCAATTCGTTGTTATATTTGACCTTTATTAAATATAGATTTAAAAAAAAAAAAAAAACACAACTCGTGGACACAAATTGTTTTGAAACAAGTCGGCGGGCGTCGCTTCAAAAAGACAGCGACAACAATGGATATCGTGCCTGCTACAACCATAAAGGGACCCAGATGACTAGACGATGCATTTAATTTTATTGCGAAAACAATCTGGAAGGTGGCGGCTAAGGGGGAACGTGGGCGAGTAGCTTGTTGACTTTGCAGCAGCAGAAACGAGCTGCGCGGCTCATCCGTCTCCGTGTGGGAAGCTGTATGTCATCGCAACATGTGAGACAGCGACGTGCGCTCAAGCGTGTTTGTATTTCCTCATTGTCACATCACGTAACCCGCGCCTCCCACCTGCAACTGGGCCATACCATTACAAGAGGGGGCAGAGGGGCTATACCATAATCCCTATAATAGCAGTTGTTGCTCGCGCAGACACGGGAGTAGAGAGAAGCCTAAAAAGAGGCCTTTCACGAGGAGGCTGACATGAAATTTGGCCGCCTCGCGACCACGTCAAACGCATGAGGGCCGATTAGTGGGCCGGGCTAAAATCCACTTCCGGCCATGCTTAGTCCAGCCATTTTTCTAATTTTGTCGGCGGACGCCGGGAGTCCATTGACATTGACATATTGTTTTTTTTCTCTTGAAAATGCTTCGTTTGTGGCTCTGGCTGCCTTCATTTTTTGTCTTCAGTAGGGGACAAGCCTAAACCCAAAAGGAGTTCATTTGACTGTTAACTGACAAACTTGAACAAAAATATAAATGTGACACTTTTGTTTTTACTCAAATTTTTCGTGAGCTGAACGTAACGACTTTGTACGCAAATCTCTCAAACATTGCTCACAAATCAATTTAAATCCGTTAGAGAGCACATCTCCTTTGCCAACAGAATCCAGTCACATTGAAGTCGAGGCATATCAAGATGCAAATTAGACGGCACAGGTGTGCATTAAGACGCCCTCAGCATAAGGCGAATCGAAAAATGTGTAGTTTCGTTTAAGCTTTTGATTAACTTACGTATGGGAGTCATTTTCATGTAATCTGATATATAACGGTAAAGACACTATAATGTCAGCCAATATTTAAAGTAACAAATGTAGTTTTCCGACTCGGACTACGGATGACATCATAACAGTTATTTTCATAGTCCATAATTTACGCCACAAAAATAAAATGCCAATTTTAGGAACGACTATTGCGGGCGGTGAATTTCCACATCATCAAAAGTTTTGCTTCTTAAATGGCTTTAACTGCTTGTGACAACCTGATTGAAATACAAGCATGCTTGGATCACTTTTTTACTTTCTGTCCGTCAGAAATACCAAAGAAATGAAGAGAAGTGGAGAGGAATTCATTTTCCTATGTCCGAAAGCAAGCACCTTTTCATCTCGTCGTGACTCGATGATGTTTTCCACAAAGGTTAGGGAAAGTCGGTTTCAAGGTTAGGACATTTGACTTGATGCCCCGTATGTTCCTAACATTCCTTGTCTCCTTCCATTGTACGATCAAGTAGGTATGCATCCTGTCCAGACGGAGGCCTCTGATTGGCTTGGATTCCCGACAGCACCTCCCCTACGCTGCCACAGTAGAGCAGGGAACGCATTGGCCATTTCTGGGAAATAGAATTTGTTTATTACAAAAACACTTTATCCAAAATCTCCTTATTGATTGTATACATACATTATGGGCTTTTTACCAGTACTTTAATTGTCATATTTTACCTCATCATAAAGTGGATTGTGTAAAAAAAAAAAATATTAGGAACGTAGAGCAGTTCTTCACCACTGGAAGCTACAACCACAATCTTTTTTTTTTTTTTTTTAAATACAGTGGTTATAATTGCAATTCAGCACCACTGATGCACAGTTTTTCTTTCCAGTATTTTGTCAATAACTTTTTTAATAAAAAAAAAACGTTTTTGCTCTCCAATGCATTTCAATGTCCGTCAATTTTATGCAGATTTTCGCTACTCACGGTGTCCACTGTATTTTACAGGTATTTATGTCAGTAAAATTACTGAAAGTTAGTCTATAAGGGGGAGCTAAAACTGTAAGGTATGACTGATGTGGATTTTTTTTAGGCTGATGCCGATTCTGATATTTGGGAGACTAAAATACCGACAACCAATTAATCAGCTGAGTAATTTGAAAAAAATACATGAAATTATTTATTTTGTAATCCCTTAATGCTTACAACAATAAAGATATGCATTACGAGCAGAATATTTGACAGCTTTACAATACTTGTGCTTCAGTATTTCGAACGGACAAAAAAAAAAAAAAAAGCAAATATCGGAAGATTTTTTTGGGGCGGGGAGAAAGCTTTAATTTTTCATTTCATTTTCATTTTATTGATTTGAAGGGACGATGCACATTAATGAACACTTGTACAATACCTGCGTTAATGTGCCAAAGTTAGCACACGGCTAACTTACATTCGGCAGGTGACATAAGTAGTTCACACTTTCACAACAACAGTCTAAAGTGCAATTATATTGCAGATTAATCGATGAATCTGATTTAAAAAATCTTGTTTTAATTTTTATCACTTTATTCAAAAAACATGACATTATATTGAGTCATGATTCAGATGATGTCAGAAAATAGGCAAAAAACGTTCTGCTTCAAAATTCTAAATTTGGATTCAACACAAAGATCAGTCCACTTTCATGGAGGGCTACAGAAATCGGATATTTACTCTTGACAAGCTGAAACTCATTTACAATTGGAACATTTTTAATGACAATGTGCAGCGACACACATGCTTAGAACTTTATTGATTCCCAAAGTAGCCTTATCTTAACCCTTTTTTTTGGGGGTGGGCTGAGTTACATAACATTTTATTGTTAATAACGCCACAGACATACTTTCACAAACAAGCATGACCCCCCAAAAAATTGGTTTTGTTTTGTGTTTGGCAAAAGGGCACTTTGGGCACCCAGAGAAAAGGGCCATGTGTCCAGGCACCCATAATTAAAATGGATTATTCTCAAAATATTTTTAACATGATTTGTGAAGGTCAGAAAAGAGTCCAGAATGACCCTAAGGTACTTCAATTCTGTAACCAAATCTAGTTCCTCTCCCCTCAAAAAATAAGATAGAGTTTGTATGGCTTTTAGAGAACATCATGCATAAAGTTATTTTTTGGGGGGTTGAGACGAAGACAAGAGTTTGCAAGCCAGTCTTGGATTCGGCTCAATTCAGCTGTGAGAATGCGGACAGCTATTTTTTGCAGGAGTAAGAGTCTACTGTATATTACCGCGTCATGAGTATTTTTGCATTGGTCTTTACGTACAGCAAAAAAAAACCTACATTTGAATTTATTTAATTTTGCACAAATAATTTTATGATCAGCAATGTCAAATGCTTATTTTAGGTCTGATTTACTATACCTAACATATATTGTTATAAACCTATAATAGAATTATTATAGGCTAATTATTGGCCTATAATTTTTTTAAATCATTTTTGTCTAGTGTTTTATGTTGTCTTATGTTGTAATGTGTTAACGTGTAAAAAAAAAAAAAAAAAACACCTAACTTTACTATGTTTATAAAACAAGCAGATTTGAGGTAAATTCAGCTCAATTCCAATGTCGGTACATATATTTATTCTATTGTCTAACAAACCTGTTGATGCTTCTTTTCCTAACTACGCACAGTGTGTAGGAATCGGAAAAAAGTTCAACACAGGGTCAACGTTCTACTGTAGCTCAGCTTTACCTTAACTGGGTGTAGGTAACCACCTGGTCTCTGTGGCAAGGTGTGCTCGGTCAGAGTTCTTCCCTGGTCCAGGACCTGTGTCAGGTAGGCGATGTAGTTGGTCGCCAGAACCAGAACATCCAGCTTGGACAACTTAGTGTCACGAGGGACAGAGGGCAGAGCAGCCTCGGAAAGAAATTCAACATTTTGTTTCCGGGTCAGAATTCATCTTCATATTCCAAAGCAGACATGTATTTAAAGAGGAAGTCAACCCCAACATTTTCTTTACAATAATAGGTCGAAATGTCCAAATATGTTGCTCTACCGTTTGCGTTCCATTGATTCTAAAACTATCGATGATGACTGTTAGCATGTACATGTATGGCTTTTTTCATACATGTTAGCATTAAGCTAAAGAGACTCTTGTGAAGTAGGCATTTCTCAAGGCAGCATGAAAATAATACATTTACTGATTAATTGATGGGTATTTTTCTTGGCCAAACACGATTGTTTTTTTTTAAACTGATGAGCTAATGAAAATGGCCTGAAAAAAAAGTCAAATATTTTCTTACACAACCTCAGATATAATAATATAATAATAATAATAAGAGGATTTAGAGCAAGGCTGACTGAAAGCCGATTCTGAATATTTTTTAAAGAGAATATATTTATTTTATTTATATTTGCAAAACTGCAGTAACAAAGAAACAAAAACACTATACTGTGAAAAACACTGTGAAATGAGATTACATTACAAACATTAAATTGCACACACAAATGTGTAATTTTTCAAAAACAAAAGAAGAAGAAAAAAATAATGTTGCAATGCTGCAAAAATGAGTATACACCAAAGATGTACCGATAGTAAAAAAAATAATAATAATAATAATAATTTACAAGAATTCAACCTCTTGTGGAGTCTAATCATCACCTAATTTGTTTCGAAAATATTGTTTTATTAGTAAATACTGCAAATGCCCCAGCCACTAAATGAGGAAATGTTCTAATTTTGTTGTCTGTATGTTGCCTATCCAAGTGTGAGCACGCCATTATTTTGTTCGTTTATTCGAGAAACTGAACGAACACATTTGAAACGAGTACCTGCAGGCTGTGGAAGGCCTGACGCAGGTTGCGTACGCGGCTTCTCTCTCGTGCCGCATTTTCCGGGGAGTGATGACTGCGCGTTGTGCTGATGGTGAGCTTTTCATCACTCGTGTTTGATCTGGGCCCGCAAGCAGATGGCACCTTTAAGGTATACACACAGAATTAAAGAAAAAAAAAAATAGAGAGAGAGAAAACATTTAGTAAAACTTCTGTTCAGTTTGTTGCATGCTTTATTTCTATGACTTTTTTGTCATTATTGAAAAACAATGAAAATGGTATAAGTATCTTATATATGAAATAGAAAAAAAAAAATAAAAAAATCACACTTTGACAAACAGACATTTCTGGGGGGCCTGTCAGTCATCAGCTCTTAGAATTGTCATCGAAACTAAAAGTGCCTTTGAATAGTATTGTAATGTAAACATAGTACAATGACAAATAATCATTGCATACTGGATGATAAGCACCGTGTTTGTATTGTATTGTATACGTGCTTCACATACAATATGAAGTACATTTAATGTACTCCGCAGACTCAGCTTGCATAGTTCAATAAATGTGTAGGTCCAATACAGTGTCAGTGCAATGAACGTTTGCTGTCAGTGTATCAACAACATGTACACTTGAGCTCATAAACGGGATCTCGTGATTTGCACGTATACATCAGTGAGTCAAACAGAAAATATGAATACTATTTTTGTAGCAGCGCCCGATAGATGTCTGATGTCGATTCCTATATTTGGCAGAATTCTGATGACCGATTAATTGGCTGATTAATAAAAAATACATATAATTAATAAAATAACTTATTTTTGCTCCCTTAACACTTAAAATAATAGTTTTGAATTACAGGCAGAACATTTGGCTTTACAACAGAGATACAATTTTTTGCTAATTTCTTTTGGGGGGGGGGGTGCATTATTGTCATCATCTTTGTTTTATGTTTTAATCTGTTAAGTTTGTAGAAAACAACAAGAAAACAATGGGCAAAAAAAAAGATGCCGATTTTTGGCATTTTATAAATAGCTAATATTGGCCAATTAAATCAGACAGCTGATTAATCGGTCAGCCCTAATATAAAGTATTATTAGGATTTGGAAGTAAAAATCTTTTATATAATTCTGAAGTGTCAACATTGTAAAAGTGTTTGCACTCATACAACTCTAAAAAAAAAAAAAAAAAAAAAAATCCATCCAAACCATGTTAACCTCTTCAATACAGTCTTACTGTATATTATTATCGATCCATCCATCCCAATGACAATCAAAGTTCGATTCTTTTCTAAATCTGATGATTTTTGTCTTACCAGATAACACAACTCGCGGTTGCTGTGAACGCTGTGCCTGCGTCTTTGCGGGCATGCCGGGCTTCTGCTGGTGGAGGCTCTCTGGCTCTCAGGTTGTGCCGCTTGGTGGCTCACGGTGACCGACATGAGACTCTCCAAAGGATTCGCTGCCATGAGCGCTGGGAAAGGAGCAGATGAGCGCAGATAGTACTCAGGCTTCACCAAATCCAATCGTTGCATCTACGCCCATCGGCTGGACATGGGTCGATTCCCAGGGTTTGACATTGATGTCTGCTGTTTATTTACATCTCCACTTAGGATTTCGGTCATTTACTCATCTTTATGTCAAGAATTTCCCGAATTGAGTCTGCGAGATCGCAACAAGAACGAGGGATGAGAAGTCCACAGCTGAAAAGTCATGAGCGCATCAGCATCCTTCCAGAACTTTCCTCCAAGTGGGTTTTCCAGTCTCTCTGCAGCTCTGCTTTGCAGTCCACAAGCAAAGTTCTCAAGTGCATCAGCATCCATCCAGAGCATTCCCAAAAAACGGGACCCCCTCCGCCCCCTTTGCGCTGTCTCGCTTGTTCCGTTATCAAGTGAGGTAATGTGGGGAACTTCATGTGGTCCTTATCTCGGCCGCCCGGTCGTCCTGATCCTCCCTGCTTGTTTGGCTGCCAAGAAGAGCACGCAGGCGGGCAGTAAGGCCAGGGGGAGTGCAGGACAAGAAGGGGGTCCGGAGCCAGGGCACTCTGGGGGGGCTTGGGAAACTCAAAATTGTGGTAACAGCTGGACTAGGGTGGGACAGAGAGGGTCAGGGGCAGTGCGACATCGACTATGATGACCAAGAGGTTGAACAGTTCGGGTATTCTGCTCTTTCTCTTGAGCCTGTTTATGACCTATAAATAAACACAAATACAAATAAATGACACCCACACATGCACACAAGTTTCGACTCTCATGTAATGTAATAAGTACTGTTTTTGGAAGATCGCGCCTTGATGAAGCCAACAGCACCACATTATCTGCAAAAAAGATGCAATAACGAGACCACCAAACCGGATGCCCTCGACGCCTTGTCTGCACCTACAAATTGTGTTCATTAAGGTTATGAACAGAATCCGGTGACAAAGGGCCGCATCGGTCATCTTCCTGGGAGTGGTCACCTGGGCAGGCGGGCGTCTGGGCCCGGGACAAGAAACGGCTGGAAAAACTGGTCAGGAGGGCCGGCTCTATCCTGGGCTGCTCCCTGGACTTGGTGGGGGACAGGAGGATGTTGGCCAAGCTGTCATCAATGCTGGACAACCCGGACCACCCCCTCCAGGGCACCCTAACAGCACTCCACAGCTCCTTCAGTGACAGACTGTTACACCCTCGCTGTGCAAAGGAGAGATTCCGCCGCTCCTTCTTTCCTGCTGCTGTCAGACTCTTTAACAAGAACATTGTGTAGTCTCTACAAACTGGCGGACATTAGTGCAATTGTGCAGTCCTGCACCTGAGCTCATATCGTGCAATACCCAACATTCCCCACTACTGTAATACCGTGCAATACTCAACATTCCCCTCTACTGTTAGTCTCGTTTTATTTTTATCCAATGCTGTTCCTTACATTTCACTACAGCACTGTCACTTACTTAAGAGTATTTTTCCTCTGTACTATGTACAGGCTAAAATGAGTGTTCCTCATACTTTTTATGTAGATGTATGTTGGTGTGTATATACATGTGTATATACACATGTTACTGCGTATATTTACATAGGTTTGATCCTAAATGTTTGCCATCAATGTTATACATTTAATGGCCACATTATGCCGCCGTCCCTGTGTGACCTATATCTTTGCTGCTCTAACACTGAAAATTTCCCCACTGTGGGATCAATAAAGGCCTTCTTATCTTATCTTATCTTGTCTTGGTGCGGTCCAACGCCCTGGAAACAAATCTGACTTACTGTCAATAACACGGACCAAACTCTGACACCGGTCGTGCGGGGATCAAACAGCCCGTTCAAGGGCGACTGGCACCCCGCATTCCCAGAGCACCCCATCAGGATCCCCCAGGGAACATGATCGAACATGTTCTCAAAGTCCAAAAAACACGTCCCTAGAGCCAGTTCGGCCACCAACCAGCTCCCTATGTACCTTGGCCCCTCTCACGGGGAGTGAGCCCATGCGAAGGGGGACCCACGGTATCTCTTCGGGCTTTACCAGGCCATGGGTACAGGCTCGGCCACCAGGCACACGCCCCACCTCCAGGCCGCCAGAGGGGGGTGGGGGGCGCCGGTGACTCGCCTCCAGGCAAAGGAAAGCTAAGTCTGGCATGTCAACCACAACACTATCAAAATACATTCACCATAGCGATGTTAGGAGGAAAAATAGGTGGCAAAATTTGGGACAATTCCTTCCAGAAATGGAAGGCAATTTAGGGACAGTTTTGAAATCTGAACCATTCTGTGCAATTTGCATGTTCTCCCATTGCTTGTGTTTTCTCTACGTACTCCAGTTTCCTCCCACATTTTAAATAACATGCTTGTTAATTTTATAGAAGACTCCATTGTCCTTAAGCATTAATGTGAGCATGAATTCAGTTTGCCCTAGCTACAATTGGTTGGCGTTAGCTGCTAACAAACTTGGTTATGTATTAAAATAGAAAAACGTTTATATTAAAATGGCTTTTTCTGATAGTATAGGTAATAGGGTGGCATTGGTTTGTGTGACCTACTCACTTATGGTTGGAAAAATTGAAAAAAAAAAAAAAGAAAAATAGAAGCAAGACTTACCTTTGTTCGATCCATAGTCAGAGCAATTAGCTTGATGTCATTTCTGCTGAGTCATCTCACTCACTTCTTTTCTCTTCCTTGAGTTAGCTAAAAAGGTTTTGGCAAGACGGTTTCATGTAGGTTACGAGATACATCCACAGAGAATAAATGTTCTAATCTAAAGGAAGTCATGAAAAAAATTGTGTCCTAAAAAAAAGACTCAGGTTCAGAAAACAGGTGAGCTGTGATTGGTCGTTGCCTGAGCCCAAAGCAACTGTGATTTCAGTCGACAGAAGTGACAAAATGGCCGCCCCCTTAGGTGGCTAAAAACGGGTTGATTTTGCTGCGTAACTCATATTATACTAACACAATATTAATCAGAATGCCATGTTTGGACTAGGGAAAATAATTTGGGGGGGTTGACTTCCCCTTTAAATCTTGTTTTGTTTGTTATATTTGATATGTAAGTTGGTCCTTATTGAGAACAAGTTATTTTAGGAGGTGTATTTTAGAAGCTATTTTGTATTTTAAAGGGAGATCAACCCAAAAAATCTCTTAATAAAAACATGAGCCTCCACTAGTCAAAAACAAGGCATTCTTATTGATATTGCCTTTGTGGATTGTAAGTTAAGCAACAAAATCCACCCGTTTTTAGCAATCTCAGGGGGCGTCCATTTTGTCACGTCAGTCAACTGAAAATGACATCATCATTGCTCAGGGCTCAAGGAACGACCAATCATGGTCTCAGCTTTAGAAAACAGGTGAGCCGTAATTGGTCGTTACCTCAGCCCGGAACAATTGTGATGTCATTTTCAGTCGACAGTAAGTTGCAAAATGGCCACCCTCAGGTGGCTTTTGCTGTTTAACTCATATTGCCCAAACACAATATTAATCAGAATTACGTGTTTTGACTAGTGGAGGCTCATACAATAAAACATGTTTTTGTAAAGACATTTTTTGGGGAGGGTTGCCCTCATCTTTAAATGATATTTAGGAGTTATTTTTACAACAGCAATTTTTTTTTTTCAATTTTCAAAAATGTCCTCTACTTCTGCAATGAGCAATTAAACCTTTTTCAAATTACACTCTTCAGTATCCATTTTCAATAACGTTTGTCCCCATTAGGATAGCGGGTGTGATGGAGTTTAATGAAAAATATAAATATACAGCTATAGAACAATACAAAGTGACAAATAATTTTATTTATTTATTATTTTCAGGATAAACACACAGCTCACAATCAAAGTAAATAGTACAGTAAATAATTCTTGTTACTTGTTGAGTTCCACTTTTTTGAATGTGAACACTAATTCCAGAACCAAGCAAATAAACAGTGGGGGGGGGGAAAAAAAATCTATTAATCAAAAATGTATGTAATGTAATGTAAGTCATTAAAAAGAGCTTGATTCAAGTTTACGGCAAAAAAGTCAATCAAGCCAAGTTAATTGAAAAGCTTAAATTGTGACAAATGTCCGTACAGTATGTGCTTAATGTCAAGTATTAGTAGACGCTGAAAAATGCAACTTTTAGGTATGACTTGCATGACGCATCATGTATATGGCCAAACAGAGTGATGTGCTATCAGTTGGAGGAATGCCTGGTGCCTTCTCTGTGCTGTCAACACAATAACACCAAGTGCCCGCTGACCTTCCATCTGCAGCTGCTGGCCCACAAGGCTGATGGGAGGCTCAGAGGAAGGTAGAAACCATAAACACCCGCAGGGGGGAGAGTAAACACGCTCAACGTTTTCACTTTCAAACTGTTTAAATACGTTCACATTCACTTTAGTCGTGGGGGTTAGCACAAAATATTATCGCTCTCTCAACCAGAACTTACACTGCAAAAAAAATGAAATTTGATTGACATCAGCCACGTTTGCACTAAGCGGTACAGTTCAGTTCGATTTGCCGCTGCATGGTTCGGATCAATGAACCCTGTCATCGGTGTGAAGTTTATTTCGGGATATTTTGCCGATAGCCAAACAATGCGTACCAAACGTTAATGGAACCGGTGGGTGCTGTACTATCAATAAAGTCTCATTAAATATTTGAGTATTGTTGGAGGGAATAAAGCACTATATGGAACTGTACAGCTACAGTTAGATTTGATGATTTTGCCTTTGTAGTAAATGTAAATGTAACGCAATATTTGGCGCAAAAGCATACTTTGATCTACACATTCAAAATGTGCTATGCATCTGGAATGAAAAAAACGAGATGAATTCAATCAACTTGATTTTCAATTAATCGATTAATCAGAGTGACTTGATTTTAAATCGATTTTAGATGAATCGTTACATCCCTACTGATTATATATAGTTTTATTTCAAAAGGATTCTGGTGGTGTATTAAGGTAATGCAAACAAACCAAACTTCCTTCATGTTGACCATTCAGAGTAACCTCTACTGTGCTTTCATCTTCCCCACTTTCTTGATGAAGTTGTTAATGTCCTCAACCATCAGCTGGGGTTCTTCCATGGCTGCAAAATGACCCCCACGAGCCATGTGTGTGTAGGTGAGGAGGTTATGGAATTTCTGTTGGACCCACAGCTTTGGGCTGTGCATCAGCTCGTTGGGGAAGCATGCAAATCCAGTGGGCACCGTCACCGGCATCCTGGAAACAGTGAATCATGGGTTACATCTGCAGTTGTATTCCAAATGCCTCCATCAGATCGGCAAATATTTGAAACCAAAAGCGTAGCTTAGAATTATTTGGCTGAAAAAAAACAACTTTTCAATAGTTACAAGAGAGCGGATTTGTTCTAAATGCGCAATTCCACAATTCATATTCATTCAGTATAGATAAAAGTACAGTGGAGCCCCGAGTTTAAATATCCCTTTTTACGAACAATTCCAGTGCCGCACAATATTTATGTAGAAATATTAGCTTGTACTATTTTAGTGCCGTGTAACCATCATTGGGGACATGCATAACGCATTGCTGTAAACTAAAAAATGTCATTAGCGTAAAGCCGTTACATTTGTAGGCGGAAGTTCCACCTCCGCGTCCTTGATCATCCAATCACAAATGTAATAGCGGTCTTTGGTCCCGAGATTATTTGTTGCTTTCTGTCCTCTATACGGAGTTGGGTAAAAGAGCTTTTGTTGAATCTGATAGGCTGGCAGCTAACTGATTTAATTTTTTTAAAATCCAAACTTAGTTTTTGAGACAAAATCCACAATATGCACTTGTTTTTCACTATGTGTTTGTCAAATTCTGTGTTCAGTATGCAACTGTATTTTATGTTTACTGCTGTCTACCTTGAAAAAGGTTTGAATTTTAAAGGGATATTTCCTAGTTAAATAAAAAAAAAATGAAAGCAGTTACATTTGTGAATGTAAGGTGTAAGAAATCCCCAAATCCTTTCATTTTGCTAAAAAAAATATATATTGGGATACTATTTAGTTTGTATATTATTCATTGAAATAGAGTCTCTTTAAAGCAAAGAAGGGTTAAAGTTCCACATATGTAAATACAATACCATACAGAACCATATAATACTACAATATTATGTAATTATTAGTGCTGTCAAGCGATTACATTTTTTTAACTTAATCTCAAAATTTTCCATAATTAATCGCGATTAATCACATTTTTCAACTACAATTTTTTACGACGCTTGGAACCGATATTTACTTGATTAAAATCTTGGAATTTAAGTGGGAAAAAATAAAAGTATATTTTGATTCAAAGACTGTTCTAATAGCTTTCTTTGATCCTTGAATACAATACCTTTCCTGTAATACAACAGTTGAACGATACACCAAAGACCTACAACTAATATTGTATTTGAATTTGGCTTTGCAAATTGTGCTAATTATTTTGGATTTCTCCAATGAGTCGTCAAGCAACTTTTTAAAGTAAAACTACGGTACGTAAAAGTCCATCTTTGCGACAGAGATTAAGTTTGGCTGCACAGTGAGCCGAGGTCAGCTGCTACAGGAAGTAAATAAAACTCAGTCAACTGAGTTAATTTTTTTAATGCGTTCTAAAATTTAAATTAATCTCCATAATTAATGCTTTCATCTTGACAGCCCTAGTTATTATCTATATTATTCAACAAATGTGTTTGTACTGATTAGCGCCTGCAATAGAGGAAATAAGCGGCCACCATTAAAAATGACATGACTTCGCTCACTTGACGTGGGGAGAGTCGAGGCGGGAAAAGTTTTCCTTATAAAACCTCATGGACGGAATGATGCAGCCAGACGTCCAGTAGATCATCACATTAGTCAGCAGGTCGTCCAGAGAGAATTTCCTTCAAGACACACAAGCAAAGACACGCATCACCGCCTGCCATTTTGTCAACACCACACGATTTGTTCACATTTGCTCATAAATCAAGCAAAGTCGTTTGTGTGCAGTGTCCCCTATTTTCATGACCAACGCAAGTCTAGCGCAAAGCGCAGAAAAAGTGCAGTGGGATGTGGATGGACACTTGGGGAACGCCTTTCACCCCCGATCTTGTGTCCGTGTGTGCCGGTGAGGGGGTGCTATTAAAAAATATTTTTAAGATGATTAGCATTATAATTCAATCAATGAATTGATTTCTACAATGATTGAGAGAGATTGTTCCACGCTGTTGTCATATTTATAAATGAAATACGATGACATGCACCACACACGTCCGTGGAGCTCACACTCTGTCTGCCTGCGCCTCCATCAAGTCTACCTGGTGAGTCCTCCGTCCTCCAGGTTTCGAAAGTCTTGACTTGTCCACGTGGAGAACTTCTCCAGAATGTACGCAGCCAAACCAACTGGTGAATCATTCAGCCCTCGACCTGATTGAAAAAAATAAGACGATGAGGAGACAAACTGAAATATTAGAGGCATAACTACCAGTCTGCCTGACACATGTTGTCAAACGTTAGTTGCTCTTGGTTCTCACCCGCAGTGTCGGGTTTGGTGGCCTGGATGTGCATGTAGCCACTCTCCTTGATGGACTCCACAAACATTTTTTCTATACATGGGTACAGACGCTCAAGGTCCACGCGTGTGAAGCCGAACAGCTTGGGGAAGTGACGGCCGAGCAGGATCGATAAAGTTATGGTCAGCCCAGGTTTGGAAGGTGGAGCAAAGTTCACATGCAACGCTTTGACCACCCTGAACAAAATGAACAACGCTTTGGATTATTTGCGCTGTGCTTGGGCTTTCTCCGGGTACTTTGACTTGCTGCATTTGCCTTAAAAAAAACAACATATTAGGTTAACTGATTCTAAATTACCCAATTTGAATGTGAATGGTCCTTTTTCTGCAGTTGTCAACAACCATAATGAAGACAAGCAATACAGAAAATAGATGCACATTTTGTATGGACTAGTAAGCCAATAATATATTGTGTTGGCACTTACATGATTGTATGTGCCATAATGCTTAGTCTCCCTGTCTGAATCCTGTTCTTGTGCACAACCTAGTGAGCATTTTGTAAGTGGCAAGTGGGGAGTAATAATTGAGCCTTACTCTGGCTAGCAACAAGTCGCCGCACAAATGTGTGATGTGACATGAATAAAGAAAAAATCAGCATTTACCATTTCCAATGGCACACTAATGTACCACGGCCCAGTGTTTAGAAGCCAACAGTGACATCTTGTGGACAGGATGAAGTGTGGCATAAAAATACCATGGGATAATGGCAGTCGTCATTGCATTGTTACGTTTGAGGAAACACGAGAAATTAAAAAAATTAACATACATGCTAAAGTTAGCTTACTCTGTGGCTATGGCTAAAGCATTCTACATTTCCAAATTCAATTAGTCACCTTACCATGGCCAACAGTTGCGTGCCACTAAGTAAATGTAGGAGACCCTTGTTTTCTAACCTTGTTGTTAGCTGGCTAGCAGTTTCCTGTGATACTGTTTTGAAGTGGTAAACCGACTATGTGTGTAGAGGAGTGTCAGGGCCGCTCCACACCAAGGCAGAAAGCGAAAAACTATCGCAGTGTGGGGCTTCTGCTACTACTTTTCATGAATGGCCAACAGTCACTGAATGATTTTGTATACCTGTATACTGTAGGTGAAGTGGTGTTGTCACGATACCAACATTTTAACTTTGATACTATACCTGCATAAAGTACCTCGATACCGGTGTTCTGCCAAATTGTCCTACCCCGTCGAAACTTGCTACCGAAGGCTGATTTGACAGCCGCTTTCAGCTTGTTTTGTTTAGATGCAGACTGGTAGGTAGAACTTTAAGAATCCCTTGAAGAGGAAGTCAACCCAAACATATTTTTTTCAAGAATATGTTGTATGCATGCCCACTAGTTGAAACAAGGCATTCTGATAAACCTTGCGTTTGTGGAATAAGATTTAATCCACCTGTTTTTAGCCATCTCTGGGGGTGGCCATTTTGTCACTTGTGTCAACTAAAAATGACATCACAGTTGCTCAGGGCGCAGGTAACGACAGATCAACACTATGCCCTAAACTACTACAAGAACTACTACCTAAAGGTGTGTTTATACTGCCGCCTATGCGCGGGCGACAACTGCTGCATTGCATCAGGTGACTGACGCGTTATGCTGCGCGGCATGTCTGCGACGTCTGCACATTCCGCGCATGCGTCTGAAATTGTTGCTGCGTGTCCAATGCTGCTTCTCTCTCGTGATTGGTCCCTTATGTCAGATGCCGCGATGACGTATAATTTTCCCTGGCTCGGTTCTTTAAGGTGAATTTTTTGTCGCCAGCTTACGCATTGTGCATCACCCACCATTTCTAAATTTATGACGGAGGTAGTTGCACTTAATATCCCTCCTTATTCTCTCAAAAACCGGTACAGGATTGCAGTTTTTCTGTTGTGGTGTATCACTTGATGCCTCAATCGCTTCATGTGAAGCAATGACTCACTGACATAAATTTTTTGAAGATGGTCTAATTTAGTCACTTTGGCAGGACGACTTCATGTGGTTGGTGCCCCAACATTTTTCCAATTAAAAACTCCAGTGACGGTTGTACAGTGACTGTCTGAGGAGTGGGTTGTCTTACTTGGGTTCCAATTGAGCCATATTGGTGGTGACAAGCCAACCCCAGTCTCCTCCGTGAGCGTAGAACTGCTGAAAGCCGAGACGTCTCATCAATTTGTGGAAGATGCGAGCAGCACACACTGAATCAAAGCCTGTTTGAATACACAGTTTGAGGAATTGTCCAACGTCAATGAGACATCACTATAGGAAATACTGCAGAGTGCTCCCAGGGTCAGTAGAATCTCTAATAAAGTTAACTGAAAATTTAAACAAATATTTCCTTGAAGTTAACAGAGTTTTAAGTTGATTTATTACCGGCCATCAGATTTTAATAAAAGGCCGATACCGATATTCATCAAAATGCCGAACATCGGCCCGGCCAATAATCGGTCCATCCCTGTTCTGCACCTTTTGGTTTGTTTGAAATCAAAACAAAGATAAGTGAAATTTTAACATTTCTGTCATTTTGAAATTTTGGAAAACCTTATGTACTGTCCAAAACGATAGTGAGCAATTGTTTAAGTTTTCATGTAACTTTTGAAGACATGCTGATGACCCGGGGAGCTCCCTGAACTTTGTTAGAATTTTACAACAAAGATGCATATTGTCAAAAAATGTAGAATAATAAAAAACATCATCATTAAGCAAATCTGAAAAAAATTTCAACAAACATGCGTAAAGGCATTTAAACAAAGTTAAGAGTATTTTTTTCTTTAAATGTTGATGCCAATATTTTCCTTCGCTTGCTGAAAATGAATATCGGCTCCAAATATCGGTTATCGGCCTCCTTGACTACTAATAATCGGTATCGGCCCTGAAAAAAAAAAAAAACATATCGGTCTATCTCTACTCAATATCCAAGCTAACAGTTGTTGGGTCACGCACCTTTCTTATGTGGTGCTTCCGAGTAGCCATAGCCGGGTATGGATGGGCACACCACCTCGAACACAAGGGCCTGGGGGTCTGATGGCTCTGTTAGCAGTGGGATTGTCCCATAAAATTCATAAAATGAGCCAGGCCAGCCATGAACCATTATGAGAGGAAGAGAATTGGTCCCCTCTGGCACTCCTTTGGGTTTCACATGCACATAGTGAACATCAATGCCTGGATGGGAATTGGTTGAGGGGGTGGGGGGGAGAAGTCAGGACAACAGGCCAATAAGACAAGTAAGTGTGTGTGTCAGCGGCAGAAACGAACCTTCAATGTTGGTTTTAAAGTGAGGATACTGGTTAAGTTTATCCACTTGTCTCCTCCAATCAAAGTCATTCCTCCAGTAAGAGATGACCTTCCCGAGGTACTCCGAGTTAAAACCGTAATTGAACTGGCTGTCCTCCAGTGAGGGAACCGGGCGTGTTTGGTCTATTCTCCTGTGTAGGTCCTGAATTTAAAACACATCTTTTGTTATTTCCTACAGATAAAAGCACAGAGCTTTAATGATTGCGATGGCGCCGATGAGGTTTTATGCGGCGAACGTTACCTCCAGCTCTGCATCGGTGGTGGTCACTTTAAAAGGGTGGATGGTAGTGTCCTGCTCGCCATCAGGGATTGGACCGACCCCCCACCAGCCATCCCCTGTCTTCAAAACATGGCTTCTTCTTCTCAACACCAGCAGGAAGATGACTCCTCCAACCACCAGAGCAATCAGAACTTCTATCAACATGCTTCCTGAGCAGCGAGAAGGGGAAAGGAGAAATTGGGGATGACTATCATCACTACCATCATCTGCTGGACGTCCTCTACATGTGAAGAGTTCAATAAAAAAACATTATGTTCCATTTTAGTTGTATGGTACGTGCGTTCTTTGCGTGCGGGCAGCGCGGGATCGGTTCCCGCTCAGTGACGGTGTGTGTGCCCTGCGACTGGCTGGTGACCAGTTCGGGGTGTAGTCTGCCGTTCGCCCATTGTCAGCTGGGATAGGCTCCAGCACCTCCCCGCGACCCTCTACGGGTTAAGCTGTTTGGAAGATGACACATGGTACGTGCGTTCTACGGCTGTTCGATTTTGCCTAATAAGAACATCCAGATTCTTTTCTCTCAAACCCGATTTTACGATTACGATTTCTTTGTAAAATAAAAAAATAATGAAAAACGAAGTATTTTGAATGTCTTTTATTTTAACTTAATTTTTCTTTCTTTGAACTCAAAATGGCAGTCAATTTCATTTAATACACACACAACAATCCATTGGGATTAACAGCATTTTATTTACACATTAGATTTCAGATCTGTTCTTAATTAAACCAATAATGAAAGAAGAAAGTGCATATACCATCTGAAACGAAAGCATCAACATGAGAGAAGGTAGACAGTCAAGTGTGTAAACCAAACAGTCTGTCAGCCAGTGATTTTGCCAACCAGCTAGTGACTCGCCTTTCACCTTTCTCCCTGGTCTTACTTAAATTTTAATCAATGATTAGTGCAAAACTGTCACTCAATAATACAATGCACTGTCAAGCTTAAGTACGGATGCATAGTCCGGCTGGACCAGAGGTCCGTTGTAGAGGAGGAAAAAAGGTACGACTTTCAGACCTTGAGCTACTTGCTTACTTACATGCGGGGGACACACTACACAACAGATCTATTTTTGCCTGATTTATTGACTAAATGCTCACTTGCCTGAGCAAATGGCAGAATCGTCGGTAGCCATGGATGTTGTCGTTGTTTCGGACTGCGCGCTCGTGGGAGGATGCGGAAATGCAGAGGAAACTACGGTGGCTTAGATACACCAAAATAACAAAATCGAACGTGCCAATTTGAACGTTTTTAACATCGTTTTATCCAGAAAATTTGGTTACGGTTCAAAATCGCTTAATCGAGCAGCACTAGTGCGTTCCATGAATTTTCTTTTTCAATAATTATTATTGAGTTCGTCATTAAAATTGCTGGATGTGTGTATTTCCTACGGAGAATGTGCAGGAAGTGAAGCGAAGCACCGCAGGCTTGGAGCCTCAGAACCAGTGTTGTTTTTGGCAGGCATTTTAGATTTAGTCTTAGTCTCAGATTCGACTCAGATTCAGAAAATAAGTCAGCCGTGATTAGTCGTTGTGAGCAGGTGTGATGTAACTTTCAGTCGACAGAAGACAAAATGGCCGCCCCCAGAGATGGCTTAAAACAAGTGCATTTTGCTGCTTAAATTATATTCCAAAATTAATCAGAATGTCGCGTTTCAACTAGTGGGACTGCTGGGAACATATTCTTGAAAAAAATATGTTTGGGTTGACTAACGCTTTAAAAGTACAAAACAAATATGACACTTAAAGCAAAATAAATAAACAAAATAAAAATAACGTTTTAACAACATAGACTGGGGGGGGACTCCGATCCCTAGTGCAGTATCACAAGTAGAAACTCTATCACAGTAACATTCTGTACTCTGTACAAGCAGCTTGCTGTGGAGCAGAAGTAGCCTACCGAGCTTGATTCAGGTTGAGGAAAGCGCGTATCTCTAAAATGACTCTTGCCCTGTTTGCCTTTCTATCGCCAATAAACATGTATCGGCTCAATATTTTTCACGTTTTCTAATTTCAAAATTTATTGAATCAAACAGGAAACAATATAACAAGATCACATATTCAATTCCAAAATGTACACAGAAATCTAAATTATATGATATCAGGAAATCCAATTAGAAGCTACATTGTGATATGAAAAAAAAAAAAATCAATGAACCAATGACGTTATCTTAAGCTGAAACGAACGAATCAAGAGGCAAGAAATACATTTACACGGCTCGTGGACACACTCTTTTTGACTACCGGAAGTGATCCAGAGATGTCTCCCCTTTCCCTTTGTTTCACCCTAACCAGCTGCTCTTTTCCATCCAATGAAATCAAAGTGCTGTCTTTCTTTAAAATTTATACTTTCAATTAAACGTGGACAAACATAATTGTTGTATGACAAAGTGAAACTATCAATGTAATGCAGGAAATAAGCAACACACACACACACACACACACACACAAAGCCAACATAGACGGAAAAATAAATACATCAATAAAAATGTAGGGCATAGTAAACGTTCATTCGAGACCAACCAGAGATAATTCATTACGGAACTGTAGTGTACAAACACTTCAATAAAAGTGCCGTCAAGTTGCAGGCAAAAGGTTGTCAATGATGTCACGTGCCTCTCGCTTTGCAAAGGCTTGAACAAGTACGGCGCGTTCCGGGCCGACTTGGGACGTCGCGCTCTCCCAAGGCTGCGTGCGAGAAGAAACCCAACACCGGCGAAGTTTGAGGATATTAGAACTTGCCACAGCTCCTTGATTGAGGAAGTGGCAGCGGTCGGTGCTCAACAGAAACAACTTCTGACTTCTTCACTCCTCCTCCACTTCATAATCTTCCTTGCTCTTCCGAAGGATGTGCACACACTTTAGGAAATCAATCACATCAGGGCCTACTGGGGATGTAACGATTCATTCAAGCCCCGATTCGATTCGATTTTCAGTTCCCGATTCGATTTTTATTGATTTATTGTTTTTAAATCGCTACCATGCTTGCCTCTGTGCGCAAGTGTGGTGCTGCAGCCATCCACAAACGCAATACGCAATGACGTTTGGTGCAAGCGTGTCATGTAGGGCTGCCACAAACTATTATTTTGCTAGTCGACTAATCAACAACAGGAGTCGCAATTAGTCAACTAATCGGATCATATGTAAATAAAAATGCGTCAAGGTCTTGTTCCATGTTCAACTTTGATCCAAAGTCCGTACGCACATCTGCTGAGCGCTCCCTCTCTGTGGTTGGTCGCAAGCGGCATAATTGCTGAAGACTCAAACACAGGTCGCTCTAAAACCCGACCGATGTTTGTCGGTGACGGCGGAGCGTTTAGCATCTGTCGTCTCCTTCCAGGTAACCCCCCCCCGATGGACGCTGTATTTTCTTACTCACTAGCAAGTGTCGCTGGAAATTTGACAATTGCCAGAGAAAGAGCAGCTACATCTGCAAGAGAAGAGGTAAGACATGAAGCTCTGCCAATTCTCATGGCACGCTGACTCTCATCTTCGACTTTTGTCTTGCAGGAATGGCGGCCTCATGACGGTAGGTCTCCTTAAATTGTGACTTCAAAAGAAGCAACAAAAAAAGAACAAGATGGTGCTCTTGCAGGCTTTATAGAGATCCTTGTCTGCAACAACTCCTACGCCAACCTCTTATATCAGGGTGACGATCAGAATGAAAGCCTCATCCGCATCCAGTCGGCCTTCTATGGGCGGAGGAGTGGCAACGTTTGTCCAAACGGCAAAGGATCAGACGGTAAGATGCGAGAATCCGAGTGACGTATTTGCATCACATTTGGTGCCGCGTGCGGCTGTGTCACTTTCTCCGCCAAACAAGGTACCTCTGAAATGCCGTGTCCGAGGAAACGTGGCACTCTACTGAACGGAACGAAAATGAACCGCAGTTCACAAATCATTCAATAAGCCAGAATGAGTATGTTCATACAAAATGCTCATTAGGTAGAAATGCAATACCTTCAGTTCACGTTGGCCCCAAAGAACAAATGATTCGGTCAACTTGGGTTCGTTGAACTCATTCAGGTGAGTTCAACTTGGGCCAACTTGTGTGTGTTTTAACTTGCAGAGGGATGCACGGTGGAAGGCATCCCCCCTCACTACAGGAAAATGTGTGACAACCATCAAAAATGCCACATTGATCTTCCGAAAGATGAGACTTGTCCTGGCGTCTCCAAATACCTGGAGATGGTCTACAAATGTGAACAGAAAGGTGGGTTTCACATCCAGTATTCTGTTCAGTGAAGCAATGACTCCCCAAGAATGATCCCCAGAAACAAGGCACGAGTCACCAGGGGCAAATGGCTAGATACTTATTCTAAAAGGCCTTTATGTATGCATATGGTCCACAACAAAATGCCTTTTTGCTGTCTTCAGTGTGTCTTCACAATCTGGGCATTCCAAACGGAAGCGTTGCAAACTCTTGAGCTTAAAACCTCCTCCTCTATGAACGACAGCAGTCCAGAGAAAGCCCGCCTGAACGGGAAGTCCTGCTGGAGACCGTCAGAAGATCGCATTTAGAAAACTGACAGCTATCCAACCTTCCACACTGGCAGTTTGAGGTCCTGAGCAATCTAATGACCTCCTCCAGCCATCGGCAGCTGGATCCAGGCGAACCTCGGTGAATTGAGGAAGGTGACTTTGAAAGGTTGCATTGATTTCACCTTTTGTCCGACAGATTCAATGACCTGTTCCAGAAACTTCGACAGCCTCCACTTCACCAATCAGATGACGTAAGTCACATTGGACACAATGTTTCATAACGATGACCTGTCAATTTCACAACACCCATGTCCCCTGGCTACAGAAGCTAGCAGATCTTAGCATTCACAAGCAATTTCCACTTGAAATGTGTTCACCAGTGCTCAATTTAATAAATGATACTGACTCTGTGTGAGCAGCCTGATGGATTCATAGTGGAGATGAAGGAAGGTCTGCTGGTGAACAGCACCATCAACATCACAGTACGAGCGAATCAAGTGGCAGAGTGGTACGAGACCTCCCCGCCCTCACCACCACCCACCCCCAAACACACACACACAAGGCTAATACAGCAGACATTTGTGCATCCATGTTCCAGGTTTAAAGTCAACCTGCTTGTGTCTGCTGACGAGAACGACAACACTGACACCGTGGTGGCGCTGCACCTCAAGTTGAACTTCACAACCAACGGGATTTGGCTGAACTCCAGACTGTCCACCTCCTGGAACGCTCGGGAGCGAAAGCAGCTTCCGGAAAAAAGCTTTGGACCAGGACTGGATTTCGAGGTGACATGAATCACGACGTCATTCTACATACACGTATATCTCATTACAAGACAGTTAATTGAACATTAGCACTGAAAAATAAAGACATATTTTAATTTAAATGTTTCAAAACATTGTTGAAGTTTCAATACAAGTGCGCTGCCATGGGAAGTGTCTATTTACTGGATGAATAGCATCCAGCCGCCATGTCGTTCACGCCCTCACGCACGCATGGCATCCTATTGTCGCTCAGGTTGTCATCAAATGTGGCGTCGACGCTTTCCACATGCTCATCAACAACATCTACAAGACGGATTATGCATACCGAGTGCATGACCTGAGACGCATCACGTTGTTGGAAGGTTGGGGTCACGTGTCGCTCAAGGACGTCAAGCGACGTAACGGCGGCAGCACCAGCAACGTCAGCGCGCTAAGCTCCAATCTGACAAATGACCGCTCAGTCCAGCCATGCACACTTTGGAAGGCGGCTTCATTTCTATAGTGCATTTTGTACACAAGGTCACTCATTAAAAGCATTTTAAAACAAAGAGCAAAACACACTAAAATAGCGAAGAGAACGCAGATTGAAAGTCGAAGACTTTCAAATGCTTTCAAAGAGCTCAATTGTAAGCGCGAGAGAAAAGAATCGATTTGAAGCCGGAATGAAAGAGTCCAAAGTGAGTATTGGTATTTGAATTATGCCGTGTTTTCTTGTGATCACAGATCACTATTGAAATAGAGACCTCAACAAGTTTTTATTTCATTCTGGTCAAATAAAGCCTTAGATTGATTTTATGATTATCAAATATGTGAACAGGGACATTTGTCACTGCCAATGATGTCTGGAATTGTAGGGCTAGAAAAGTTTTGAAGACTGTTTTCAATCCTTAAAGTAACATCTGATACCTCTTGAAATTAAGGGAGTGTCACCACTAATGGAATCACGTCACAAAGTTTTACTTTACAAAGAGGAACCAGATAAAGACTCTCACCCTTTCTATTTGCAACATTCATCAAACCACCATCAGCAGAAGTGCGTCAGAGCCCCAATATCGAAAGCATCTGCTCTCAGATGTCAGAACATAAAAACATTCTTATTCTTTAGTTTTGATTACTACAATACCTCTTCAAATGGATAAACTCTAATGAAGAGCATCAACCTTGGGTAGAAATTGAACAGGTGACTGTAACACCAAACTTTCAGGCAACCCATTTAGTAGCACAAGCCTAAAACAAAAAACAGTTTCAAGAATCCAATAGTCACATTTACTTATCTGCCTGGTAGAAAAGTCTGAAGGCCACAGAATTTCCGTTAGCACACAATGTACTCCCGAGTCCCCACTCTGTAATCCTGATTTTGCCAAATAACGTAATTACCTAAATGTTATACACCGTTCTCAGCGGACAGTGAAAGGGTTTAAATGGGAGAGTGTTGCGCTACAATAGTATGACGGCGCAGGCTATTTGTATGCTGGGCGCACAATGAGATACTTTGAACGTGGGGCTTAACACGCGGCTCACGAGCAAAGAGTTAGCAGAAAAATGTGGGAGCAGTTAGTCAAACAAAAATATGCGTGTTGCGTTGGGGGCCAGCTGAGAGGATTATGTGGAGAACAGCCGTAAACAGGCCCCTCGCTCGGGAAATATGCATGGCCAAAAGGACATTGTAAACACTATCTGCCATTAACGCCAAGCGCACACGACTAACTTAACTGTACGGTATACTGTATTCATAAAAAGTCAACATTTTCAAGAACACACCACAACTGCTCACTTTTGCTAACTACAAGACAATGCCTGTGACATACTAACTAATATAGAATATAGTCTTGTATATTATTTCACGCACTCCAAACCTTATGTCGCATGCAATACAGACATAATTGAACATATTGCTCATGGTTTTAGAGGACTTTTTTTTTTAAATCAGAATTCACGTCATAACTAGACGTCGAAGTCAACCTGAAATAAAGTTCGTTTGTTTTTACCTGTTCTTGTGCTGCTGCAGCGCGTACTTAGTGGCGACCAGGGTTCTTCTACGAGCAGCGGCCAAAAAGCTGTCGTCCCTCCCTGTCCTGAGTTAACCAGAAATTTACGCCAACCTTTGGAATTTTGCGACATTCCAGCGGTGCGTGATGGGAAACGTAGTTCTGTCAGTAATAAATACTAATGGTAAATATAATAAAATAGGCCCAATGTCTCAACTCAAATTTGACTTTTAATGCTATATTTATCCACGAATTGAATTTTCATTGTCTTTCAACAAACATGTTATCTTTTCTTGATCAAGATCAATCAAAACAGTGTGCTTCATTTCTGACCTCTCACATTTGCCCAGTTAGCCTACTTAAACAGCGTGCCGCATGATATACGTCACCATAATTAATTTTCATAACGCTGGCAACTTGCTAGGGGGGTCAGACTCGTGCGTCAGTCATTCAAACAACATAGTCTACGGATGAGATGTCTACCGAGGTAAACCTACTAATTTCTGTCCCAACATGATGTCCCTGGTGCCAAATTCACTGGTATAGATGTTGAAGAACATACGTATGTTCAATTGAAGCGATTGCTTAAGTGGAGAGGGCTGAAAAAAATGGGAAAAAGAGCTGACCTGATCCAGAGGTAGATTTTTTATTGACAAATTGTTTCCCCTTAAAAAAATATCGCCCTACGCAACTGACAATGTTATGTAGTGCAGGACTAGTACCTGTAGTCTCATGATTGAACTTGTGTCATTTTATATATTTTCCAGATGTAAAGATTGCATTGCATTAGTGAAAGTTGCAGACATTGATGTGTCAGTTGACAAAGGGAAATGGTACCAGAAATGATCAGATCCACAAACTGCTCTTGAATCCTCTGATTGGAAGGAGTTCCTACCATCCAACATCCCGCCCCTGTAAAACTATGATTATTTGCATCACTGGCTGGTGGAATCTCTGCCCACTCTTCCCACAAAAGACTACTCCGACAGAAGACAGTGACGAGGACGATGACATAACATCAGTTGTCACAGAAAAATCTCTCATTTGTTGTGACTGGCCATATATTGACTCAAACATTGCTCAAGATAAAGTGAGGCAGACTCATAATTCTATAATATACAAAGCAAATGTTGATGGATCTGTGAAAAATCACACCATGATGTATCAGTTGAGATGTCATCTATAAATGGTGCAGTTGTAAGTGCAACCTGTAAACGTGTTGAGCAGGGGTGCTCACACTTTTTCAGCATGCGAGCTACTTGACTAAACTTTACTAGCTAAATGACCAAGTCAAAATGATCTACCTTCCAGGTAGAGTATGTTTTGCATATTTGTAGTGGGTAGGTCCTACCCACTATAAAAATGCAAAAACATTTATTTTCAAATATATTGAGGATTCTTTATAAATTAAGTTGATGTACCTTGCATAACCACATGAACCAATGTTGCACAACACAACATAATTATCTATTAGGGATGGGACGCGGTATTAGAACGCCACGAGATTTCTCGTCCCTGCACAACACGAGATCTATTTTCTTTTGACGGTGTTTTGGAGTCCGGGTGAATATAGCAGATGTCCTAAAAGGAGCTGTCACCGAATGAGAACTTCCGAGGCCAAATCACGGAGTCGCTGTTGTGACCGATAACGCTCGCAACGTGGATGTGGCGATACGGGAGGCTGGCTTTGAGCCACACATTAAGTGCTTATCGTGCAGGCAATGAATGCAACGCTAGTGCAACTGGTCCAAAGTTGCACGCGTATCATGTTTGTTTAGTTTCTTTTTTTCACCGATGCTCAACAGCAGCAGCACTTTTGACGTCTAAATAAAGACAGCTCGAGCTGCCCGCGCACAAACTAATCATGGACGTAATCACGCGCTAGAACAACTCTTTGGACATGATGGCTCACGATCTAGGGCAGCGGGGTGCCGTATCTGCAGCTCTTAGGAGCCCAGAACTACGACGAGTTTCAGAAACCTTGACACAGACGCAGTGACATTCCTTTTGTTGAAGATCGACTGGGAAACAAGTTGAACTCTACAATACATCCATCCATTATCGATACCGCCTATCCTCACAAGGGCCGCAGGGCACACAGAGACAAACAACCGCACTCACAATCACACCTAGGGGCAATTTAGAGCGTCCAATCAACCTACCAAGCATGTTTTTGGAATGTGGGAGGAAACCGGGGTACCCGGAGAAAACCCACGCAGGCACGGGGAGAACATGCAAACTCCGCATAGGGAGGCCGGAGCCGGGATCGAACCCACGACCTTTGAACTGTGAGGCAGACGTGCTAACCAGTCGCCCACCGTGCCGCCCCTCTACAATACAATACAATACAATTTTATTTATATGGCGCATTTCATAACAGCTAGAGCTGTAACAAAGCACTTTAGAAACAATACAATAAATAAAAAAAACAATAAAAGGCAGTGATTCATCTATTAATAAATATATCAATAAATATTAACAAATATATAAAATATAAATAAAAATATAAATAAATAAAGACAATAAATAAACATAAAAACCTATATACAATTGAGTTACTGCAGCACGAGCACAATTGGATTTTGTCAAAGTATTCAGTAAGAGGAAAGATTTCAGCTTTAGCTGTTATTGCAGCAATATTTGAGAGCATGTAACGAAAGTGACTCCTGTTTGCATTTGAACTTTAGAGCTAGATTATCAATGTTTTTGCAGTCTGTTCGATAAAAAACATTTTGAAAACTGAAAAAATTACATTACAATTACATTATTTTCTTATATTCGAAATTTAGCAAAAATCTCGTCTCGTTCTCGTGGACTCAATCTCGTGAGACATCTCGTGTCGTGGGATTTTTGTCTCGTCCCATCCCTATTATCTATGAACATCTATTTTTTTTAATCTTATGCCGCCCATTGATTGGAAGCGAGACTCCAGTTCCTTTTACAGATGTTTATTGCTCAGCAAAACGCCGTAAACCGCCAACACACCGTAGAACTAAAAGTTCAGACATACAACATAAAACAACATGTTATATGTATGACAAAGATAGCTTTGCTTAGCGTCAAAGCTAATCGCGATAGACAACGCAAAATAGTGCTGACCACTTTGGCCTGCTTTCAACCAATGGCAGTCTTCTCCAAGACATAATCCTTACCGTCAATAATCTGATGCTTCAACAAATTTGTTATATTAACTTTGTATATTCATTCGGCTTTGGCAAAACAACGAGGAATGACGAGGAAAAAGTAAGCAACACGCATGGTGAATGCCACTACAAGTGCTTCTCAGTCTCTGCGTAAAGCGTACGGAGAGATGCAACTTCAGGGATGGCATTTTCAAAATAAAGGCATCGTATTTCAAAATACAGATGGCGGGCATTACAAATGTCATGCGATCTACCAATATTACCTTTGCGATCAACTGATAGATCGCGATCGACATATTGAGCACCCCTGGTGTAGAGTATCCGACCTGAGGAGGTGCAGTCACGTGGATCTTGATATGGCTGCTTCATTCTTCAGTATGATGTTTTCAATCTTGGACTGCAACATGTATCGGTCATATACTGTCTGACAGCCAACCTCCACCATCACTTTTGAACAGTTGGAGCAGGGTTCTAGAGCTTCTGTTTGAATTCCTACAGAGTTAGTCTGACAGAAAAACAAAAGATACGTGTACATTAATACTAGTACAGGTTTATAGTCCTATATATGCACCTGATAAATTGGAATTTGAGTAGGCTAGACAAGGAATTGGTTTGAAAATGTTTTGTTATAAATTTTTGTTTTTTGGATGACTTCAGTGGTCCTCAAATTTATGATTTTTGAAACGTACAAAGATAACATCACTCCAGCTTTTTCGGATGTTACACATATTAAACAAAGGTGTTGGAAAAGTTATTAAGAGGGAAAATATCTTAATACTTACAATTCGTTGTTTGACTGCACTTAATCAAAGACCAAAATAGTTTAATCTATTTTATTGTAATATACATGACAATCATATTTACACTACATCAAAAAGAATATCATTGAATACTTACTCCATTTTCTTCTGTATCAGTAACATCTAGAGGCGAGATCATACCGAGATTCAACAAGATCTTTGCTACTTCGAGATCAGTATTTGCTGAGTCCACCACTTTAATTCTCTTTGTCACTGAAGTGCTTGGCCTCAATGTTGATGCTTTTCTCTTACGCCAGAAAATACGTACAATCTGCAACCATAAACCAAAATTCTTTACAAATCTCAAAAGCTCGAACAACCCTTACTGGTAGTTTTTCATGCACCTTTCATGCACGATTGATGATTAAAAAAAAAAAAAAGGAAAAAAAAGAAGCAAATCAGGCGGTAGACAAGACAGGTCCAAACAACAGCGGCAGAGACATTTGAACATTTTTCTTTCATTCATCGTCGACAGGCAGTAGGAGTGGGGCCAAACACCAAGCAAAAAAGAAAACGATCGAAATGTCGTACCTCTTCCGGGCAGGCAGTGGCCGGCAAGGGATCAGGATTGTCATCTGTCGGACCATGCCCCCCAACGAAATGTTTACTACATATGAAGGTGAAAGGCTTCACCTTGCTGGCGTTAAACTGGTCTTTTGGACGTCCACACAAGTTGACCCATCGTTCACATTTATCCCTCTTGAGTTTTTGGCTTCGGGAAACTGATAAAGAATATATCCTTCATATGTGGACGGTCGTAGTGTCTGGAGTCGTTTCTGCAAGTTCCATAGCAGCAGTGTTTACTCGGCATGCTTTGTTTTGAGTTTTTTTTTCTCCCGAGAAAAACATGCAGTGCTTGCGTGTGTCGTCAGCGAGCACGCTTCTGTTGACCCTTTTCCGGTTGACGCTGTTTAGTCGTCGTCTTCTGGAGTTTTATGGCGGTTGGCAAGAAACTGTCAGGTGCATTACCGCCACCTACTGGTAAGGAGTGTGAGCCAGGATTGTCGCCAATAACTCGGGGAGATATGAATATAAAAATAAATAACAGTAATTAAGAATTACACCCAACAATCCCGATGATAAATTCTTAAATCGTCCCAACCAATTCTGTAGCCTTTAAAAACCAGTATAGAAGTTGGCAACTTTCCCTATTTTTCAAAGTTTGAACTAAATCCAAATACAGTTCCCGCTGTGACTGCTTTGCCGTCTAAACATAGCACTCATGCTGCACGATATTTGAGGATAAATCCGTTTGTAATTTCAATAAATCTGCAAAATAAATATAATTTTTTTTTTAAAGAACTCTATAACGCTATTGACCATGGTAAGCGGTGAAAAATCCATGGGTGGAACTCTTTTCTCAAAATATCACTAACTCCTCTCTCCTTCGACTGCAACCTGGACATTTTTGATAGGATGAGCAAGCTGTAGCATACATTAACACAAAACATAAAGAAGAACAATATAGTAACAACATCCGTTTTTTTTCTTTCTTTTTTTACACCTCCTCCTACATTCCTCGCAATCGCCCGGAAGCAGTCTGCCATCTACCAGCTGACTTCGATCGACTGGTTGGGCACACCTTGTAAAAAGAACCCGCCATGCAAGATTACATAGACTACCATATTTTCACCCAAAAGCAAACAATGGTACTAGTTCTACATGATTAAATAAACATTTATTGAAGATGTAACTGTTGTCAGCAAATGCTAAGAAAGATGTTGAGGTCTGTAAGAAAATCAGAAGGTCCTGCTGTGTTCGTGTCCATAAAAGAGGGGGTGGGGGGAGATTAAGAGCTGGGTCCAAATAAAATTTTACTCTAAATTAGGCTTGCACTGATCATCATCATTGGAAAATTAAAATAACTGAAAGCTGCTCTGAAGAAATAAAGGTGCCAAAGCAGCTAAATGAGCAGCACACTTTGTCCATTTCATGCATTAAGATGTACCTCTCATTTTATCCATCTACACATTCACACAACACAATCAGAAATGTGATCTAATGCCATGTATGGCGAAGCAGGTTAACTAGGAACATATTGGTTTAAAAACCCTCAACTCAATGTGCAGATAGCATGTAGAAGTCACATCTCTGACTGGACTGAATGAGTTCATCCAGCTCGTGTTTAATCTCCCCTCTTGATTCTTCTCCATCAGACTCTCCCTTCAATTCCACTCAGGTGGTGCTGTGCTCCAACCAACCGCAGTGAACTTAGTCCGGGCAGCAGTACTCCTTCACGACTATGTTAGTCTGTCTCCAGAGCGCCGCTGTGCGTCTCTTTGGACACCATCAGTCTCATCAATTTCCCATGCAGCTTCTCGATCTTCTTCACATCCTGAGCCTGGTCCGTCTTGTACTGTAAACACTGAGGAGGGACACATACACACACAGAGAAGACTTGCATGACTATATTTTTTATAAAGAATCAAGGAGGCTGTAATTGTTTTCCAAAGTACACACAGTGCTACAGAAATCAGATCATTACTGATGAGAGGCTGATAAGAGGATTTGGACAATTCCTCTAAACGTTTACTTGATTACAATAACTGACAATTAAGTTGATAATCGATTCATTTGGACCTCTCCACGCCAATATGGCAGTGGATGTCATTATTTTGATACATTATCGTTTAAACCTTTTTTCAGTGTATCCGACGCCATTGATATTTGATTTTTTTATTCTTCATAGTACACATCAAGTAATCGAAAGCTGAAAAATGAATTTTGACCAGTGTGTTCCTTTAAATAATCCGAGTTTGTAATAATGGTTGAGACACCACACTTACCACAGAATCGTCGGTCACTTTAATACAAATTTTGCCGTCGCAGTGCCTGTACTTGATTACCACTCTGGCCTAAGACACAGGGAACAACAAACAAACTCAATCAAAAATGAATCCAGCAGCTGTTTTCAAATGCTAACGAGATCACAGGCTAAAATGCTGTGTAGCTAGCCTGGTAACTCGTACGTCTATAAGCGTTTTACCTTCATGGGGTCCGTCAGATACAGTTTTTCGGCTGCACGAGCAAACTCCTCCCAAGTCTGAAAGTAAGGCATTATGTTGGACGAGGTGAAAAGCGTTTTATACCAAAGAACTTGGGTGAAGCGAAGGGACAGCTACGGTAACTTCAGAATACCACATCAGCAGCAACGTGAACCCAACCAATCGGAAGAAGTGACGTATTGAGTAGTTCTGGATTGCCCTTTCAAAACAAAAGAAGCGTGTGGTTTGAGTGGACGAACAAAAATGCCATACAGTACTAGCAGCAAATATTATTCAACTATGACACAGTCCTGTAATTGGAACGTTTATACAATAGATTCTGACTGCAGCCATGCAGAGAAAGCCCCACAGGCACCGTACGACAGGAAGTGGGGGGATAGATTTCAAAATAAAAGGAAACACGTATGAGTTATAGCGAAGGAAGTTTTATTTCATTCTTTTTTATTCGGGTTACTTATCTTCAAGACAACAGCTTTTTATGTTTGAGGAACAAAAGAAGACAATGCCACCATATAATTGAATGCTTAAATGAAAATTTCCCCACTGTGGGATCAATAAAGGCATTCTTATTCTTATTCTTAAATTTACGAGACAAAATGTGTTGCTTTCTACTTTTGGAGAATTATCAAATCTTGTCAACACGTATGTAATGTTATGACAAAAAGGTTTGTGAGGATACAAGATAAAAAACATTGTCAGGGGGGTGTCCTCACCAAAAATATTTTTACACAACAATCTTTCATAACATACTTATGCCATTGGCTGCAACTAAAGATTAGTTCAAAAACAAATTAATCAATGAATCACATAGAAAAAATATGTTGTAATTTCCCATCTCTTTATTAAAAAACAGTACATTATATCAAATTGACAGATAGAATTGACAGTGCAGAAAACAAAAATTAGAATTCAAATCAAACCGTCCCATACTGGAAACTGGGCAAAAATGTTGATCAATGCTTTCCAAAGTAAGGCAAATATTTTATTTAGATTCAACACAAAGATAAGCAGTCTGCTTTCATGGAAATCTGAGGACATCCAAATTCCAAGGATTAGGAAACTTAATTTAAAAAGGTATTTAAATGATTAATCTATCATCAAAAATACCTACAGAGTAATTTGATAATCTATTAGTAGTTATCAATTAATCGTTGTACCTCTAGTTGTGTCTGTTTTGAAAATGTCCCTGTTGGTTTGAAATAAATGCCATTTACTTATGTTTTTGTGAACACATGGCATCTTTGGCCTGGTACACGAGCAGTACCATGTTTTGTCAAATGAATTGTAGGTCACCATCACCCTTCCGATGGAACTTAAAGTTGGCTCGTGAACAGAAAAGCAAAACCGTTTCAGGTTTCCTTCAAAAGCCACCGGAACGCACAGTGGAACAAGTGCTGCCTGGGCATCTCTTTGCCTTTTCAGACACGTTGCCTTCTTAACCTCCCCAAAACATTTCTGGTCAACCATTTCCGATAAAAGTTTTTCGTGAAGAAATTCTTCCGTCGCTGTGTCTGTGCAATAATCCAGCGAGCGCAGGTGTTCACAGTGCCTGAATGGCAATCCACTTCTAATTGTCATTTGATGGTACTGCCTACATTCCTCCACCTCACACTGTACATTGTGGACTAGACCCCAGGTTTTCCTTTGGACATGAATGGGAACCGTGAAGCCGTGCCGTTCTTTCTGAACAGCAGCTATACCGTTTGATTGATCGACACAGACACATTTTAAATGATTATGGGCTGTTATGTCCTCCCCTTTATGATTATGTCTTTGCAGGATGTGCTTGACTATGTTTTTCTTATTGAAGCTCAGCCCACAGTCCAGACATTTAACTTTATCACTTCGATTTTCCTGGGCAACAGAAACAGTGGACAGCGCCATAGCTGGTGGACTTTGTTGTCCTGATAAAGTATTAGAAATAGACCATTTCATCGGAGTAAGAGAGGGAGCTGATATTTCAGTCTCTGTAGCAGCAGAAACTGTAGAGGAGACAGTTGCAGTTGTGTCTTGTGGAAGGGGGGTGGCAGTAAATGGTGAAGAAAAAGGGGCACTCATTTGAGGAGCCCTTGTGGAGGAGGTTGGGGTTGCTTCTTGGCAAGCCTTGAGGTGTAACTCCATTTTATCTCTCCTCATTATTGTTTTATGACACACTGGGCAATGATAATGTCCAGAAATTCTACAGGATAGATTACACCTGCGTATCCTTTTGTCTAGGACAAAATAAAGAAAAATATTAATAAATAAACACTGATCACTCAACCAAACTAAATGCACACACAAATATGGTGTATCGACATTCATTTCAGTTACAAGTACACAAATGCATTACCTTTAAAAATAATGGCATTTTTTTCGTGCACCCCAAGGTGCTGGAGAAGTTTCGTGTACCGTGCAGGTTTGAATTTGGGACAAAGCGGGCAGTGATATGCCTCGCAGCATTGGGTGCAGCGCTGCACTGCAAGCGTCACATTCCTCAGAGTGATCGAGTGATGCATCTACAAAGGACAAAGCAAGAGCGTCAACATTCTATTTTCCCGATTGGCAAAACGACAAGAATCTCGAAGTCTGATCATGATTTCAATGTAACTGTTGGTTTAGCTAAACTACAGAAACACGATTGAGGGAAGTTTGGATGACACATAACTGTAGTGATTAATACAACGACATTACAAAAACTAGGCGGAGTTATACAGGGCCGTCAACACGACATTCTCACGGAAAAGACAATCACAATGAACTACACCATGTTTCATATAAAGCTTGAGCAGATGCCGAACTAACTGACTATGGCTAAAGTTACAACGATAGCCATTTGCTTGATTAAAAAGACTAAATGTTAATTTCCGCTGAATAAAAAAAGTCATTTACCGTTGTTTCGAGACGTCGCAGTAAATAAAAGTTGTTCGATTGCTTCTGCTTGCGTTCTGGCAACCATGTTGTTACGTCTTTTTCTTCTTCTTCCTCTTTAACGGCAGTTGGCAAACAGCCTGCTTGAGCATTACCGCCTCCTTCTGTTCCAACTTCAGGACAGACACATCCTTGGTCCATTCTTGCTACAAATAGGCCGTATCTATCGATATCTAAATCATTTTACAAAATACCCCCAAACTTTTCCTTCTGTCTCGTATCTTCCACACCGCATTAATACATGTTCTACAGAATCATCTTCACGGCTCTGCTCGTAAAACCCGTGTTAGCCTTTGAGAAGCGTTGCGGGGGGCGGGGACGGGACGGCCTTTGCCTAAACAGGAAGTAATTAAGCAGTGAGAGACGGCAAGAAATATCTACCCCTTAGCGTTTGTACACAGAAAAAGACTACATTACGGATCCACAACAAGGGGATCTGGCCGGAGGAGGCGCACTATCAGACAGGAAGTGCAATGACAGACAGGAGGTGCACGGTCAAACGGGAAGTGTAGTGTCAGACAGGAATTGGTGGGATATCATTCAAAATAAAAGTCAAACCAAATTGTAAGACGCGCATTAACGTCGCAACAAGAGCCGCCCTCGTAACTCTGAGAGAAGAGACGGAACTTTCCCAACCATAACAAAATATTAAAAAACGTTATTTTCATTCATAGTCCAAATTACACAAGCAAAACACTTCCAAATGATGTTCTGGGTTGGTTGGCAGATGGTTAAAAAAAAGAAGTAACATATTTTTTTATTCTGATTTAGTCCTGCCACAAAAGTAAAGACAAATCAGACTGGATAGTTAGGAAGGCCCCCAAATATCTTCGGTACCCCACTTTCCACTCTAGCTCGGAGTCTATCACGCTGCAAGAACTAAGACAGTGGAGGGGAAAATTCTCTGGGACCCTTCACATTTGGGTTAGTACCTCTTCCAGCTCCTTCCCTCAGGTAGGCGCTATCGAACTGTGCACACAACAAAAATCTGTAGACATTAGAATAGCTTCTTCCATCTTAATGACTTCTTGACTCATTACTCCATATTGACAGTTTGTAAACCTATGCCAATTTTGTGCATTTCTGAGTGACAGTATTACCGTATTCATTATTATAGCACTAACTTTATACATGTTTGTATAACTGTTGTTGATCACTTTTCCACACCACTGGACACTATCAAGGGCTCAAGGACTCCATGCATCATTTGTACTATCATCAATTACTGCACCACTGGTCACTTTAAATTGTGCGTGGACTCTCTGCATCATATGATACCTACTCCTTGCTGGGTTTTACATGCTTGACTAATAAACATGATACTGATTCTGATCTAGGGTAATTTGTAACAAGCGCAGTTTTGCAATATAAAACTGTCCACCAGAGAGAGCCATTGCATTGCTTGTCTCTTTTGCGAAAATCGAGTACTGTACCATTACTATTTTAATCTTAAACAAACAAATAAATAAATAAATACATAAATAAATAAACAAACAAATACCTGACAAAAGCTCGCCGTGAGTACCTGTATTAATTTCATACAATGATAGTAATATTGGTCAAATCCTCTTTTTAAATTGCTTTTTACCATGTCATTGTAAAAGTACAAAAAACTATTCTTTTTTTCAGTACGTGTAGAAATAATTCATTTATTTAATTATTTAATTATGATTACTTATTTCATGTTATCTATGTTTAAATGTTTTAAATACAGGATAACCTAGCTGACAGTTTGATTCGGCATTTTTGAATTTGGAGTTTGAGTTAGTCAAAAGAAGCAATACAATTTCCCAATAGCGCAATCTACTTTTTTTCTACCTATTTGCACGATTTTTTTTCAGTATTTTTTGTGTCTGGCCAGTGATATTACTATTGCAAAAAATACTCTTTCGGGGTTCTGTTCACATTCATTGCTAAACTGCATTGCTTAAAACCCTCAACACCGTTTTCTCAAAACCCTAAACACGAATCTAAAACTTCTGACTGCATTTTGATCTTTGCCCCGTTTCTCCCATTGTCATTACATGAACAAGGACATGCTAAAGGTTTTATGTGTGTGTGTTCAATTTGGAGTTCATGTGTGTAAAAGATAGTTCACAGTTTGCTGTCAGTGTTAACAGTTTTGCAACTCAAGTGTGTCACGGGGTGAAATGTGTTTAGTGACTGAGAATGTGTTTGGAAAAACTGCTTTAGGCCTCTAAGATTTTGAAGTGAATCGGGTTTAGCTCCTCAGTTTGGTTGTCAGTGGCAACCTGGACGTGCTACGTCTAGCCAATGCGTCACATGCTGCCTTTAAGTGCAATGGGAAATCTAGTACAATAGGCGCATGGGAGCGAATTCCCATGTGGACGACCGTCGCACGCACGCACACGCACACGCACACACACAAACCCAAACACAAACACAAACACAAACACAGACACAAACACAACCACAGACACATATACGGCAACCCAGAGGTTGTGACTTCAATCCTTGGCCCCTGTGACCATATTTAAATGTCCCGAGCAAAATACGGAACCCCCCAATCTGATGCTGCATCATCATCAGTAGGTGATGAGCTGTCATTGTTGAACCACTTTGAGTGCCCTTTAGGTGGAAGAGAGCTGTACAAGTGAAAGCCAATTTACCATTTGTAAAAAGAAAAAAAAGCAGGTTTTCATTTTTTTTCGGTAAGCAATCAAGGGGCCACTTAGAGTGTGGTCAAGGGCCGCATACAGCCCGCGGGCCGCCAATTGCCAGGACTGTAACCGATGTCAACTTTTTTTTTTTTTTTTTAGATATCCAGTAAGTTATTTTGGACCAAAATAACTTATTTGGTTTGTGTATTCGCAATATGCATTTGAAAGTAATTCCAAACATTGTGTGGCCTAAATGAAGACGCATAATTGATAGTATTTACGTCGTGTCCCTGAACGCAGCACTCGTTCCAGTGAACACACAGATCTGCAACCGACTGGTATCCGAGCGGCTCAGCGCCGCATCACATCTCTTCAAGTACGTCACGAAACCCCGAGAAAGACTGCGATTTTTTTCTTTCTCACTTTACTTCCAGTGAGCCGTCATCAGAAGCGGAGCAGCGAAAGACCATGTAGGATTTGACTGCTACGGGTTTCGATTGTTTTTTTCTTTTCTTTTTATTTTTTTTTACTTTTTCTCGGCTGATCTCATTTACCTCTTCGCCTTGCATCCTCGAACCGTAAACTTTGCTGTAAACTACCAAGCAAGTCACACGTAATCGAAATACCAGTCTGTCTGTGAAATAGTCGACGTGACAACACTTTCACCATGAGGTAAGAAGCCCCAGTTTGTGTTAAATGTAACAAAAAAAAAAGACGAATCGGGTGCCGTGTGACAACATGATGGAAGTTGGGAGCAGCATTAAGCGCAAGGACAGCGCAAACTAGCTAAACGTGTGGATTTCGGCAACAACGCTCCCTTAAGTTAGTATGAATGGAATTGCAGAATATCCACACAGTGCCATGTCTGTTGGGCTGGTTTGAAGATGTTATGAAATAGTGTCAGCTTTGTGAATGCCGACTGCCTTGTCGAGCGATAAGTTGCTTGTGCAGCATTCTGGGTTTTGAATGGCGCGTGTGCTGTTTTCTGCTGCTACTGCTACTCCCACACAACACAGGAGGGATTATGGTGGGGTGCTGTGTGTTTGATGCAACATTGGATGGACACACATATAGTACACGGAAATGGAGTGAAACGGAGTAAAATGAGTTCATCCTTGCGTTTTGCTTGTGCACCAGCCAACATGTCCAATAAAAGGGAAATGTCCAAATGACGGAGGGATGTCAAAGATAGAAAGAGAAGGACACATGCACATGTGCAGAATGTCAAAACAGTACCCCTGAAACATTGTATGCTTAAGATACTCAATGTACAGTCCTCACATAGTTCACAAGTGCAAATGGGATTTTCCTTTAAACATGATATCAGGTGATCATTTTGAGGCAAATTGTGTACTGATGCACTGTTTGTCTGTGAACACGAAGAACATGATGCTGGCTGTCTTTTGTAAGGGCAACAATGATTCCAAGCTGCAAGAATGCATCTGCTCCATTTCATTTCATTCCCTATGACAACTTCAGTGCAAGTGTGTGGTTTTGATTTATTTTTATCTGGGAGAAAACCCATTGCGAATTTGTGGTAAATAGGAGACATGCAGAGTGGTTGAGGCTTCTTCTGATTTTTTTTTTTTTTTTTTTAAAGAAAGGCCTTAATTGAATACAGCTGTAGGCCAAACTGAAGTGAACAAAAGCTTTAGTTGTTGCTGAAGAGCAGCTTGCGGTGCACGTTCCAGCATGAAAACAATTTTACTGTCTTTTATTTGGATTGTTCCCATCCTTTTCATATCATTTCTGATAAATGAGATTTTAAAACGTCTATCTTTTGGATCTGCTGACATCACTGAAAAACTGATGACAGCAGAGAAGAATTGCTTTGGAAACATTCTTTTCTCCTTGCTTTTTTTAAAGGGGCAGCTCTGTATCCAGAACGGTGGTCTTTTAGTGTGTCTGTATCTGGTGTGTAACATGTCTGCATGAATGGCAGTCTCAGCTGCCCACAGCTGACTCATGCAGGACACTGAGTGGCAGAAGGGCAGCACAGCCCCACTTAACATTTGTATAAACTCTCTTTGCCTGCACTTCAGATGAGTCTCGACTTACAAAAAATCCGTTGGATGATATTCAGTTCTTCTTTTATTATTACTGTTGCCATATTGTACTGAGCAGCCAAGACCGATAAGCGTTTTGCATTCCCACGTCAATTCATTCAATTTGAGGTTTGATCTTTGTCATTTTTTTCATTTCTGGCACCAGTGCTTAAACTTGGACTATGAAATCTATGACTGCCCATTCATTTGTCTTAAGATACACTGAATTTATTTAAGTGCACATCAAGGAGTGTTGGTTGTTTTTTAATGTTAAAAAATAAGACAATAAATACTGAAGGAAAAAAAAACAAATATGCAAATATGCGTTTTGGTACAACGCATATTTGAACACAAATAATGGAGCAGAACATGTAGACAGATAATATAAAAATAGTCACAGGCATATATTTTTGTCCTCTACGAAAAATGAATAATATAACAGCATCTTACTAGTTGGCTCTGTCAGCAAATTTTGCCAGTCATCGACAGGCCATTATTTTTTCAAGCCAAATGAAAACTGTAATTGTCAATCAGTCATCGCTAAATTACAGTTCATCACCACAATTTTAGGACAGCCGGTTTAATTAAAACAAATTAAAAAAATGTTTTTCATGACAATCAGTTATAGTTCTTCTGCAGTGGTGTTGCATCAGCGAAAGCCAATCGCCGTCGAGAAAGCACTCTGACGTCACACGCCGGGCAGCGTAAAGCAGACGCACAGCCAAATATTTATTTCCATCTTCTTTTGTATTTAATCTTTATTTCATTTTGTTTTGTGAATTTTCAAAGGCAATGACATTGAAATTCAAGTCCTTACTTTTGTTTCTGCCAAAACGTGTACTACAAAACACAACATTTGACAGAGCTTGGTGCTAAATAATGAGCATAAAGAAATGGTGGCAGTCAGATCATTTGCCTGCAATGTGTCGAGCCGCACATAATGCCGATGTCATCTTATTGAGGCGAGGAAGATAAGCGACCTCGTCAGGGTTACTGGACTGTGAAGAGTCATGGTAACAAGCCTTGACAACTGTGGACAGGCGTCGTGTCTCCCAGGCGCTGCAGTTGACACCAGCGATAAAAGACAGAAGCGCAGACCTGTTTACTTGCACCATCGCAACTCATGAGTTTGAGACGGTCATGCTATTAGATCTAAAGGAGGCGTTAATGAGGTCAGCCCGAGGTCAATTTGGAATGCAAATAAATTCATTCTATGTATGTTATTCTATGATCGTGACTCAAAAGTGGCAATTTTGAAGTGAGAACATTTTGGAAAAACACCGACAACATTTTGCGCTGTGTGGCAGTCATTTTTATCCATAGGTGCTGTTCTCTAACCTGGCGAGATAACACGTCACATTTGCGCCAAGGCTGAGATGACTGCTCAACTCGTTACGTGAGCAAGTGTTGAGCAGGGGTCAACAAACCTTTTGAAGCTGAGAGATACTTCTTGGGTACTGATTAATGCGAAGAGCTATCAGTTTGACACACACTTGTGAAATAACACATTTGCTCAAATTATCTTTACTGTTATTTATTTTTAATCAAACATTATTAGACCTTTAAATTTGGTCAATGTATTGTACCAAATTACAACACTAACGCAAACAAATGTGGCTTCATCACTTCTACAATTCTCAAAGTGGAAGTCAACCCAAACGTTTTTTAAGAATATATTCTATGCAGGCCTACTAGTTGAAACGCAGCATTCTGATTAATATTGTGTTTTTGGAATATGAGTTAAGCAACAAAATCCACCCGTTTTCAGCCATCTCTTGGGGGCGGCCATTTTGTCACTTCTGTCGACTGAAAATGACATCACAGATGCTCAGGGCTCAGATAACGACCAATCATAGCTCAGCTTCAGAAAACAGGTGAGCCGGCATTAGTCGTTATCTGAGCCCCGATCTGTGATGTCTGTGATGTCATCTTCAGTCGGCAGAAGTGACAAAATGGCCGCCCCCTGAGCTAGCTAAAAACGGGTGGATTTTGCTGCTTAACTCATATTTCATATTAATCATATTGTCTTGTTTTAACTAGTGGACCTGCATAGAACATATTCTTGAAAGAAATATGTTTTGGTTGACTTCCGCTTTAAGGATACAAGGTTGTACCTTGTATCGTACCTTTTAAATCAAAAAATGTTTTTCCGGTTCGAACCGTTTTTTGTCACACTCCTACCAGATGATATAAAAATAAATATATAAAATAAACGTATACATATAAAGTAAAGTCTACTGGCTGGCCGAAATGAAAGATAATTCCTCCCCGAAATATCAGCCATTGCGACTTGAAAATTGCATTTTATTACAATGCAATGTCGATTTGAATTCAATTAATTGTCCAGCCCTAATATAATGTGAATCCCTTAATGAGGAAATACTATAAAAAAATTGACTTTTTCCTGTTTGTAAACAAATCATTGCACTATCATGTCAGGTCAAAAGGTAGGCAGAGCTGCAATTTTAACACAGATAGTTAGCCAACTGTGTGACCACCAGTAGGTTCTGCTATCTTGCACACATGCAACAGTTTGACTAAGTTGTCAACATGTGGGTGAATGAAATTGTCAGGGGCCACACCAATGCATAAAATTAATAACAAAAATAAACGGAGCTACGGATTATTGTTATCTTCTGATAAGCGGCACTTACTTGATTGTTGGCGAAATTGTCAACGCGGTGGGGGTGGAGGCCTATTTGTGTCTCTTGCGCCACCTCCACAGGTCCGCTCAGTAATTGACAGGTGCAATTTAGCGGTTTCCCTTTAGCCGTTAGCCCTCATTGTAACGAAATTTCATTTTGCACATTCATGACAGTCTGAAGAAATTATCAATTGATGAATGTATAATGGAAGGGAGTCTGGCTTTGTTGTTTTATTTTGTATAAGATTAGAGCAAACACATCTTAATTGATTTAAGATCATGGATGAAGGATGTTGCTGTGCTTCAGCACTTTCCTTTGAAGTTCTCAGAAAGATTTGGATCAGCTGCTTCCTCACCACCATCTGCTCTGTCTTCACACCCCGCAGCCCCTCCCTCAGATTCTTCTTACAACCCATCCCTAATCTCCCCCTCATACCCTACACTTTGAGTCAGTATTAAAAAACAAAACAAATAAAAAGAACAACAAAAAAAAACTGTTTTCCAAATTTCTCCCAATCCCTGAAGCTTGTTTTTGTATCACTTTTACTCGTGGAAAATGCTGCATCAGTATTTTACATCACACTCAGACCTAGGGCTGCTCGATTATGAAAAAAATATTAATCACGATTATTTTGGTAATAATTGAAATCACAATTATTCAAACGATTATTTTTTTGCTTCAAAACAAGAACAGGTTTAAAACATGTAAAAAATACTAAGACAAAATTCTTTGAAACGCTATAATAATTTAAGTTAGTTTTGGACCCAACAACATTTATTAAATTAATTATTTAAAAAAAAATGAAAGTGCAAATGTATAAATTAAAATATGTTTTCCTTGTATAAACAAATGAGTTAACTTGCAATGCACTTATAAATTGCCGAATAGTAAACTGCTTGGAGTAAAATGCCAATTTTGACAGACAGACATACTATTCATCTATACATTTAGACCATTGTCTAGAGCCTTTTTTGTTTTGTTTTTAAAGTAATATTTACACATAGTAAACAAAGTTAAAGTAATTTGCTTCTGATAAATTTAATATGTTGATTGGGTCAAACAAATTTAAATGTTGACTGTTACATACTAGTACGTAATCTATACAATACTTCTAAATTACAGTAGGCCATATATAAATTGTATTACAATATAATGACCAATAATATGTTTGCAAATCGGCGGCATGGTGGTCGACTGGTTAGCGCATCCGCCTCACAGTTCAGAGGTCGTGGGTTCGATCGCGGCTCCGGCCTCCCTGTGTGGAGTTTGCATGTTCTCCCCGTGCCTGCGTGGGTTTTCTCCGGGTTCTCCGGTTTCCTCCCACATTCCAAAAACATGCATGGTAAGTTGATTGGACTCTCTAAATTGCCCCTAAGTGTGATTGTGAGTGCGGATGTTTGTCTTTGTGTGCCCTGCGATTGGCTGGCAACCAATTCAGGGTGTCCCCCGCCTACTGCCTGAAGACAGATGGGATAGGCTCCAGCACGCCCCGCGACCCTTGTGTGGATAAGCGGTATCGATAATGGATGGATGTTTGCAAATTGCATTTGAAGCAATTTGAAACAAAAATGAACACAAAAATTTGACTTCATAATATAGACTACACAAGAAATTCAACTGAAGTCACAGTAATCATGTTTACCATGGTTGCTATTTTTGTGCTTGTAAAATTAGTGTATATTTGCATAAGATATATTATTTATAATAAATCTCTTGTGCCAATTGCGAAGTGGAGTCTGTGTCCTAAAGATTTGGAAGCCTTGTTCGGGCAATAGATTCTGTTATCTTTTTGTGTCTCTCCGATGTTAATGGGTGGGGGTTGCTGCGTTCAGTGTTTCTAGGACTGAGATTTGCGTTACAGATGACGCCAAATCTAACTCGGTGTTTTCTTGCTTTGGTGTATCATAACATCATCGTAAACCAAACGATGGTTGAATAGATTCGTTGTGTTGCCGGTGGATGCAGAGACAACTTGTACTTTATACGTCTTTGCTCGCCGTCTTCCACGGCAAACCCAAAATGTAACCAAATAAGCGATTTCGACTTCGTTCCTGTGGCGGGTCTTGTGCCATTTTTAGGTCTGTTTCTCTGTTAAAACGTTGAGTAGGAGCGTGTGCAGTGTGACTAGCTGGGTGCGGGCTGGCTGGCTGGCTAGCTAGCTAGCTTGGAGAGGGCGGCGCTTTGGAGTAACTTGTGTGTGCATGCCTCAAAAGAACTCAAAATTAGTATTAACAATCGTGTTTTTACGATTATGCCAATTTTGTGGAGTGTAATAAGCGAAATCATAATTGAATTTCGATTAATTGCACAGCCCTACTCAGACTCTTTTTATTTTATTATTTTTATTAAAAAAACAATCTGGATCATATCCCAAGAAAGTTGCCCTTACCAATCCATTTTAGTTGGATTCACTGCCAGACATTTTCAGACCCTCTTTTGCCCTAACATTTGAAAAAAAAAAAAAAAAAAAAAAAAAAAAAAAAAAAAAATATATATATATATATATATATATATATATATATAAATTCCTGGCATTGAATGGCTGGACTGTGAAAAGACAAATAAATACGTCAATGGCAGTAAATGAGTGAATTAATGGCGGTAAGGGCTTTATTGATGATATGATTTAGTTCTTTTTATTTATTTTTAATCATGTTATTTCCATTGTTTTACGTGAAACTCTTTCCTTATAAAGCTGAGATTTTTCTGTTAACGTACCAATTTGTCATGTTCTTGTACTTTTTTAAAATGGTGAAAACTTAGGAAGCTTTGTCAGAGTGACAGATCGTAAATTAGGACTTATTTGTTACATGTTAAGATTTATCTCAGCCCTGGAAGTGTTACATACATGCGTACATTTTTGTTTTTTCCATCATCAGGAATAGTTTTGTTTTTTTCTTAAACCATCGTCCATGTGGTAACAATCGCGTCAGTGTGACTGCAGCACTGATAGAACCAGATGTTTCCAAAGCTCTAAATATTTCCTTCACTTCATGTGTGATTGACAGAAGGGTTGTTTGTTTAACCTGCGAGCTGGTGTCCTCGCCATCCTGCGGCTTTGGTAAGTTCCTGCCACTGACATCACATACTGGGAATGAGAGGATGGAATGCTGTGAACTTGCAGTAGGGTGTCTAGACGAAGGCCAGGGGTAGCTCGGAATCATAAAAGTTGCAGAGGCTTGCCTTATGGAGTGAGAGACAGACTAAGTGGCTGTCAGCTTGGAAACCTTGACACCTCGGATCGCTTAGCATTTTCCTAAACACTATCATCAGCTCGCATGATATGATGAAAGCAAGGTTAAACAACTCGGGTGCCCTAATATGACTTGAATATCTCAATTAACTGTCAAGAGTTGTGTGTGAGTGTCTCTTTTAGTAACTATGGTCTCCTTTTATTTTATATACGTGTTTGTTTTCAGAAATGTGAATGTGTCCCAGTACACTATACAGGCTGGTCGTCATTTTGCACATTACAACTCTAACCAGCGGCGTGCCCACACTGCACTCATCTGTGTGATTTACAATAGCGGGGCCATGCTAGCAGACTGAGGCAATGGCTAATCAATACAGTATGCATGCCTCTGCTTTGAACCCTCCGCTTGTCATGACTCGAGACAAAAAAAGGGGAGTTCTGGATCCAAAGTTAGTTTGAATGAAGTTTTTTTGGTTTATGAAAAGTGGACACTTTTGTATCCATTTACTTTGAAATAAAAATGAGTTGGTCAAGTGAAATGGCACACATATAGGGATGTGAATTTATAGGTCATTTAGAATTCTGAAGATCTTATTTCGAGACATTTGTTGATAAATCACGTCTTGAAGCAATTACCCAAATCTTAACTACTTTGCGGCTAAAGAGCAACTTGACTTTGGGTTTGGAAAGTTGGACAACATTGTTTTGCTCTGTGACCATGAACAGGAAAAGTGGTATTGAAAATGGATGCTGGATTTGGCTGCCACAGACCTGAAAATAGGAGTTCAGAACATGCCGACAGAATGCAGTGCAATGCCTTTCTGCATACTGGTGGTTCTGACAACAACATCTGAAATATGCACTTGCAATTTTGATTAAAAAAACAAAACAAAAAAAACTCGAGCAAACAAAAACTCTTCAGATTAACTTTATGAATATAAATAATTCAGACCAAATCAAACTAAGACTGATATTATACAATGTATGTCCTACAGAGAATCAGTGATGTTCCTCCTCGATTACACTGGTCAACAGCAAATTTGAATAAGAGATGGCTTTGCGTCCCTAAATGTATTCTTTTGCTGATTTAGAAATGTTGTTAATTTTGTTCTAGCACAACAGGTTTTTGAGATTTTTATTTGTTGTTTTTAAGTTTGACCTATAAAAGTTTACGCAATACGGATTTGGATCAGCGTCCCGCTCCGGTTGTATTACCCCTTGAGACTTTGAAGACAACTGCTCATTTCTCTGTCTGTCAGCACATTGAAGTGATTTTCTTTTCATGTTCTGACATTCATACATGAATCATTATCCCGCCAAACACGGTAGCTAATTGTTGCCTAGAAAACCCCTGTCACAAAAGCACGGGAAAAGGTACTAAATAAACCTGGTACTACATATTAGCTGGTCCTAGTAAGGACTCACACATATATACTGTAGATATCAGGGAAATACAATAAATTATAGGGGTGTAACGGTACGCTAAATCACATTTCGGTTCGGTTCGGTTTCTTGGGAGCTTCGGTTCGGTATATTTTTGGTCCCAAAAAATGTTGTTTTTTTTTTTTTAAATATGTGTATTTTGAAAAGATGACAAGTAAATGGTCCATTTTTTTTTTTTTTTTAGAAAAAATAAAGGCAAACCATTCGGGTGATATTCTAAGAAATTACTCCAGAATAAAAAAAATGCACTAACAATAAAGGTCTCTTAATTTTGTAAATTATTAATACAGTAGTACCTATACTTAGGAACATATCTTCATACGAAATTTTCAAGTTACGAAACGCCGCAACAGGAAAATATTGTTGTTACGAAATAAATTTCAGGATACGAAAGGTAAAAATACAATATGGGCTGCTACTCGCAGACTCAGAGTTTACTGAACGCAACATACTCATAGCTGCTCTACCATTGGCTATTACCTAGCATCTTCCTGGCATCCCATTGGCTAAGAGGGACTTCTATGTGTGCCGATAGACTGGTAGATAGATATATATGTGATAGATATGTCTATGCAGTGTCCTCGTCATTCGCCCCTCGGGCCATGAGGTGTTCCGATAGTTTTGCGCGAATTACAGTATTCGCCATGGTCTCCAAGAAAGTGATGGATAAACGAGGAAAAGAAAAAAAGAAGAAAATCATTTTTTTGTCCATACAAACAAAGCAAGAGATAATAGAAAAGTATGAAAAAGGGATGCGTTTACTTGATCTCGCCAAAGAATATAACCGTAATGTATAGACAGTCGCCACGTTATTAAATCAGTTGTTTACAAAACGCCAGGCAAAAAACACTTCTAGAGAGAACATGAACCAGAGGGCAAAAAGCGATGAGGGCAGCAATTAAAAGGTAAACCACCATCATTTTTATTCTTTACTCTATTCTTTGTTTTTTAAATTATGCACAACTGTCATTTATTGTGCAATTGTAACATGTATTTGTTACATGTTGTGATACATTTTTATGCTTTATAAAACATTTATGGAGGGGGGGCTTGGAACGGATTAGGGCATTTACATGGAAAACACGTCTCTACTTACAACATTTTCTAGTTAAGAAATTTCTTCGAGAACCAATTAATTTCGTAAGTAGAGGTACCACTGTACACTGAAATCTTTATGTTAGATCTATGTTAGACGTGCTACCTGCAACATAGCCGCCGATGTCGGCACACAACTTTGGGACTTATCCACGTAGCTTTCCCCATCGGCGATTTTAACAGGAAAGCCAGAATGTTCCCAAACAGGAGACCGCAGTGTACGGGGGGACCTTCGAGCTCTGGCTTGTTTGCGTATGCCATAATAATGCCATTTATTCATGCATTTATGATTTATCACAGCTTCCGGTGTCCTGGCTCCTCTGTAGTGCCGCCGCCCTCCGCTCCCGCGTGCAAGTCAATAGCGCCAATGCGTAAGCTCGCGCTAATAATAAAAACTGATCAGAAAAGGTACGCATGGTGGACCGGACCGAACATGCCATACCGAAATGTATTAATACACCCACGTGTACCATTACACCCCTAATAAATAGGGTATTTTTTATAAATCTGGCCAGTTAGCTTTTCTATTCGAGTCACAACCGATTCGTTCACAGCCTTATTGTTGATATTTTATGTACATCAACTACAGTTATTTTTTTAATGTGCTCTGTGATGTTGAGGTGACTTGTGAGAAGAATGTACCACAAAAATTAAAATGTCAAAGTGTATAAAAAAGTGACGAACGCATCAACAAGCCGTCTAATTCCCTCGTTAATTCAAGGCTGTGGGTATCTCGTAAAATCCTTTTCTAATTGATTTGAGTCCAAATAAAGCATGCGCCATTGCCCTGTTGCAGTGTCGACAAGCACTGTGTGTGCGTACTGAATAATTCATTTTGGTTGGCTAAGGGAGCATTTTGCACCCAGCTCACGACAGCTTTGGGTTGACTTGAATTTTCTGCATATATTTGACTTTTCACTGCTGGTTTATGGAAGGAGAGGGAGGAGGAGGAAGAATAAAATCATAGATTTAGTTGTGAAAAGCGGTGTGCTTGAATTGTTTTGAGTTAGCCCATTAGTTAGCAAATTAGCGAGGAGAGCGGTCCAGGAAGAAAGGAAACTTTTTCCATATCAATGAGTAATCGTAACTCACTGTCCTTTCTTTTATTTTTAACGATTCTCTAGGACTCTAACTTCTTTGAGGAACTAGCGCTCATCAAGAAAATGAGACCTTAATGAAACTTTCAGAGGTTTTCTCTCCGTCTACTGGCCGCTTTCGAGCAGCAGCTGTGAAACTGTGAACCGCCAGGTTACCACACTTTGACACTTGAGAAGGTGTACACACAGTTGGGTGTTTGTTAGTTGCTAGTTTTTCCAATGGACTCACCCCTTCTCTAATTACTCTAGACAACTCCCTTTTTTCCCCTCCTGTTTTATCTTAACTGTGATAATCATTTTGACAGAAGACTTTAAATGTAACTTGACTTGAATGCAGTATTATTCCGCTTTGTTTTTGATATATGATCAGAGCAAGTGCTGTATTCACACATGTAACCTCCAGCAGCAGATGTCATTGCCTGGAAGAGGCTCGCATGGCAGGCTGTAATGCCTTCGACATCCTAATGCCCCAAACCCTGCCAGCCAGGCTTTGTGTGTCGGTATTTTTTTTTTTTTTTTTTAGAGGGAGCTGTGTGATAATCCAGTCCAAACTAGATGCTCTTTGCTTCCTCTTCCATTCACTGCCGTTCTCTCAGTCCAAGAATGACTGCCAACAAATGAAAAGCATGTTGCATTTCTTATTTCATGGTTTATTTTTTTTAATCACAACTTGCCTGCCTGAGCCTGTCTGAATCCCGTGTTTGAATTACAGTTGATCATCATTTGTCTTGCAAATTATGTACTACGACTTTTTGGATGATTATGCAATTTTCTATTTGTAAGGTTTATCTTTGAAAGTCTAATTCATGTGTTCACAGTTGCCATTTTGAACCCAATCTTCTGGAGGTGTTAATTTGGAAGGTTGCTGTGATGTGTTTGTGTCAGTGCCATTTATATGAATCCGGGTTTGGCACGTGTATGTGTGAGCACTAAAACAGGTGGCTGCTCTGTTTGTCCATCTGTCTGCTCTTGTCCCCAGCAGCTGTCTGTGCCTGTTGTTTTTGCTCAGGTCGAGACCCACAAACTACCTTCTGTAGTCTCTCTTGGTGTTTCCGTACATCCCCATAAATCATTTGTTCCGATCTAGTAGTGTTGTCAAAAGTATCGATACTTTTCAAAGTACTGATATTTACACGCCGTATCCGAATACGATATTAATATGTCATGGTATCGATACTACGGTTCGCGTGCCCGCAGCGTCCACCGCGCACAGTCGTTTCTGAAAGCTAGCTTAAATTAGCACACACAGGCAGGCGTGTACGTCTGATGGAATGCCCGCACGCATTTTGCATTATTCAGCGAACTCGCGTTTATTAAAAACCAAAACACAGTTTTTGTATACCCGCGATTCACATCTAACAGCAAGAGCACATTTGCTACCACACAATCACTCGTGATTGCACAGTGTTGCGTTTTTGAACTCGGATAGCTCTGCACTCAATATAACGCAACATGACCGATTTGCCACAAGCCCTAAACAGTATCACTTAAAAATTGTATTGGGCAACCCTACACTGCCTACAGGACACAATTGTTCAGCGTTGGCGGAAGTCTGTGCTGTATCAAGCGTACTCGTAGTTAATTGATAAAAAGAGCTATCGAAATGTTTTTTTTCTTCATATTATTGCTTTCTGTGTAAGACAATAATGCGATATAACCTAGCTACATATTGATACGATTACATACCGCAAGTCCGAGGTGGGAAATTCATTTTTCGAATGCACCATGCTACTCAATTGTTAAATGTGAGTTTTAATGCCTTTTTATAAAACAGTCAAATGTATTGTTTTAATAAGATGACATTGTGTAGCCCTGTTATACAGTTGTTGTTGTAATAAGGAAATATAAGCGGTCAACTGGGACAAAAAAACAGAACAAAGTTTGTTCAGTTATATTAAAATTACATATCTGCACGTATTAACGATAAACCTTACCCAGATACGCCGCAAGTCTTAAAGTGGAAGTCAACCCAAAACATTTCTTTACAAAAAATTGTTATTCTGATTAATGTTGCGTTTGTGGAATACGAATTAAGCAGCAAAATACACCTGTTTGTAGCCGTCTCAGGGGTTGGCCATTGTGTCACTTCCGTGGACTGAAAATGACATCACAGTTGCTCAGGTAACGACCAATCATGCCTCGGCTTTAGAAAACAGGTGCGCTGTGTTTAGTTGTTAACCTCGCCCACATTTTGATGTGCACCCCGGGATATAACTTTCCAAATGTCACTCTGGTAACCTCGGCATGTGTTTTAGTGTTGGTGACCTGAAGCAATGTCTGTTCTTCTGAGTTAGCCAAGTCGGCTTTTATCAGCTCAAGATAAAGAGAACTTCACTCAGGCTGGACACCTTATCGCTCTCTTTTCATTCCCTTCAGCTTCATTCTCTCCCTCCCCATGTTTCTTTGTCTTCTGTCCCCATTTTTTACATTAGTATTCCCATCAAATTACAGAGATTTAATGCGCCTTAGTCATTCAGCACTTGGTGAGAGAAAGTCTAGCTTGTTCTATTCAGCTGCTGTCGCTCTTCCCCTCTAGAATGCACAAGCAGGTTTTAGCTGTTTAATTGCTCTTTAAATTCTCTGAAACTGCAGCTGGCTGTTGAGATTGATACACGGAGTTCCTTATCATTCGACTCGCCATTCGCTTTTCACCAAATTAAGAAAACTTGCTGTTGTTCAAGTGGGAATTAAATCAGTAACACCCTCCAGATGCTAACAACCAAAAATTGACAACAAGCGCACAAATCGTAATCGTTGTCGGGGTGGAGCTTTTTTATTTATTTTTATTTTTTTTAATGATCATCGGCAATCATCAGAATTGAGAAACTGTAAATAATATAAAAGTTACATGGGTGGAGAAGTTCCTGGGTCATGACTGAGCCCTTGCTGCTGTCCTCTCATCTTTTTTACGAAGTGAAGAAATCTGTGTAAATAAGAAAAGAGACACTGATGTACAGTATATGCTTAGCAGTTGAATATCCATAATGTGTAAACAGCCCAATGTTCTCTTGATGGTGTCGTCCCTTTTGATGCATGGGGGCTTTTTTTGTCTCTCTTGGGCAGCAAGTCATTTTTAACTGTCGCCCCGGTCCCGCTGATAGTTTTAATAAAATGGAGATGGAGATGTGATTTATGGACTAGATTGCAACAGTCAGATCTATCTTTGAATACACTTTGATGCCTATGGCTATAGTTGATGTATTACGTTGCAGTGACTCACCACTAACACTTGAACATCTTCGGCCTCACTGGCTCATTGGAATCTGGTAAAAATAAATAAATATGTACAAAAAGCCATTGTCTTGTGAGTTAATTGTAGAATAAACTGATAAGACAAAAATGTAGGTTTTTTTGCATTGCATGTAACGAGGACAAAATGTAGATGTTAAAAAAAACATATTTTATTTTAAAATCATTTTATTTTAAAATGAGTCATTCATTAATTAATTAATTTAATTTTAATTTTTTTTTTTCGAATTGAAATTGGGAACTGAAAATCGAATCGAGGCTTGAGTGAATTATTGCATCCCTAAATAAGGGAGGATAACCCCAAATTGTACTCCCATTTCACTTGTCATGTGGAGTTAACGGTCAGGTTAGTTGGTGTGACAAAGAAATTTCCCCATTTTGTTTAACCACATAACCAAAAACAATCTAGTCAGTAAATTGTTGTTGAAATGGAAAGATAAAAGACACAAGAGGGATATATACATTCAACATACTGTTCATATGTAATGTACTATTTTATTACAACAACAAATCCTCGTGATGAAAATAAAAATTTTTGATTTGAAATTCTTTCTGTAGTAGACAGTATTTTTATTCACTACAAAAACAAAAACGCAAAAGGGCCTCAGAACAGTGACAGAAATACTTCAAATGTGTGCAAACAGTGTGTGTGTGTAATGTTCACATTTATATGTGGCCCTTGTAATATTCTTAGTTTTTGTTTTCCGAGTGGTCCCTGAAGTTCACACGAATTTGATTGGCTCATATGCTGTAGGTGGTATCAGCACGTCGTGTGTTCCTCCTTTAAACTGACTTTATTAACACAAAACAAGACAGCCCTCTTCTCTACTCATCCTCAGTCGCTGAGGCAAACCAATTTATTCATATTTCTGAACTTTAAAGCTGCCCTCTTCTTTCGAAATGCTTCTTTATACTACCGTGGGCAACACATACCCGCTCCGCACCGTGCACTTCTGAGTGGGATTATGCATGGCCGGTTATTCTGCGCATGCGTTAAATGCGTCAAATATTTTGACGCGATCAATTACAAAATTTAATGACCTCCCGATAACGCGGAAACTTTGACAGCCCTAATATATATACAGTATATTTATTTATTTATTTGCACATTAGATAGCAATTGAACATTGAAGTGCTCCTTGGAAGTCAAAATAAAACACCAGTATATTGCTAAATCCTAAGCGTCCTCCTCTGAGAATCGATTTCCACAGGAAAATGTTTGTGTTGTCAAAGTGTTTGCAGGGGGAAAACAGAGGCAGCATATAAAAAGCAAAACATTTGACAAATTGCTCCCCTCTCTTCTTGAGAGTAATTTGACCGCTGTGAGATACTTGACTTGTCAACAGGTGCGGGGTACTTTATTAGCTTCCCCAGTGAGACAGCATAAGCATGCCACTGTCCTCCTCAATCAACCTGTAAGCTTCACAAAACCGTATTCAGGAATGACTTTATTCTGGGCTGACCTTCATTTTGAGGCACAAGGTTAAAAAGATAATTCCTCCGCGGGGATAAGAGAGAAACAACCAATCCTCGTACACTGTTGCTGCTGTGATAGCCTGCCAGCTTTATCAAGTAGACATGCTTATGCCAAATATTAAAATTACAATCATGCCACAGGCTGCTGAACATTCCCCCATCACGGTTCAGGAACTTACTCTCATTTTCAGATGTAATTAAAAATGTGGGTTTTCTGGAAACATTAAAAATAGCACAAGTGAGTTCTGTGGCTTTTGCTGAACTGAGGGATGCGTTTGGTTCTGTTTACATAAGCCCATTTTCAACTGAAAACAGTTCCAAAGAGTTTGTTTACAAAACAAATGTGCAAACTACTAATAATATCTTTTCCTCCTTTCATCATAGTCCACAGGATTAAAAAAGGTCCTTTTTGTTTTTTTTTTTACATTTCATTCAGAAAATAAAGTGTGTATTATAAATGAAAATATAGAAAAAGGTGGACACTTTTCTGTCAACCAGTCAATGGACAACATCAGTACAGCTCCACCCTTCACAAGACTGCTACGATTGCTACCCCACAAAACAACCCAAAGTGTGTTGGAGTGTACAATGAAAACTTAATAAAATGGAGACTGTACTGAACTACTTGGTGGAAATTAGTTTTGTTGTCGGATGATTTGAGATGGTGTCCGACTAATCGATTGTCAAATTAATCAATAGTTATTTTTTGATAATCTATGAATCGTTTGGACTGTCTATTCAAAATTATCCAAATCCTCAGAATTTCAGCCTCTCAACAGTAAATATTCTCGCATTTTTGTAGTCCTTCATCAAAGCAGACCTACTGTATTATCTTTGTGTTGAATCAAAATCACATATCTGCAAACATCTGTTTTTACTTTGGAAAACACTGATCAACATTTGTAAATATAGGGCAGGAAATTAAAACTTGTTTTTCCCCCCAAATCCAATTAATCAATTAAATGACAAAATAATCGACAGATTCATCGATTATTAAAATAACATTGAGTTACATAGAGGATAGGCTGGAGAGAAGCGAGTGAATGATTGAGACTGTGTGAGGGAGTGGGCTTTGGGAGTAAATTGTAAACGTAAATCTTAAATTAAATGTAAGTTAAATATTAAATTGTTAACTTTAACTTTGGCCATTCGTCACACCTGTTTTTTGCCACAGATATTTCTGGTTCTTTTTTACAGTCTTGATTAGGGCTGCACCTAACGAATATTTCAATGATCATTTAATCTGTACATTATTTTTTTCCGATATTCGGTGAATCGGATAAAAAACTAATTAAAATTGCTATCAATTTAAATTTATTTCTAATTTATAGGGCAAAGACGTGAAACAGGATGCTGTGTGAATTCAGCTCTTAATTAATTTATGATTTATAATTTTTATAAAACTAAATATTGCGATCAAAAACATTTGCAATAGGCCATGGACCACCGCAAAAAACATTCAAATGTATGCCATCCAAAATCTGCCAAAAAGGTCTTCTTTCAGAACAGTAACACTTGAAGCAGTAAATGATTGCCATCACTGTAGTAAGTGCAAGTTAACTTTATTTACATACCACATAAACACAGCTTCAGCTAACCAAGGGTCATACAAAACAACATTAAACTGAATACAAATTCAATCACAAACACTCTCATTTCTCTCTGTATTGTTTGTATAGTTTGTAATGGCTTCAAAGACACTATGTTCAGTAGAATACAGGAGGTATACCGGGTTTTTTCTGTGAAGTCTATCTCCACTTATGCGTTCATTTTCATGCCTAGTTATACAGTACATACAGTCATGAGCACATTCCTAGCGGTCTTCATTTGTTTGTAATCAATCTCTTAGCCTTCCACGCGAGGAGGTGCCATGGACTAGCTAAAATTGAGGAACCAATTGATCTATCTTTTGTGGAAGTCCTTTGAAGGAAACGCCCCCAAAAGTGATGTATAAAAGTGTATACTCTTGTACAGAGGTGGGCATTCTGTCTGACTGACGGATCGGTCCATCAGTCCGTCACTGACGGATGCCCATTTTGCTGATGGTTGAGAAATAACGGGACACTTTTTAAAAATAAAGGACTAAGCACTGACAGATTTTTGTTCGTCAATGTAATCGGCACTGACGGATGCCCATTTTGCTGAAGATTTTTTGGGGGGACGGACTGGCGGACTTAACTGACTGATGGACTGACCAACTGACAATTACAGTTCGGTCCGTCATGAAAAATGAGGGACTGACGAATGACGGACAGGTATCATTGCCGCTGAGGAATGACAGACCAGCAAAAGGGCCTTCTGCCTTTTTCAGATCTGACACATAAGTGTTCTCATTTGTTGAAGGGATTTAAAATAACTAACAAAGTTTCTGATTAGCTTGGATGTCTTTTGGTCTCTTATAATTATTATAATTTTGACCATAACAACTATATTACCTAGCTTTTAATAGCCTCCCTGATCACTTGACTGAGGAGTGCTAAAATAGTTTGAAACCTTGTTCCAGGTTGCTAACGTGTTTGTGGAAAAAACAACTTCACCAATTTGCAAGTTGACGGCATCATCAATGATTTCCTTCAATTCGAAAAGATGCTATCATCTGGATGGAATGAACAGACCTTGTACTGGTGGCTCCCTACAAATCCCCTGGATAATCCTGGCTGATGATGCATGCGGGTCACAATATCTATTTTTGGTGAAGAGGAGAGATGCATTCTACGGAAGAATTTCACAGCCCCCAGCTCTACACCAGTTGCAAGCCACTGTTCCCCCTCCCCAGCCACTCCACTTTTAGCCCGGCCAGACTCCAGTGAGGTGAGTGAGAGTGGGTGGGTGTGTGCCCTCCCACTGTCGCTGTCGGTCTAAACCCCGGTCACTCCCCCCCCCACCCAACCCCCCTCTGAAATCAGCCGGTCAGTCCTCCAGCCTGCCTAGCAGTCTGTGGAGAAAGTGGAGACTTCACCAATCTGAACAAATACTTCCAATAAGCGAATTTTCTTGTAGGTGGAGGTGCTGGATTCACCTGTTGTTGTTGCCAAGATGACTCGTGACTCGTAAGTTTCTGGTTGCTCAGTTGGAGTTATTATCGGTTGTCAGCATCAAATGATAGTCTAGGTCATGTTGTCAAATGGAAGATTCAGCAGTCCTCTATAAATGAAGCACTTCCTTATACAGTATTAAACCTGTAGAGCTGCTTTACAGTACAGTACTGCAGTATCTTAAAGGCTTTATGATTGAAGATAATATTCTTGCTGTGTCATGGCTGCCGATCTGGCTGCACTTGTGCCACTTGTCCCTCTTAGACAAGTGACTAACTTTAAGTTTATTCATTATTTGGAGTCCCTGTCTAAAAGGGCTTCTTCTTTATATTTATAGAACAGCTGCGACTGTTCTACTCCTCTGAGTCTAATCAGGGGAAGATTCTTCTTCTCTTCTACACGATAGGACTCATCACACCATGTGGTGACAGGACGCTTTTCTCCTTCATTGCCTCTGAAGTTGTTGTAATTTCCTAAAGGAGTTGTGCAGAAGAGAGAAAGCATTAAAAAGCTCTTTGGAGACATGTTTCCTCAGGTTATGGTGGAAGGGTAAGTTCTTGGCAGTGATGAAGCTCTCTGTGAGGGTAGCTTTCCGAAATGAAGCATCTGTTTGTATTGTAGAGTTGAATTTGGTATTTGCGTGCCTCAATCCAGCTGTCTATAATCATTTTCATCATCAGTGGCTACGTTTACATGGACTGGGCACTTCCGCATTAAAAGCCTGATCGGAACAAAAATGCATCATGTACACAACCCCATTCGGAATATTCTGACCCGATCAAGCCCATTCCGATCGAGATGTTATTCCGAACGAGAGGGAAGGTTTATGTCGATTGATAATCCGATCGGCGCGAATGAAAAGACTTATTCCGAAATTTCGGAAGAAACCGTCTTTACAGCGTATGTCTGTGAAGTCATAATACATGTTTCTGTTTTCCCCGGAAGCTAGTAAAAGCAGAGCGAATGGAAAAACATGGTGGGTGCAAGACTGAACTGGTCTGTTGCTGGAGATATTGAAAAATCTTAAAATTGTTGAAAGACAGAAATGGACAGAGCGATGTTTCGTTGACACAGAAGTTGCTCTAGCATCTTCTTCTACTACTATTTCCAGTATATTTGGTCGATCTGCACGTCAAAATAATTTGTTCCAATCGAAAGTGTGATACATGAACACGCAAGTCCTAATCGGATCAATATTTTTTGTGTCCATGAAAACAGTGCATCCGATCATAATTTTAATCCAAACTCCGATCGGATTCAAGAAATTTTGTCCATGTTGACCTAGCCATTGTCAGACAATCATGTAAATCCGCTTGATGATGTACTGTACTGTCAAGATTGCGCAACTAAATGACCTATGAAATATGTTGTGATTACATATGTTCAACAATCTGCCTGGGCCACCAGCAGTGCCCATCAAATATGTTTTTCCAATTGAGAGCGCATTGTCACGGCAAGGTCCAGACAAGCTGGACATTCCAAGTTTTCAACAATTTGTAAACTCATGTATCTTCATCCAGTAATGCTTCCCTTTTTTATTTGCTAGATATGCAATCTATTTAAAAAAAAATCTGATTCATCCTTTGATCACGCTAGTAAAAATAAATGACAGCCTTTGCTTAGTGATTCCTCGTCTCAGAGAATGCGGTACAGTGCATATGCCAGGATGGTATCAGACTTGCTTTATGTGGCAAATTCACCCGGCAACAATGACATAATTGTCCAGGCGGGGCAGCAGAAGCAGTGCAGGTAATATGACAACAACACAGAGCTAGGCTGCTGATCATGCGTAGAGAATTGAAGTGTACTGCTGCTTGCATGCTCTGTGGCCTTTTAAGTCAAATGTTCATGATTATTTTTATCCGAAGTCTTTATCTTGATGGAGCCTTTATAGATTGTTCAGAGCTAATTTTGTATTCGTGATTCATAATGTCACAACAGAAATTCCAAAGGTGGCGATCTGAGACCTTGACAATGAAATGACAATGCACCATTTTAGAAGCGGTCTCTAAATTGAAGCAAAATAAACTAAAATTATTAAGTGTCCAATAGGGATTTATCTGTCATCGGCCAGGCAGCTATTTGGCATTGATTTATATCGGCATCTGCCAGAGTTTGATGTATTATTAAAAAAACTCAAGGTTAGCCTAACTCTTGGGTTGACAAATGATTTGAATTGACTAGCCCTCTAAAGACAAAAGGTCTTGTAAACGAATCTGTATGTGTTTCAATGCAAATTGATGAACCGTTGTCCAAAGGTTGCTTTCTGTCCTTTATATTCGGATAAATGTTCCTGTAAAAGAAATATTAGCGGCACCGTCTCTATTCAAAGTTCTCGCAGCAGCTGTTGTGTAAGGGACAATAGGTTTGTCATCGGTTTTCGTTGCCTTATGGTTTTGCCGCACCTGTTTGCCACTTGATATGGAACCTACTTGTGCTTTTCCCCTGAGCCGTACACATGGGTGTCTAGCGTTCAACAGTGGGGGTCACATATTTTATACCACCTTACTACAGAGCAAACGGTGTCCCCCTCAAGATGCTTTGATTAAAGCCATCAATTTCCCCACAAATTAGAACAAGTCCTAGGTGTCTTAATAAAATGTCTCTGACATGCTCTTGTAAAGCTACTCCAGATATTACAGCCCACTTATCCTCTTTTAACAGCCATGTAAAAGCAGATTGTTTGGAGCAGGGGGGTCTCTCTTGTCTAATGCAAATGAGCAACTGCTCACTCATTTGCTTCCATAGCATATCGATATTATTCCCTTCAGTTTTCCGTATATTGGCCTCTTAATATTGTTTTTACCATCCAATATGACAACACGTATAGTTTTAATAAAATCTTCCTTGTTCCTCCTACCCCCAACATCTGTGCTGTTGAAGCATCTGCTTTGTTCCCCGGCACCACAAAAAGCCTGCCCCCCTATTTGAGACGGATTGTGGTAAAGGTAAAAGCTCATTACAGGTGCCTCATTCTGTTCCCTCATTTTCTGTCCTTTCAGTCTTTGCCATTGTCCTTTGGCCTTTGATGTGTTTAAGCAAAGTTGGACTTAGTGTTTGAAGTGTGATGAATTGCTATTGTCATAGTCCTTAAATCTACCACTGTTGCCTGCCAGAGCACGGGTATCTATTTCTGGATACAAAATCATATTTCAGGATTCTTTGCATTAAATCTGCATCACATCAGTTATTGCGTAGCCAGTTACCACATAGTATGTTTTTAGTGGCTGGAGTGAGCTAATCGCATCAGTTCAATCACTTCAATTTATGAATACCTAAAAAAAAAGTTAAAAAATAAAAGTCGCTTTTATTTTCCTTGCTATTTTACAACTTGAATTTCACAGTGACCGAGTGTGTTTTGGCCAAGGCACTATATACGCTAACAAAGTAGCATCCAACAAAGTGAAAAAACGCAGTATCTTAAAGGAAAATCTAATCTAAGCAGGAGAGGGCAGAAGATTAGGGTGTTGCCTGTCAGTCTGTGCTAAGTACCGGTAATAAATCTAGTCCCATTATGCTGTAGCAGTGTTTAAACAATTAGAGCAAAGAGGGAAGGGATTTTTTTTCATTTGCAAATATTTTGTCATTTTGAATGTGTTGCCTGCAACACATTCCAAAAAAAGCTGCGACAGAGACCACAAAAGAGGCATTCCACAGGTGAGCATTTAATTGGAAACAGGTGAGTGTCATGAATGCATATAAATGGAGCATCCCTGAAAGACTCAGTTGTTCACAAGCAAGGATGGGGCAAGATTCACCCCTTTGTGAACAACTGCGTGAGCAAATAGTTCAACAGTTCAAGAACAATGTTTCTCAACGGACAATTGCAAGGAATTTGAGGATTTCATCAAAAGATTCAGAAAATCTGAAGAAATCTCTGCAAGCAAGCGGCAAGGTCAAAAACCAAAATTGAATGCCCTTGACCTTCGATCCCTCAGACGGCACTGCATTTGAAACTGGCATCATGGTGTAATGGACATTGCCACTTGGGCTCAAGATCACTTGAGAAAAGCATTGTCTGTGAACCATGTTCGTCGCCACGTCTACAAATGGAATTTTAAACTCGACCATGCAAAGTGAAAGCTTCAACAACACCCAGAGCTCATCTGAGATAAACTGACGCAAAATGGAAAATTGTGCTGTGGTCTGACGAGTCCAAATTCAAACATACTTTGTAGATCGCTCTTATCTATCAAGTATTTTTGCTCGTTTTCAACCTTTTTGGGCAATGTTGACCCATGATATTTTGTGTTTAACTATCCGGAACACCACCAGTGTTGTTTTTGTCAATGGTGACGATGATGAAATTATTTTGTTAAAACCCCTCTCATGACGATAACGAGACGATGATGCGCCAAACGTGGCTCTTCGGTAACTAAAATATGACGTGACGTAAATGAGTTTTCGTTGACAAGACAAGACTGGACGAATAATCAATGCAATTAAATGGGCTTCAGTTATTCGTGGATTCTCGCTATTCGTTGTTTTTGTGGAATCCCAGTGAGACCCATTGCCAAAGCCCAGCCTTAAGGGAGGCATATGAAATGCGTGGGGGGCCTCAGTTATTATTAATACCCCACAAGACAGGACTTAGTTTGCGCGATATATTTGAATATATTCGTGTAGCGCTGCCGCTCTGGCTGAATAGTCTTGAATGGCAACCTTTGCGACAATCCCCGGCAAGTTATCATAGACAACATTTATAGTACATATACTGTACATAGACGGCCTGCGATTGACTGGCAACTGGTACAGGGTGTACCCCGCCTACTGCCCGCCGACAGCTGGGATAGGCTCCAGCACACTTGTGAGGATAAACGGTTTGCATAATAGATGAATACATAGACGCCATCTTGAGTATGATAGGCAGCCATATTTGAAGTGGCAAAATTGAAGTTATTTTTGAAGATGCCTCGTTCATTTGGTCCTTGGAGATGTATCTTCAAGCAAGAACCATTGCTATGTCATTGTAACTGAATTTGACGAATATTATTTCCTGATTTTTGTCGCTAATACATTGACAACATCCAATATGGCAGATGCGCTGACATATCGCTCCGAAGGGACCACCCGCTTCAACGGCAGAATTTAAAAGAAAAAAGGAAAAGAAAATTGATCTTAATTTTAGATGTCCAAAGGGTTTGTGGCTCTTGTGGTTTTCCTTTATGAAACGGTTTCAAATGGCTCTATATTTGCGACACTAATTTAACGTGTGCCTTCTCACTTGCCATAGAGCGACTGCGCCAGGGACAGCTTAAACACGTAATGTAGGAAACTAAACGTTGACTAATGTCAGAAAACTGTGATCAATAGTCACCAAAATATATGCCAACATCTCTTCTAATGCTCACGTCAACCTCTGAAAATATTAGAACGTGATCCCAGTGTAGATTCTGTATGGTGCTGAAGGCACTCATTTAGTCATAGTGCTGTGCCTTTACAGCAGCAGTGTGTAATTTAGTGCTTTGGAAAAAGGCCAACTATGTAGCCATCCTTAAGCTTCATTGTCCGACTCCTGAGTATTTGGTACAGTGTTCCCTTGCAGTCCTGTCATTGTAAATCTGTGTACATGTGTCAGAGTGTTTGTGTTTGTCCCCTCTCCTGCGTTTGCATTATCTCATGCCCTACCCTGAGAACACAGCACAGTCAAGCACATGAATATGCTCCCAAGTAATTGGAGCATATCTGTAGTGGCTCATTCAGATGTCAGCAGAAATAAAAATATCAACATTTTGAAAATGGTAATTTTTTAGAATGATCGATCTTAAAAGATTGTGTCGTGCACATGATACGAAGAGAGATGTGACTTTAAATTTGTGGAGAAAATAATCAAAATCACATCAGCTAACTCATCACTTGGGCAAACTATTTCTTAGAAAGCTATACAGAAAAGGTACCAGAGATTTGGCCACCGTCGTGTTATGGCAGGGTCAGAAGTCAATAGCCTGATCCACATTGAACTTTTGCACGCATCGTTTTTTTGAAGTCCATGTCACAAATAGCCAAATCTAGTATAACTGCTCACTAACTCAAAATCATACACGGTAGGGGTGTAAATCTCTCCAATAAAGACGATTCGTTACACATCTCAATACATAGGGTATGATTCGATTCAAGGACGATTCGATAAGTGAAGCGATTCGATTCTATCCGATTCAGTACGATTCTGATTCGGTTTAGTTCATTGAAGAGATGGAACCTGTGACATCGGCCTGTCTTAGCTATTTTTATACCGATTCATTAGTCTGTGTACTGATGCACTTGCATCGTTTAAATCAAAATCGAATTTCTGTTCTTAACCAGATTTTTTTTTCCACTCCTAATATACAGTAATCCTATCTGCCATCTTCAGCAAAGCTGACATTTAAGCACAGCGTGGAGACATTGGCTATGATTATATGAAAAGGATTCTGTCATTTATTTTACAACATACAACAAATGTGTCTTTGCATTAAACAATACAAATTAGTGAACAACAAACTGCATGACCTAACTATTGATCAACCATGCGCCTCACGCATCTAACTTTTAACATCACAAAAGTATAAAAAGAAGTTGTAAAAATGTTTTTACAATAACATGTTCTATGCGCCCCCTCTAGTCTAAACACGGCATTCTTATTAATATTGCATTTGTGGAGTACAGAGAATCAACTGCCAGGTAAACGAGCTCAGTTGATTAGAAGCACCTGTGGCTCAAGACAAACTGTGGCAGGGTTTTTGCTTTTTGGACCTGAATTTCCCATCTCTGGTAGAGTATGAGTTAAGTGGCAAAATCCACCCATTTTTAGCCTTCTCTGGGGGTGGCCATTTTTGCCACTCACCTGTTTTCTAAAGCTGAGCCACGATTGGTCGTTATCTGAGCCCTGAGCAACTGTAATGTAATTTTTAGTCGACAGAAGTGACAAAATGGCCGCCCCTAGAGATGGATAAACACGGGTGGATTTTATTGCTCAACTCATATTCCACAAACACAATATCAGCCAGAATACCGTCTTTCGACTAATGGTTCTGCATAGAACATATTTTAATAATAATAATAAATTACAATTGCTGTTCAAAAGTATTGTTGTCACAGTAAAAAGGTAGAATAACCATTTGCTATCTGATTGTTCCATATTGTCTGTCTTCTCTTCAAAAACATTTGACATGTACCTGTATATATTTTTTTAAATGTACAAGCATCAGCTCAGGGCCAAGAGTTAGTCTTTCCTCAATCATAATTTTATAATTCAAAGATTTGGTATCTGTTAAATCCAATATTTAGAAAAGCCCAAAGCGGCTCTGCTAAAATATGATGGCGCCGGCAGTTTCTTTTTACTTCCACTGTCGAGCAAATTCCCAAGCAAGCATAAGTGTCGACGTAGCAACCAATAAAAGTCAGTCAGATTTGCAGCCTCTTCAATAAACATTTGGCTGAAAAACCCTGTAAATGTAGACAACCGAGAACCACCAAATTATTAAGTTTGGACGGGTGCCTAATTCTTTCTAGTGGAATCATTTTTCACAGTAACACTTATCGTAATGTGGCATGATGATTGTAGCCAGTCACATTCAATAATGAAATAAATGCAGGCAGAAATAAGATGTGTGAAGTTCAAAGGCTTTATATACTTTCTTACATAGCTGGAAGTGCTCTCAATTCTGTGTGACCAATGCATGTTGAACATCATGTTTGCGCCGTCTTTGTTCCAGTGTCGTCCAACATGATTAATTATGACTGGCTCAGTCTTCCTAACTTACTTCCCCGCATTTATCTCTCTGCGAGGGCGAGAGAGGGAGCTGAGTTGGGTGGGCGTCTGGCGGGTTACAAATAGCGCATACAGAGAGTCATGCTGATTAAGCTACAAGCCAAGATAGAAAAGGGCGGAAGAGAGGCAGCCATGAACAGATGAAATACTGAGATCAAGTGGGATGCAAGCGATGTGAGTTAGCCTGAGCAGAAGAGAGCGGCAGCCACTCCCCACCACCAGTGAACCTCAGCCGAACTGGGCTATATGGTTCTACTCTGGGGTGTTTCCCCCAATAGCAGCTGAGCTTTCCCACAGCCTCTGTCACGGAGCCCCGAGAGCGCTCGCCTGTTGCCTGGATACCTGACTGCCGTTGCGGCGGCAGCGAGAAAAACTGGATTGAATGAACTGTGTTTGCCGCCATGGCAAAAGCGCCGCCGACTCTTTCGATGGCTCGCTCGCTTTCTCACTTACTGGCTGACTTGCTGACATGGCACGTATGAATAAGTAAGGAATCCCCTTGATACAGTGGCTTTTCCTACATTCTGTGGGACGGGGTGACTGTGACCAAGATATGACGAAAAGGACGACAATTTGGTAGAAGGAAGGAAATTGTCAGATTACCTGGGATACCAACTGCAAATATACCAAGAAAGGGGAGGCAATTCGGGGCCAGGGAAAGGTTTGCGGCCGATTAGAAACAGAAGCTGGTAAGGAGTGGGGATTTGGAAAGGTAGCGGTGAACAAACCTGTGTGTGGAGTCACGCAGGTCCAGTCTACTGGTCCACATTGCAAATCCTCCATTTTCGTCCTCAATGAAAGATGTGTGCTGGCATCCAAAATGGAAATCCATCGGTAGGTAGCTGTCGTCAAAGATGGTTTTCAGATGACTCATCGTTGCTTTGTTTTGTTATCCATTCATTTTGCTATTTTCTCGCTCAGTATCGTTGAAGAGAGGGACTTTCCTCAAGACTTCACGATGTGAAACTGTGAAATTGTTTGACAGTAAACTGTCTGGCTTGGTTGAGATTTTTTTTGCCACTCACTCTTTTCTCTACTGTCGCACTTGTTCTAGTTTGAAGTGCTCAGGATGTTAGTCTCTCTTGCTTTGGGTTAGCAGAATGAACAGGTGGCTGTGTTTTCTTGAATGCACGTCTGAGACTTATGCCTCAAGCTTGCGATGCATATTAAATGTCAAAAACTTGTCCAGCTATGTAGTTCATAAAACGTTTCACAAATGGCACTTTTTGATAGCTTAACTCAGTAGCTGTTCGTTACATAAACACAGTTAATGTTGGGCATTTTATCAGATTTGTTGGTGTGTAAACAAGAACAATAGCTTTACTTGACGGGCAATAGCGAATGGCAGTTTCTCATCTTTATAACGACGGGTAGCAAGGTACAATGTTGTTTCCAACAGGCTTACAATTTCACCAAAGCATCTAATTGATATTTGACATAAGAATCGGCATAATTAATAGTTTAATGGCTAAGGCCGGGTACATGCATAAAGACAATTGGCTGTTTTTTCAACGAAAGATGTCAAACGGATTGTCTCTTGCCTTATAAGATTGCCCTGTCATACTATCCTTTTGCCCGAGGTGTGATAATAGTTAATTTGTCCCGATAGTAGGGTCCGAAATGGGTTGGGCCGACAATCTTGAATGAAAGTCAACCCAAATATTTTTTTCAAGAATATGTTCTATGCAGGCCCACTTGTTGAAACAAGGCATTCTGGTGAGCAGGTGAGCTGTAAGGTTCCTCATACAATATGCCGTACCGTGTCACTTTTTGTTAAACCATAAAAAGATGGAGTCTCAGCCAGGGAAGCCTTGCTACAGAAAGAGGACATGGGTGAGAATAAAGACAAAAAAATGGGGATATACAGTATATTGAAAGGCGGGCTCGCGTCCATTCATTTGAATGTAACTGTAAAACGCCGGAGCAACTCTGTCCACTCAATCATGTAAACGGGATATTCAGAATGTTTCAGAAATCGGAATTTGGACTTTAAATTGAATATTGGCTGCATGTAAACGTAGTCACTATAGTGCTGGGGACAAAATAGAGGAGGGCGTCGTGAAATCGAAACGTCGTAGGTGGCGTACGTCGTAATACGTGGACTGCCTGTATACTGTTGTACTGTATTTCTATCACTTGGCGGCACATGGGCGGAGGCTGTTTCAAGGTTGCTTATAACCCCGAAATTGATTTGTCGCCTGTGTGAAAGCTTCCGTACATTTTGATTGGCTTTAAATTGCGACAACGCCATATGGTGCAACTGTTATTCACATTTTGAATCTCCACAAAACCAGCGGATGAGACTCGGCCACTCGTGAAATCTTGTGGCGGGATGGTGTTGGGCGGAGTTCCGCCGGCGGCCCTTGCTTCATTGCTCGTTTTCATTTGCGAGTTGGAATGTGGAAAGTATGTGACAAATCTGTTTGAAGGACAGTTCTTGCGGTCCAATATTTGCTGAACACACGTTTTAATTGGTTGATTAGCTACACAGTTTTAGCATTACAGTCAGCTAAAGCAAACAGCATTTCATGGTTGAAACTCTCAGCAGTTGGAACTAATGTTGCTTTGTTGACTTGTAAAGTATTGAAAGTACTATAACTTTGATTTAGGTGAAAAAAGATAACTCAGTCCAAACATACTGGAAGATGTTGTGAATCCGATTCATCTATGATCACCACATTGGCCTTTCTCAAGATACACAAAATGAAAAAGGCTTCAAATCAGTCATTGATAATTGCAGTCGACTGAATGATTGACGCACAGCACGCTACATTTCTCTTTTGACACTGCATCTGGGCTGTTAACATTGGGGAATCCTTTTTCTCTAGTGTCAGAGTTTGCTACTCTCAGAGCTTCCCAAGGATTTCCTTTCTCTTCTGTGTAGTGCTGCCAGTACCCTCAAGGCTTGTTGAAGATGCAGCTCACCTACATTGCCAACTTCCACATTTAGCAGCTGCAACATATGACACATCTTTATCATTAAGAAGATACAGTTTCATAACATGACAGAAACAAATCCATCTTGTTTGGATGATATCCATGTTGTCTACTGGGACTGAACATTCCCTGGAAAGAAAGTCTTATTCAGTGGAAATGTTAGCTGAAAAGACTTCATTTAATCCAGGCATCTGAAATCCTGAAACTACGTTTGTACCAGAAGGCTAGTAAAAGTTAGTTAGCTAGTTTCAAATCAGAGCCTTTTTACTTAAAATTATTGTTTCTGACTGACTGCAAAACAAAAACTAATCATAGCTCAGCTTGGTGAGCTGTGATTGGTTGTTATCTGAGCCCCGAGGGTCTGGGATGTCATTTTCAGTTGACAGAAGTGACAAAATGGCCGCCTCCCAAGATGGCTAAAAACGCGTGAATTTTGCTGCTTAACTCATATTTCATATTAATCATATTGCCTTGTTTCAGCTAGTGGACCCGCGTCCAAGGCACATGTGACCTGCTTGGTCCTCAGATTCAACTTGTTTAGCATTTTGCTTCAAAATGTAATCCAAAGACTCGAGAAGTTCCAAAAACTACTTTAAGTACACCTTGAAGTGGAAGTCAACCCATTGTTAAGAATATGTTCCCAGCAGGCCCACTAGTTGACACACGACATTCTGATTAATTTTGCGTTTTTGGAACATAAATTAAGCAGCAAAATGCACTCGTTTTTAGACATCTCTGGGGGTGACCATTTTGTGTTTTGTCGACTGAAAATGACATAACAACTGCTCACAACGACCAATCACAGAAAACAAGTCAGCCGTGATTGGTCATTGTGAGCGATTGCGATGCCATTTTCAGTCGACAGAAGACAAAATGGCCGCCCCCAGGGATGGCTAAAAATGAGTGGATTAACACTTATTCCACAAATGCAATATTTATCAGAATTCCCTTTCAACTATTCGTTTCAACTAGTGGTCTTGCATAGAACATATTCTTGAAAACAAAATGTTTGCGTTGACTTCCACTTTAAGTTATTTTTTTCTATGAAAAGCCTGCTTTCAGTCCTGAGACATTTTTTTTATGCAAACAAAGTGTGTGTCTGTGTGTGTGTGTGTGTGGGGGGGGGGGGGGGTGTGTGTGTGTGTGTATGCCAGAATCATCTAGACCTCAGAGTGAGAAGAGTCAACACGGTTTTAAGGCACATTCATTAAAATACCCGCACAAATGTAGCACCTAACATAAGAGAACGTTTTCACTCATGCCACTGTTTACATGTAAACCAAAGTCAACACCTGGCTACCAAGTAAGTCTCACTTAGTAAAAGGCGCTTTTCCAGAACAGCCACCAATCAATTAGGGTGGGATGAAATAAAGTGTGTGAGCGAGCCTCCACCGCACACTCACATATATGCAGAGTTTTGCCACAACATTTCACAAGTGGCAGAGTCACGGCCTCTGATTTTGCAGAGATTCCAAATACGACTTGCAGTTGCACAGTGTATCGACATTGCAAATTATAGCCCATCAAACCAGGTGAAAAATCAATTTCCCGGTTTAAGAAGGTCCATTCAAGTGAATGAGAGCGAGCCCCGTCTTTCAATACATCCCCATTTTTGTCTTTATTGTAGACCATGTCCTCTTTCTCTAGCAACTTGTGTCTTCCTTGACTGACATCGTACAGGGTCCCTAAAGAGGAACGTGTTAGAAAGACTTGTGAAGATTTATACCACAAGCTTCACTATTTAATTCACAGGTACATTAATTTGTAAATATGGTGAAGTATTGTTGTCAACATAATATATGTGCATTGTATGCTGTGTATGACTTGGCGGCGGCTGGCTGGCTGTGTTTCGTTCACTTAAAACCAGGAAATGGCTTAAAGAAACACCTACATATGTCAGCCAATCAGATACCGGTGACATCACGGCCCTCCTCGGCCTGCACTCTTGAACCAGGTTGGAATTGGTTCTGAGGAACAGTTCCAATGTCGCAGCCTGGCCTGGAAAAGTGCAAGTTTAGTAGCTAGTTTCAGGGATGGTGGAGGTCAGTGATGTATGGTGGGGCCAAGTCATGGAGGAATTTGTAAGTACTATGACAAGTTTGAAGAGTATGCATAGCCTATTTGGGAGCCAGTGAATCTGAATTGTGATGTGGGTGATGCGCTACTCAAGTTTTGAGGAGGAGAGAGGCCCGGGAAGCTGAGTTCTGAGCATGTCCAAGACTCTGTTGCATACACTGATGCCAGAAAAGCGCTGTATAAATGTCCAGATGGGAAGTTGCTGCAACATGGATGAGGTTCTCAGCTACAACAATGATGGGCGGAGTCTGGAAATTCTTTTGAGGTGGTAAAATGCTGACTTGGTGATGTGGATGGGTGCATTCCAAAATAAGCCAGAAGTTGCGGTTGAATGTCATTGTTCATACAGCTGTTGCCAACCTTCCTAAGCAGTGAATTGGTGCTGATAGGGAGACATGTTGTAGGACTAAAAGAAAATAATTGTATCTACGAATGCATTTGCATATTTGTAGTCCGTAAACACTTTCATCCCTAGATGCAACATTTTCCCCTGCGAACTTACAAAATAAATTGAGTAAATTAATAGCTGATGTAATAATAAGTCAAAGACAACGAGAATGTAGCTGTTTGAATGTCTAGTGGCGAAAAAGTAAATGCCACTTCCCGTTTAACATATAAATATTGGGAAGCTCACCATTTCACAGATTTGTTTATGAACCTCGAAGGGAAGTTGACCTCTTTTCATTATTATCATTACCATTTGAATAAGGCTATGCAGTTGTTCATTTGAAGGCACCAATTGTTGGTTCCCGCAGGTTATACATGAGAAGTGCAGTCTAATGCAGTCCAGACCTCTCTTGTCAATGTGATCCCTGTCCCTGTGTGAATGGTAATGTGATGAAGTATCTTGTTAAATGTGCCAGTCTCCCACTTAACACACAAGCTGCTCTCTGAACCCTGGCAACACCCCAAAAAGACTGACGACTGTGCATGGTGCTACTGCATCGTTAACTGTGACCTGACACATTTGGGTGCTTGCTACTCGACTTTGTTCAGGGAGTATTGGACTTACATAATATAGGGCTGCTCGATGATGAAAACATTTTTAATCGTGATTATTTTGGATATAATTGAAATCACGATTATTCAAACCATGTATTTTTGGGTAAAAAAACTCAAATATTTAAAAATAAAAGACAAATAAATGGAAGTTCCTTTCGGACCAAACAAAATGTATAAAATTAGTTATTAATAAAATTCTAAAAAGGTTCACATACCTCCGTAAACAAACATAGTGCTTTGGATATAAATGCATATTAATAATTGTTTTTCCAATTATTCCAATTTTGTAATCGTGGAGTAAAATAATCGCAATTGTAATTGAATTTTGATTAATTGCACAGGCCTAACATAATATGTGTATGAAAAAGGTGATAGTTTGACACCTTGTTCTTCGTTGTTTCCATTTTGAAATAAGTTTTAAATAAGGTACAGTTATTTTTGTGGACTCTCATTATACATGATACAACACTAACCTAAAACACAAGTTACTATTTTGCTATTAATATAGCAATATGTATAAACTCTCTAGATAGGCTTCATTGACTTCTGAAAGATGGAGGTTAACCACAAAACATTATTTGCAATAATATGTTCTATGCGCCTTCACTAGTCTAAACACTGCATTCTGGTTCTGATAAACACGCATTTTGAAGAATATTGCGTGTGTGGAATATGAGTTCAGCAGTAAAATCCACCCGTTTTTAGCCATGTCAGGGGGTGGCCATTTTACTACTTGCTGTCGACTGAAAATGACATAACAGTTGCTCAGGGCTCAGCTAATGACCAATCAAGGCTCAGCTTCAGATAACGAGTGAGCTGTGATTGGGCATTACCTGAGCCCCGAGTAGTTGTGATGTCATTTTCAGTCGACAGAAGTGACAAAATGGCCGCTCCCAGAGATGGCTGAAAATGTGTGTATTTTACTACTTAATTCATATTCCACAAACGCAATACAAATCAGAAGGCCGGTTTTAGACTAATAGAGGCGCACAGAATATATAATTGTAAAGAAAACTTTTGGGTCTACTTGCCGTTTAATACTAAGGCTAAACTACACCCCAGTAGATGAGACGCAGTCCAACAACTGCTTTCGTGATAGCATACATCACTAGGGGCCTCATCTTGCAGAGCTTATCGTATTTGTGATGTCTAAACCATCTGCATGTTGCTTTTATCGCCTCAAACAATGTTGGTCTAACTTTTTAAAAGTCTTATAAGCATATCAGTTTGAAGCTTGGATGGAACAATTTCTACTGGAATATTTAATCATTTGTCTTACTGTTTTATAACATCTACTGGACCACTTGACATTACTACACATTCTGTCACACCAAGAAGTCATAAGCCATACTTTTTTATTGCTTGACAAAGTGTTACATTAGTGAGTGAAAGGTCACAGGATTGTTGCGGGGATTTCTGACATTGCTCTATGGGAGGCCATTACATCAGTGTTACTTCCCGTGGAAAAGGGCAGCCATTCAATGCAGTGAAACTCTGGAAAACCACATGTGGATTCTTCCTCTAGGGAGCTACCTCTTCATTGAGCTAACGCTTTCTGTAAGTGACTTGCTACAACTAATTGAATCCAGGAGTATTGCATGTATTGTACCCATTAAACAAGCCCGGTGCGTAACTGGATCAGTTGATGGTCCAGGTAATTACACGACTAGGATGCTTTCTGCCACAATGACTTAAATTAGATGATTAATTAACAAGACCGCATCTATGTCGAAGTAGAATGTTTGTTTTTGTTGGTAACATCTTCCATGGACCCCACGACAAAAATTATGAATTACTCGTAATGTTGTAGAAATACTTTGTACAATGCAGGAGACGATATTCGGCAATAATCAAAATGATTTAATGATGATTCAGTTGTTTAGCGATACAGTGGAACTTTTAAAATGGGGGGGGATGGGAAATCAGGCAGTTGGGTTACAAGATTTAACTGTTGAACTCTGTATGTTGTGGCTTTTCATCTTACTGGAAGGCCTGCGCATTGTCCTGCCACACTTACTCATTCCCACACCATCGCTGTGCATTTTACACGGATAATCTTAGCCACTATATTTAGCCTCTTGCGATGATAGCTGCTTTGTCACACCTGAGGTGTTTTTTCCCGCTATCACGCCACGTGTCGGTTCTCTCCTGCTCAGTCTTTTTTTTTTTTCCTCCTACCATCTGGTTGAGATGACTCATACTTATGGTTACAGGGTATTTTCTCATTGCTCCATCAGCAAATGTATCACTGGATTAAAAAAAATGTAACCTTGGTGATAAAATCAATATACTGTGGATATTAAAAGTCTAAGCACCCTTGACCAAATGCTGAGTTTTTGTGATACAAAAAGTGACCAAGATAAGCCATTTCAAAGGGTTTTGACCATTGTGAGATAAAATTTACAACTCAACTGGGAGTGGGGGGGTGTGGTATTACTTGATGATGACTGTCTGAACTGTGTCCCATGGTACAAAGTATATTTATTACCTTGGAAAATCTTTTTACCCTCATCCTGGCTGATACCTTCTAACAATGAGATTCCTATGATGCTGTGGAAGCTGTCTGCAGACCATTTTCTGTATGATGTGACTTGTCAGGAAAAGCTTACTAGAACATCTGAACTTTTATTTAGGGTTAATCAGAGGCATTAAATGGCGGCGGGGGTGTGCTTACTCCCGTTTTTGATTAATTTGAATTTGGGCTGAACGATTATGAAAAATAAACGAATTGTTTTTTTTAACCCCCTCGAGATTGGGATTTAATATGTGATTATTTTTTGGAAGTCCTCTTTGAAATTATTTTTTAAAGGGAAGTCAAGTAAAAAATTATCTTTTCAGTAATATGTTCCATGCACCACCACTAGTCTAAACACGGTATTCTGATTAATATTGCGTTTGTGGAATATGAATTAAGCAGAAAAATCCACCCATTTTTAATCCATCTCAAGGGGCGGCCATTTTGCCACTTTCTGTTGATTGAGAATGACATCACAGTGGCTAAGGGTAAAAGTCAGTGAATCATAAATCAGATTACAACAATAATGCAAACAAATCTGTGGCTTTATCATTTTAACTTTTTCATGTTTCACTTCGTAAGCAGTGAAGTTCTTTACAAACAGATAAATTAATAGTTGAATTGCATTCTGCTGCAATGCGATGTGGAGTTAAATTGGATTAAAGTGACACTTGGGTGATCTTAACATTGGCACTTATATGAGAGGTTTGCATGTAAAAATTACATAAGTACTAAAATGCCCACCTCAAAACACTCTGTTGTGATTTAAGGGCTTCTTTGTGATTAGGTTTACGACAAATTTCCCCGCCCCTTTTGGGGCGTGGCTTATGTTATGTTTCGGTCTCAGCTGTCCACATCACGGGAGGGAGCCAAGCGTGGTAATATTGCTCGCTTTGTCAGTTCTGTTGTCTAAAACGGCGACCGATCGCCACCAAAATGCAAATGCACATTATACTCTTGTCCACTTCAACCTGTGAAGGTATAAAAGTGTTCTGCACAATAGTTAGGATTTATTGACATAAAACGTGATCTCATCATGATCACCTCCACAAAATCCAAAATACCGTGGCGATTGCTCCTCCACTTTCACAAGCTGAAGCGGACAAGAGCATGAATGCGCACACGATCCCCAACTGGTTATATTTCTGACATTTAGCGACGCTAAACTCATGTCAAATCTCAGTAGGGAGACGGCAGCTTGCAGCAGCAGCAGGCAGATTGGTGCTTTACGCCCCCCACTTCCCTCCCCGGCTAAAGGTAGGATAATGGGACAGCTAATAGCGACAACTAGCTTCAGGTCGTTAAAACAAAAAGTGTTAGCACAACAACATTAGGTCCTTACTCTGCGTCGAGCCTGCGTTGATCTTCAAGTCGCGGGGTTGCCTCCCAAGCAGTCGCGTGCGTTGTCAGACAGAGAGCCGCCAGAGAGTGAGGTAAGCCCTCATCGAACAAGCGTCAATGTTCAGCGAACAAAAAGTTCCAGCGAGGCTGACTCCACAACCGAGTGTGGCCGCATTGGAACATACCTTTTCGGCTGTTTACGTTCCAAATTGGACGGCGTGTTGTCGGTCGAGAAAATGGGGCCATTCCTCATCCAAATAAATGTGCACCTCTACTCATTTCCACTTCAGTCTGTAAATATCCTGGTGTTAAATGCCTCGCTCGTCCTAACCGGGATCAGCGAAGAAGCAGTGTTTATTATTATTTTTTTTTTCTAAGCAAATAAGCAGTGTGGTCCCAGCTTATGTAGCTCAGCTCACTTCCACATTTCCTCATTCGCATATAAATAAATCCATGCAGGGATGAATCCTTTTGATATGTTGAAGTGGGCATTAGTAGAAATGTCCACATACATTTTAGTGCCAATTGATTGCCGTTTTTGGACATTATAAGCATTGAAAGTACAATGACTTCCAATGGAGAGTTTGTAATAGGTTCCTCCAGTGACTGCGACCGAACAAGGACAGAACAGTAGGGGGCGCGGCTATTCTCCTCATTAACAAGGGGCGTTATTCATGGAGTCACTTATTTCCTAATTTCTCCCAAATGTATTGATAGAATAGAAAATGACAATTCTTTTCATTTTCCTGATCAAAAAATATATCAAATGAACTTGGTAGTGAAAACATGGCCATCCCGGCCCCACCGTCCCTTTAATTGTTCAGCCCTAGTTTGAAAGTGATTGGTTAATTCTGAACACAGCTACATCTACAATTATAACAGGGGGTGCACAAATTTGATTTCCCCTCTCTCGTTTCTTTTATAGTATATGTAAGTGTAAGTATGTAAGTATAGTATGTAAAAAAAATAAATAAATAAAAGGGGCAAAGCTTGATATGATTTCTTGATCTGATTTCACTATGTAGACTTTATATCCACTGTATTTGTATAACAGTTGTAATTTTTTGACAAATTTCCCGCTCATAATGTTTTTGGCCCAACGCTGAAACAGACAGAGGTACACTGAGGATAAAGGAGCTCAAGGCTCATTTGAAATATTTGCAGCTGGGATTGGATATGGGCAATGAGTGTCAGAACGCCAAGAGCCCCAGGGAGATAACTGGAAAAGGTTTAGCCACAAAAGAGGAAGGATGCAGATGTATCCAGGACCCTCCCTAGAGCTCCTCTGTTCTTCCACTCCTTCCTCTTAGCCAAACCCAACTGCACTTCTGCTTTAATAACCCTTCAGCTCCATCCTCACCCTCAATTTTCTTCTTTCAGTTTCCATTCTCGGAGTACATCAACTCTCATAGCTGATACTCCCCACAGATTTACAGCCTAAGCGTAGAAAAGGTTTAACTGTATACCTTCCTTGTAGTTCCAGTTCATGATAATCCACGTAGAAATGAACCAAAACAAAGATTCAGCCATACCAATCAAAGTAATAGTGATTATTATTTTTTTCAATCATCACCCAGACCCAATACAACACTAACCTGCTCTCAGAGTATGTACCGCCCCGACTAATCCTGGTATATGACATCATGACGTCGTTCCCTGGAATGGCTCTGTTCCTCTTTGAAGTCGGAAACCATTCGCAGACCCTCATTAACATTGATGAAGAAGACCAACTGTCTTATTCTCAGCTTCCATTACCATTTGCATTTATTTCAGGTCTGATTTAGACATAGTGTGTTCCTGTGTGTGTTCCTCTGTTCCATCACTAACCTTTTAACTCATTCACTGCCGTAGACGAATTTGTCTTTTCACAGTCCAGCCATTCAATCCCAGGAATTTATTTATATTTTTTTTCATTTTTTTTTTTTCAAAATTTTTTCAAACATTTGGCCACACAGGTGTCAAACTCAAGGCCCGCAGGCCAGATCTGGAACGCGACATCCTTTTATGTGGCCCGCGAAGGCAAATTATGTGTGTCGACTTTTCGAATTATGTGTGTTTCTTTCAAATTGTCTTCACTTTTAACAAAACTGACATATGCGATATTGCAAGATTTTTTGTGACCAATCCTCCTTTTTAAATGAATTTAAAAGTAGTTGGAATGTCCTTTTTTTACTGGTCATTGATTTAAAAAAAGTAGTTATCCATCAATTTGTTGTGTATATATGATGAAATTCGGCAATCATACATTTATATGGGTACACAATCATAACGGCCATCCGAGGGAAACCATAAGTACGATGTGGCCCGCGACAAAAATTAGTCTGACACCCCTACGTTAGGGTAAAAGAGGGTCTGAAAATGTCTGGCAGTGAATGAGTTAAGAGGAAAATAATGACAATCAATTTGTATGGGTCCTATAAAACAACAAATTTATGATTTTAGGAAGGTTTACATCAGCAGTGTTGATACCCTTTAGTTGTTACGATACTGTACATCCAATTTTTATAATCATAATTTCTAATGTCAACAAGTGAATATTTTATTCTGCTATCACAAATAAGAGGAAGTTGATTAATTATAATGTGAAAGTGGTAACTACACAGTGGTGTATGATTTTTTATTTTTTATTTTTATTTTTTTATTGGAATTGCATTCAAATTTTCTCATTTCTAGTCCATAAATATGAAAGAATCTAATTTAAAACAGTTTAGAAAAAGAACAATACACTACAGTGTGCAAAGAACAAACTCGTTCTTTGCACACTGTTCTGTAAATTTAAGAGGTAAATCCCCCACAAAAAGTGCAACGTGGAAACTCCTGCACAGTTAGGTATCTAACAATTTGTGGCGCAGTGGTTTAGGTAATGTGATACAAATCAGCTCTCATTTCTTCCTCTCCAATTTCATCCCCTCATATCTAAATCAGTAAAATATGGCATAATTTAACCCCACTCAGATATAATTGTCTGACGTGCCCTTTTAATTGCGGTGTCATAACAACCTAACTGTAGTGGACGCCTAATCAGATTGAAGTGATACGATCCACTGCAACTGTAGCAGCTCTTTGGATTTGTACACACAGTATATAGTATATGAGGTAATGCAGTGTATTTTTGTGATCTCGCAGTGATGATATTAAAGTTTGTCTGCTCCTCAATTTAGTTACAATTACAGTGGAAGCTTTGTCCCAGAGATTCTGCAATTTCTAATTCAACCACCATTTTTGGGAAAAATATGCATATTAAGCCAATGAGGGGTATTAAGAAACTATCATGAGAAAATGAAAATAATATAATAAAAATGCAGCTTTTTTATGTATAATAAAGGTGCAAAAGTTGCATAGTGTAAACACAGTTGAGTCTCTTGATAGAATGTAACACCTTAAAAGATGTGTAAGATGTCTCTGTATCATTGGGGATTTTCAGTGCTCACATTTGCATACTCATACTGTGTAATTTAAGTGGCAAAACACAAGCACAAAACGGTGGTCTCTATTTTTATAAACAGGCGCACCAGCAATCGGCGTAAAAATGGGCGAATCTTCATTTTCGTGCAGGGGTAAGTCTTGTGTACGCCGTTTGGGAATTTGGCAGACCATGTTGCACCTTTCCGGGCATTCCAGCGAACTGGGGTCGTTTTCTATTACACGCCAGTGGCACACCTGACAGCTTGGTGACAGAAAGTAGACTTTGGACCGGGTAAAATCAGGTCTAAGTTGTGGCGCAGGTGGTGTAATGCGATTTTGGCAGACGGATTCTGCGCTCCGCTGATGTGTGGATATCATCGTATTTCATTCATAAGTATGACTACCGATTGCATTGAACCCGCTGAATCCTTGTAAATTCATTGAGTGCGTAATTATTATCATCATCCTGCTTTCCGTCACTGACGGAATGCCCACCTTTGTTTTTAATTTCGAATACTAGGCAGTTTTATGGGATACATTGCGACTGTCAAAAACCATGCAGGGAGTACTGGACAACGTGCTCATTTTAAAACCTTCAAACTTTGAAATCACATTTGCAATCATTTATTTACACTATGTAAAAACACTCAACTGTGCTTGACTGTTGAAATTACAATTTCTATTTTTGTGTCTCCTTTTTCCTTTAGTGAACAGAGTATCTGCCAGGCACGAGCTGCTGTTATGGTGTACGACGATGCCAATAAGAAGTGGGTGCCAGCGGGAGGCTCGACTGGCTTCAGCAGAGTCCACATTTATCACCACACAGGAAACAATGCCTTCCGTGTAGTGGGGCGCAAGATCCAAGATCATCAGGTCAGTGCGTATCTATTGCAACCCCCGACAACAAGGGAAATGTGGTCCTGGTTGCTCACTGTTCGAGCATGGCTCTTTTTGGGAGGTGTCAAAAGCAACATATGCTTGTCAAAAGGGAAGTGTGTCTAACTTTTAACTACATTTCAACAAAATGGAAAAAGGCTATGTGGCTATTTGAGGGTTGTGACACATTCGGCCTCAAAATTAATTAAAAGTTTCTCTCTCCAGTTAAAGGAGGCTTTGAATTAATAAAAACACCAATCTTAAAGGTTGGATGGTAAAAAAAAAAAAATCAGTTGACCAAATATGGTGTATCGAAATGTACTGTAGCCTAGACTTTTATATACCCACATATGTTGCTGTATGACTCCACAGCTTGGGAATTCTGTGGTAAGCACCACATGCTTCTATGCTGCATATTTTCCAAAATGAGTTGCATTGTGTATTTTCCTAATTAATAAAGGCTTTCGGGAACATTTCAAGTATTAAGTTTCCATCTACCCATAAAAGTAGTCAAATGCTGTTTCCTCTGTCGAAACATTGTGGAAAGAGAAGCTGGCATTAAAAAAATATGTTTGACTTTAGCACCAAAATTCTTCAAAATAAATCTTGAAAAGTCACAAAGGCATACAATCTGTCTCTGAACTAAATCTTTCTCTCCAGTCTTGACCATTTTTTATACTCTAGTCTAGTAAGTTATAAAAGCTATAATGGTATAAAAACGATTAGTGTGCAGTTCCCGACGGTGTGAAAGTACACTGGATGCCCCATGTTGCTTGCGTAGCTAGCGTGTAGTGTAGGCCTGTGCAATTAATCGAAATTCAATTACGATTTCGATTATTACACTCCACGATAACAAAATTGTAATCGTATGAAACGATTATTAATACTAATTTTGAGTTGTTTTGAGGCATGCCCACACTCCGCCGTGTGTCCCTCTCCAAGCCAGCCAGCCAGCCAGCCAGCCAGCCAGCCCGCCCGCACCCCGCAAGTCACACTGCACACACTCCTACTCAACGCTTCAACAGACTAATAGACCTAAAAATGGCACAAGACCCGCCACAGGAATGACTTGTAAACAATGAAGCAAAATCGCTTATTTGGTTACATTTTGGGTTTGCCGTGGAAGACGGCGAGCAAAGACGTATAAATTTCAAGTTGTCTCTGCATCCACCGGCAACACAACAAATCTATTCAACCATCGTTTGGTTTACGATGATGTTATGATACACCAAAGCAAGAAAACACAGAGTTAGATTTGGCGCTGTCCGCAACGCAAATCTGAGTCGTTGAAACACTGTACGCAGCAACCCCCACCCATCAACATCGGAGAAACACAAAAAGATAACAGAATCTATTGCCCGGACAAGGCTTCCAAATGTTTAGGGCACAGACTCCACTTCGCAATCGGCACGATGGATTTATTTTAAATAACATATCGTATGCAAATATACACTACTTTTACTAGCACAAAAATTGAAACCATGCTAAACATTATTACTGTGACTTAAGTTAAATGTCCTGTGTAGTCTAATATGAAGTCACATTTTTTGTGTTCATTTTTGTTTCAAATTGCTTCAAATGCAATTTGCAAACATATTATTGGTCATTATATTGTAATACAGTTTAAATATGGCCTACTGTAATTTAGAAGCATTGTATAGATTACGTACTAGTATGTAATAGTCAACATTTAAATTAGTTTGACCCAATCAGCATATTAAATTTACATTTTATCAGAAGCAAATTACTTCAACTTCGTTTACTATGTGTAAATATTACTTTAATAACAAAACAAAAAAGGCTCCAGACAACGGTCTCAATGTATAGATGAATAGCATGTCTGTTATTCTGTCAAATTTGGCATTTTACTCCAAGCAGTTTACTACTTTGACAATTTATAAGTGCATAGCAAGTTAACCCGTTTGTTTATACAAGGAAACCATACTTTAATTTATACATTTGCACTTTAAATGTTTTTTTTTTAATAATCAATTTAATAAATGTTGTTGGGTCAAAGTCGCGTTTCAAACAATTCTGTCTTCATATTTTTTACGTTTAAACCTGTTCTTGTTTTGTAGCAAAAAAATGAATAATCGTAACTTCAATTATTACCAAAATAATCGTGAATAATATTTTTATCATAATCAAGCAGCCCCAGTGTAGTGTATGTGATTCTGCCGTCTCTGAGTGTGCTCTTCTGTTTATGACACATGAGTTTGAGTTTACTGTAAAACTAAAAAAAACAACAAAAAGAAATGCACGCGTTGTGTATTTAAAGACACAAACGCTTTGTCTGTAAAACATCGCTAGCGCTAAGGCAAAAATAAATGTAATATTCCATTCAAATGCTAACGGGAAATTAGCATCGACTTCAGGAGTGATAGTCCTTCAAATAACGGATATACACACACAGTGTGGAAAAACATACGCACAGGTAAAATAACACTACTCAAAGGCACAAATTCTTTCCAATCTGTGAAAAATGAGTTGTAGTAATAGAATTCACCACACTGCTCCTAAGAGGCCAAAAGGCGCAGGAACAGATGATATTTGTTTTTATTGTTTTTTTCAATTGCTATTATTTTAGTCTATTCTTATTTAACTTTCTTAACTAATTTCATGACATGGCACCAAATATAATCTCTGAGACCCTAGGTTAGTCCAGTAAATCCCAAGACTTGTGAACATAACAATATAAAATAAATATGATAAAGGGATAAGGGTATGGTTATTCAAGGCTTCAATGTGTGCAAAAGATGTGATTGTAGCAGAATTAAAATGCAAGAGGCTTGAATTTCACATGATATTTACAAGGTCATTTGTACTTGACAAAAAGAATAAGGTGTTTAAGACTAGTGCGGGGATGAAAAGGGCATGAGGCTATAATGATAGTTTTGAGTAGTTGAGTTTTAGTAGTTGAATAAAGCTTTGGAAAGAAAATGTTTTAATAAACGTGATTTCAATCTCAATCAAAATAATCATAATTATTTTTTCATCCCGCGCTATTGGAAAAACAAAAAGTGATTGGATCTCTTTAAGCTTGAAGCTTGTCCCATTTATTAGGTCAATGTACATTCACCAGCCACTACATGAAGAACACCAAGACATTGGGGATCATCGAATGAGATTCGGTGCTAGAGCCAAGTAGCTAAATAATAACACTTAGCAAGACATACACAGATAGACCCATATCCAGCAACAGCCCTTTTGCTCTGGATGAAAAAAATGCCCTTGCTGCTGGAGCCCATTTTCTTTCTTCATTCATTAATATTTGAACAAAGAAATATTACCCTTTCTTTCATCAATTACCCCCCACATTGTTCTGAGGTCTGACTGACATTTTATCTGAGTCTGCAGTGCACATATTATGTTTGTTTTTTCTTAACTGTATGAATAATTTTGGTGATGACTGTCCTATTTTTTATTTTATTTGAGCACCCGCCCCCCCCCAAAATATGTGTGCATGTGATTTCCCCATATGGTTAATTATTAATTTGTCCATCAACGATGAAATAGCAGTTCTGGAATTTCTTTTAGGTGCGCTAGACAGGGGCGGCGCTACACCGGGGCTAAGGGGGGCTTTAGCCCCATCAGAAATCTGTGTAGCCCATGTTAAGCCCCTCCAGCATTTGATTTGATATTCTAAAATACAGTATATTGCTAACTTATTTTCTTAGCCCCCCTATGTATCGGTCAAGGGAGAGAAAAAAATCTTGGCGCCGTCCCTGGTGCGAGAGTGACAACATAATGAGTGGAAAAGGGCACACTATATCATCTATGTTAAATTTCCAGTAATGTCAGTTGAAACCGCCTCCGATATTTTTCTGTCCAAACCTTGTGCTAGTGCTGTGTTTTTTTCATTAGTTTTCTAAAATCTCGACCGACCTTGGGGCCCTGTTAAATCATCCTTACTGCTGTTGGGGAATGATTTGAATTCCCTCACTCATTAGTCTGAACATAAGATGACACAGAGATTAAAGGATTTTACTGCACTACACATCTTTTATGGGTATTAACGCTTTATCAGATCAAAAGAGACAAAATCATGTGTGTGTACATCAACCCCACATTTGATGATGCCAAACTAATACAGCTATAAATATTTCAGTCAAAACAGTTCTCCACTGTGAGCATATGGAAGTGGAAAACTCTCAGGAGTAGCTTGAGGCATTCCTTCATGGCTTTGGGCCCAGGACTTTGAAAAACATAATGCTGGCACTTAATGCACTATGAACACAGACTCATTGGTTTGTGTGATTATTGAAATGGGCTACAGTAGTATCAGTTTACATTCCACTTGGCAGGTATTGGTTTTCTGTATTTGAAATGACAGTTGAACAGCTGTGTTTATCATTTGCTTTGTGACCTAAAGAATATGCTGTGACATATGCATTACCGAACCTATACCAAGAGGCGAGTTCATTTATCGCCGTACTTTCTGTTTTTCCATTTGATTGTATTATATATGGCCTAAAAGTGTTTTTCTATCAATATTTATTGTACTTCTGATTTCATTTCGGAGTTACCTTTGGCTCGTGATAGAGTATGATATGGTGATATGCAGGTGATGGTCAGTACGTCACTAACGGACGCCCGTTTTGCCGCCGATTGCCAAATGGTGGGATGCCTTTTAAAAATGATGAACTGCCAATTCACAGTTCGTTCTGACGGACTAATTGACAGAGTTAACTGACAATTTGACGGATGGACTGACGATTACAATTCAGCTCATCATGAAAAATTACGGACCGACGAATGACAGACGACAAATGACGGACCAGCAAAATTTCGTAAAATTCCCACCTCTGGTGATATAATATGTGTCCTAGCGATATGGGTTACATCATCAACATAAACCCAGACCCCTTGTAGCCATTTTAACACAGGTAATCAGACACATACCTATACCAGGTATAGGCGTAATACAATGGAACCTCTAAATTTGAACAGAATCTGTTCTGCAACACAGATCGCCCTCAGATTTGATCAATGTCACCTTTCGAAATAATGTAAATGAAATGTACCCCGCCTACTGCTCATCGATAGCTGGGATAGGCTCCAGCGTGCCCTCAACCCTTGTGAGGATAAGCGATTTGGATAATGGATGGATGGAGGGATGGATTGGTACAGTGAGACTGGCACTGAAGGAGAATAGCAGTTAGCACAGCTAAGCGAGCATTGCTAAACTTGCATTAGCGCTGTAAACAAGCCAACAGATGATAGTAGCATGACTTATTCATGATAGAGAGTTACTATAACATTAAACATATTGACGTGAAGTTGTATTTTTTGGAACAATCAATTAAAAAAAATCAATCCGAGGTGATAAATTGACTCCTTGAGCAGAAATGTGTCTCATTACGCATCACTTCTGAATCCCTAGCTGCCTCAAGCACCATGCTCTGCTTCTTTTTTCTAGTCTTGTGTTCAGTTTTTAGCAAACGAGAGATGGCCTTTTGTTTTTATGTCTCGCAGGTAAATATTGGAACATAGCCTCATGAAAGCTCCTGAATCCCAAGCTAACAGGTCAATGTGAGACTGCGGTTACCAGCAGTACCGATTATATATCATAGCCACTTACCGGCAGTCAGTTTTATACTGTACTGGCAGTTTTTATTTATTTATTTGTAACTGCCAGCTCCCCATTTAAGACAAAATGCTGCCAATTTTTCAGTGTACATAACATTTTGTTCTTCTTTGGATTTGTTATAGACTTGCTGTCAAAACAGCCGTATTGTATTTAGCAGCCAGGGACGAGCCATACTGTACAATAATATTTTCATCAAACTTTTTTTAATCTAACCCACCAATCTCTGTCTTACTTGCCCAACATGTCAGATCTAAAGGGCCTTTATCTGTTATCTCCCTCCATCTCCAGGTGGTGATCAACTGTGCCATTCCCAAGGGGCTGAAGTACAACCAGGCCACGCAGACCTTTCACCAGTGGCGAGATGCTCGACAGGTCTATGGCCTGAACTTTGGCAGCAAGGAGGATGCCAACGTATTTGCCAGTGCCATGATGCATGCCCTGGAGGTGCTGAACTCCCAGGAGACAGGTAGCGTCCAAAGTGTTATATGTCTATCAGCTGTATGCTCCTGGTTTGCTGCTGGTAATTGTTGCCTAGAAGAATGCAGTGAACCCTCGCATATTTGCAGTTCGGCAGTTTGCGCATTCGCTGATTTCTCAAAAACGTAATTGTTGTTTATGTGATTAGGCCAAAGTAATAAAAATCGAACTTTGGCGCTATCTTGTGGAATCTTGGTGGTGTTGCTGTTAGGTTCATTTCATTGATAGTGTTTTGTTGTCTGCCTTGAAGATGTTGTGGTTTGATATGCAATCAGCAAATAATGGACATAATGGAAAAGGTTTTTGGTGGCCCCTTGCATTTTGACAAAATGGACAAAAGCGGAATGGGGGCTCTTCTTGGCTATTAGGTAACATTATGTTATTTGCAATATTTTTGGCGGGATAAGGTATGTCATCGGTTAAATATTTGTCAACACTCATCACTTAGTCATTTCATCTTTAAGTTAAAAGTAATTGTTTTTTTTATTGTTAATTGTATTTTTGACACTATGACCGTTAAGAGGGAAGGTTACTTTGTAAGTTACCTGCACAGACAAAGGTTTGACAATGGTTTAACCTTGCAATGGATTATTTCTATTAAACGAGAAGAGAGTATCAAAATCACAACAAATTGCTGTCAACCAACATTGAAAAATGGCCTGCATGTTTTAACTGTACTCTATCTTGCTGGTGTGCTGACATCATTGACTTTCCACAGTGACATCGTAAAAACAAATATCCCTGAAATTTCCTCCCATTTCAAACTCCCCAACGTTCTGAATGTGCACTGTTTAAACTGGCTATATTTACTTGCAAGTTTACTGGATACAGTGATGAGTGTTAAAGTGTCCTAACATGAGTTAAATGGAAAGATGAGCCATGTCAATAAATTGGAAGGGAACTGTGGAACTAGTACTGTAATATTATATCTCGTGTTTAAAAATACGTATTCACAACACGGGATGACCTCATGGTAAGATCAGACCTTGCACATTTGCAGCACTGTGGTATTCATAGCTGTACTAAATGATGTTACAAATATTCCCTGACTATGACCTTGGTGGTACACATTGGCCTTGGTTTATGACTCATGCACTCATTACATAGTCTCATCCTCTGGCGGCATACGGTATGTGTATTTGTTGGCATGTTGGAATAGATAAAGACGCAGGTGAGGGGAAAGGGGACCTTGTGACACGGCTGAGTGATGACCATTAAATATGTCCTTGTCTTCTGATTTTGACTCTGATACGTTTGAAGATATTTTCCTTTTTTGGCCTATAATCCAACAAAGCCAAAGTAGACGATGTAAAGTAATTGCAACGGTAGAGGCTGTTCCACATAACCCACCGTGCCCGTCAACCTCTTCTCTTTATAATGCGCATAAACCCTTTCTACAGCGAGTCCCTCATCACAGTATAATCCTATATTCTAATTAACCTCATAGTAGCAACGGACCTCATTATACTGCATTATTAAACTGCTCTAGTGTGTGTGTGTGAGTGTGCATGTGCATATGTATGGAACCCATCGACAGATGTGACTGAATATATTCAGTTTAACATATACAGTATGTACTTGACATATAAATCCTAAATTACATCTCATATATATGTGTGAGTGTATATATGTATGCATAAATACATAAATAGATAAAAAGTCAGTTCTGTTGTCTTGGGAGTTGGAGACAGATATAGCAGAAGTGTGTCTCCATGTCGAAATCTGACGAGTTACTAACCATGGATCATCGTTTATTTCTGGTACTTTCATGGTCTCTGACAGCAGTACTCCGTTTAGCAATCAATCTTTTCGTGGAGGGGAGGGGCTGAAACCTGAGTCAGCTGTTTGTGCGTAGACTTCCAGAGAATCCTCTTCAAGCCCATAGAAACAGCCTGCTAGTTTTATTTTACAGGTCATGTGTTTGAAAGCACGGAGTAAACATTTTTAGAGTTTGGATCATGACAGCATGTGAGCAAACTTATATTAGAAGAATCCCACCCCCACTCTGGCTGCCCTATTTTTTTTTTCTTGAGCATAAAGTCTCGGCTTGAATATCCCAAAGTGGCAGACTACACACTACGACATTGCTGGACAACAGCGCTTAGGGACTGGAAGAAGGAAGAAAACGAAGTAGGTTTAAGACAGAAACAGATAAGGAGGAAAGAAGTCAGTGATAAAGGTGTGCAAGAAGAGCAGATAGTGACATTATTTGACAGTTTTGCGGACCGGAAGTAGCAAGCTAATGAAGTAGAGGGATGGAGTCAGACAAGTCAGAGGTCGACCAATTTTCATTTTATTTAGCGTAACCATTGCTGCTCGTTAACAAACAGTTCCTAAAAATCTCACCATGCCAGCTGTAGAAAGAGTTCAGAGATTCTATGAGGACCATCAAAAGATTAGTCGTGCTCAAATCTACCTCAGAAGTGAGTAAAAGTGGTTTGACGTTTGCTTTGCTTGTGAATAGACCTTGACTCACTGCTTCTATTAATGTGCGTAACTGAGTGACAACGAACATTAGACAAAGGGAATAAATGCCGCAATTTTTACATCTTAACATTTTTTTAAGTTTGATGAAGTTTTTTGCAGAATACTAATACAATGCGCATATGAGACGCAGGTCTTATTTTTGTCCACTTGGGGTCGTCATCCCCATGTTCTACACTGGAGTATCTGTGACGTTGCGTGTGTGTGTGTATCTTTTAAAGGTGAGCCTGGCCTGTTGAATGAAGTAAACATCAGTATATGAAAATGTAGAATTGGTAGGCTGTTACCTTACTAAAGGTTAGCCACTCCGTTGTTCAGTGACGGTGTCAGTTGAGGTCAACAGGACATCTAAGAATGTGCCTATTTTTACTGCACTAGTTCAGTAGAGCGATTGAAAGTGCACAAGTTGCTGTTTCTATGTTCCCTCTCCCTAACCACCTGCGGAGAGATAGTTAATTCTAACTGGCGGTGGTAGCCTATATTAAATTAGCTAACAATGTTTACTTTACCGTAGACGTGCAGTTGTCTAACTTAAAGTGGAAGTCAACCCAAACATATTTTTTTCATAAATTTGTTGCCAGCAGGTCCACTAAGTGAAATACGGCATTCTGATTAATTTTGTGGAATATAAGTTAAGCAGCAAAATGCACTCGTTTTTAGCCATCTCTGGAGGCTGCCATTTTGTCTTCTGTCGACTGAAAATGACATCACAACTGCTCACAACGACCAATCACGGCTGACTTGCTTGCTGAATCTGAGCCGTGACAAAATGGCCACACTCGGAGATAGCTAAAAACGGGTGGATTTGTTGCTTAACTCATATCCCACAAAAACAACATTAATCAGAATGCTGTGTTTCAACTAGTGGGTCTGCATAGAACATATTCTTTAAAAAAATAAGTTTCCTTAAAGCAGAAGTCAACCCAAAGAATTCATTAAAAAATATATATTGTATGCAGCTCCACTAGTTTAAACCAGGCATTCTGATTAATATTGCGTTTCTGAAATATGAGTTGAGCAGCGAAATCCACCCGTTTTTGTCCATCTCTGAGTGTGGCCATTTTGCCACTTCTTGTCGACAGAAAATGACATCACAGGAGCTCAGGGCTCAGGTAATGACCAATCATGGCTCAGCTTCAGAAAACAGGTGAGCCATGATTGGTTGTTACCTGAGCCCTGAGCACCTGTGATGTCATTTTCAATCAACAGAAAGTGGCAAAATGGCTGCCCCCTGAGATGGCTAAAAACGGGTGGATTTTGTTGCTTAACTCATATTCCACAAACACAATATTATACAGAATGGTGTGTTTAGACTAGTGAAGGCACATAGAACACTTTATTGCAAAGACATTTTTTGGTATACCGTATTTTCCGGACTATAAGTCGCATTTTTTCCTAGTTTGGCCGGAGGTGCGACTTATACTCTGGAGCGACTTATGCGTGAAATTATTAACACATTATTACCTGTATATCATTTCACATGTTATTGCAGGTCCATCAGCCCACCTGTGGGTTTTCGTGTCGTGCCCCCGGGGAATTTGCTATATACAGAACAACTTCAAAGCATTCTCGGGCATGTTATATATGGTTAGAAAACTGAGTTTCGAATGATACCAAACATTATATACAATCATATCTGCAGGCTGGGCGAGCATTTAAGTCAAACAATCGCTAACACACAAAAAATAAGGAACTCACCATTTCAGCCACATAAATGTCCGACACAATTTCATAATCCATCATCAATGATCATATTACGTCGACAAAGGTCCAGTAAAAGTATTCCAGTAATATAGTTAGTCCACAACAAGCCTGGGATGCACATCCGTTTACACATTTACGACAAATTTCCCCGCCCCTTTTTGGGGCGTGGCTTATGTTGTGTTTTCGGTCTCAGCTGTCCACGTCACGGGAGGGAGCCAAGCGTGGTAATATTGCTCGCTTTGTCAGTTCTGTTGTCTAAAACGGCGACCGATCGCCACCAAAATGCAAATGCAGTCGCCAAGACACCGCTTGCTGCCGCCAGAGAGTGAATTAAGCACTCATCGAACAAGCGTCAATGTTCAGCGAACAAATGTTCCAGCGAGGCTGACTCCACAACCGAGTGTGGCCGCATTGGAACATACCTTTTCGGCTGTTTACGTTCCAAATTGGACGGCGTGTTGTCAGTTGAAAAACTGGGGCCATTCCTCATTCAAATAAATGTGCACGTCTCATTTCCACTTCAGTCTCTGTAAATATCCTGACTCATGTTTAATGCCTAGCCCGTCCTAACCGTGATCAGCAAAGAAGCAGTGTTTTTTTTTTCTTTAAGCAAAGAAGCAGTGTGCGCTGGTCCCAGCTTAAATCTATGTAGCTCTGCTCACTTCCACATTTCCACATTCTCATATAAATCAGCCACGGAGAGGTTAATCCTTTTGATATGTTGAAGTGGGCATTAGTAGAGATTTCCACATAAAGTTTGGTGCCAATTAATCACAGTTTTTGGACGTTATAAGCAATGAAAGTACAATGATTTCTAATGGAGAGTTTGGAATCGGTTACTCCCGTGACTCCGGCCGAACAGGTATGGAACGCTAGGGGGCGCGGCCATTCTCTTCATTAACAAGGGGCGTTATTCATGGGGTCACTTATTTCCTAATTTCTCCCAAATTTATTAATAAAATAGAAAATGACAACTCTTTTCATTTTCCTGATCAAAAAAATATATAAAATGAACTTGTTACTGAAAACATGGCCACCCCACCGTCCCTTTAACAACCCCCAAGGCACAGTATAATCGCTCAGTATAATCTTTTCGAGACATCCAGGAATCCAGCCTTTGATTGCAAGGAAGGGACCTGTTTTCTGAAGCTGAGCGTGATTAATTGTTACCTGAGCCCCGAGTAGTTGTGATGTCATTTTCAGTCGACAGAAGTGACAAAATGGCCGCCCCCTGTAATGGCTAAAAAGTGGTAAATTTTGCTGCTTAACTCATATTCCACAAACGCAATATTAATCAGATTGCCTTGTTTCAACTAGTGGGCCTGCTGAGAACATATTCTTGAAAAAAAATATCTTTCGGTTGATTTCCACTTTAATAAAAGGTATTTAATTGACTCTGAAAATTAAAGATCAATGAATACGTTTTCATTTTAATGTGATGGGAGAAACTCTCTGGCTGTATTGAACTCTTGTTTTAAATTTCATGTAATAGTTAGAAGTCTATAATTCTCTGTCCATCCATGCAACCATTTTCTGTACAGCTTGTCCTAATTACAGTTACTAGTGAGCTGGAGCCTTTCCCACCTGACATTAGGTGAGACGAGGGATAAACCATGAACTGGTTTTCCAGTCAATTACCCTGCACATGTAATAACTATTAACACTCATACTCACACCTTAAATAAGTCTTCAATTACCTACAATGCTTGTTTCTGGAATATGAAAGGAAGCCACAGAAAGGCCTGAGCTGACTGTGATGCAGACATGCTAACCACTACCGCGTTGTGTTGCCGGCTATGGGAATCCAGTATGAGATCATATTTTTGCTGTGGCGTTTACTTCCATTCGGAATCTTGCTTGCACAACTTTACTTCCTACATTCCCTCCAGAACTGAATGTTTCTTTCGGTCAACCGCTAAATACCAAAACTGTTGCAAAGAACGATGTCACCAGTTTTGTATCCGTTGGTCCAATTATTCTCTGAATCAGGTTAGTATTAGAAGTGTGTTACATGCATACAACATGAAAAAAAGACAAATGTTATGTCTATAGCTTCTGATTCCTACAATTATTAAATTTTATTAAATAAATACTTAAGAGTTAAGTGTGGGAGTGAGTGGACAAAAAAATCCTTTATTGGATTTTCCTCAGAGTAGTTTTGATTACTAATCAGTCAATCAATCAGACCTTTACCTTTTATACTTTAAAATCAACACATAGTGCTTCACAAATAGCACTTTTTCACATTTTTTGGGCAAGTCATTTAAAACATATATTTTGGGTTAATAAATGAAAATCCAATTTGAATAGTAATCCAAGGCCTTAGCATGATTCTGTTTTTATAGCTTACTCGGTCACGGCTAATGTTGTTACGTTGAACTCATTATCAATGACATAATCTGTAAAGATTGTTACATCTGTCCACAGTATATGCAATACGTTCAAGAGTTTGACCAATGATACCAAATTAAGTTGAATTCAAATAAATAACTGGGCAACAATAACCGAATGGCAACGAATGCAACTTTGTCACCTTTTGTTGCTGTCCGCAATTTTTACTTGTATATCCTGTTAAAAATGTCCAGCGCTAAACAACCAGTGAAAACATGATCCATGTTTTTAAGCATGTGTCACCCTTGGATACCAAAACTGTCCTTCAATCCCACAATTTCCTTGGTGAAGCCGAGCCAGTTGCTATTACTTTTTAAATTGTAAAATATATACTACTTTTAAATTTTAACCTTTGTAGAAATGCAGCTTTTAGACATTTTTCCTCCTTGCCGATCTTGACAAACTCAGAGGGACATGACGCGATTTGCAGCTGAGTGTCTATTTATTTTTTCTTACCACATGAAATCTAATCTTTGAAACTGTGAATATGTATCATCATCTGCTGTGTTCACCTAGCTATTGTTTAGTTTAGCCCCATGTGAACTTACCCCTTGTGCCCTAACACCTCAGTAACCGAACAAGTGTTTACCGGTACATGAACCACGATTGGTCATGTAATCGGTCTGGCATCTGAAACTTGAAGTCCATGTTTGCAGGCCGTGTCACTTGCTCTGCATTTAGCATTATGGTTCTCTCGTCATGTATATTCTTGTAGTTAGTCTCACCAGGCAGATGGAATCAAATGACTTCCATATGGTGTCGTTATAGCTTAGCAATATGATAGTAGATGTGTCAATTGGGATGCGACCCCATTCCACGACACCCTGACTCCCCTGAGATTCAAAATAACATTGTGGAATATCGGACATTGTAGGAGGACAACAACATATGGCTGTAGGTTGCAAAGTGTGCTAGCAGTACATCATCTCAATGACTTTGATGAGACTTTCTACAGTTACTCTGGCTTCCTCCTACATTCTAAAGAATGTGTTGTCTCTAAATTGGACATAGATGTGATTTTGGATGTGATTGGTTGTTTGTGTATATTCTCTGTGGTTAACTGATGACAAGTCGAGATATGTGTGTAGCTAATGGTGGGAAAAGGGGATCATGTTTAAATGATGTATTTTGCAGGGATGGCCCATTTTTCGCTCAATTTTTTATTAATTTTTTTCAAAATCAAGATAATGAAACTCAATTTGCTAAGGAGAAGTCATTAAATCTATCTGCTCAGCAACATAGGCACGCCCCCCTCCCTCTTCCAACGGTTTGGTGGGTGTCAGCGGAGGAACCGGCCACAATTTGTTCATTCAAAATCATACATTTACTAACAGTGTCAAACGGCGGTCAATCTGCACCAAAATTGCTTTGCTCAAAGATGACATGACCTGCGGGTCAGTTTGATTCCTTATAGTGTTTTTTTTTAAAAAAACGTGTTCTTCGCGATGAGGTTTGGATGCCCCCCAACTTATCTTTTTTTTTAATATATATATATATATATATATATATATATATATATATATATATATATATATATATATATATATATATATACTTCATTGCCTTCATTGGCCCTCTTTAAGATGCATTTGTTGAATCATTTCAAATCTTTGTTTGAACTCAAAAGTTAAATTCATTAATTTTAGTGAGGGCATAGTTTATCATCAGTGAATTCCATTAAAGATCACAGGCAGCCCTTTTTTCAGATTTCATATCAGTATGGCTCATGCATAATAGCAAGGTTATTTCAAAGTAAATGGAATCACTGAACAGAAGTAGGAAGACTACAAAAAAAAAAAGATGGAAAGAGTTGGATGCCAGACTAAAGAGGAGGAGGTCTAGACGTGCCAGGGAGTCCATTTTCCAACATAATGGTTATTGATTGACCTTAAAGAGACATTTTATATTAGGAAAGCTGCAGAGAAATCATTGGATAGGCACATTCCCTACATTGAAACTTCGTCTTTAACTATCGAGGCTGTCATTTTTACCCAACAGTAAGTCTTGGATGCGATGATGTTATGAGGTAAATATGATATTTGGAACCTCACACTGTCATCCAGCTGTCTTTGCTTGCCAGTCTAAATAAACCTGCATGTGTAGCTTTGACAGCATGAGGACGTATGGAATTTCCTTTGTATGGAGGAGTCTCCCCGCTAGGGCTGACTAGTTACATCTGTATACGTATGGGTTGAGTTAATAAGCTCGCTTCCTGCCAGGGTCACATGTTGAATTGTTCACGCTCAGGATACTGTCGGGGAGTTAAGATCAAAGCATATGCCGAAAAACACAAAACTTGGAACGTCGTGAATTATATTTAGGGCATGGCATGGCATGCATACTTTCCCTCTGAGTTTCAAATACTCCATCCATTCATTTTCCCCAGTGACACATATTACTGTAGATGATTGGCAGGCTTGATGACAGATTGTTTCTCTGCTGATTACATGGATGGCTGGGTAAAAGGAAAGCTATTGACGCTGTCCTTCAATCCAATTGTCAAGACTGAGTCTTTCCACTGGTGTCCACTAAATCTCCTTCACCTCATATTTTAAACCTGGCATCAGGATGCTAATTCTTAGATGGGTGAATGGTTAGGTGAGTAAATAGGAAGATGAATGGATGAGATGATTAATGTTACACCAACCATGAGGTGCAAATTGTTGACCTTTGTATAAGCGTACAGTAATTAATTTTGGCAGGAAAAATCCTACCTCAAAGCGGAAGTCGACCCAAACCTTTTTTTTTCAAGAATATGTTTCCAGCAGGCCCACTAGTTGAAACACAGCATTCTGATTAATTTTGCATTGGTAGAATATAAGTTAAGCAGCAAAATGCACTCGTTTTTAGCCATCTCTGGGGGCGGCCGTTTTGTCTTCTGTCGACTGAAAATGACATGACAACTGCTCACAACGACCAATCGCGGCTGGCCTGTTTTCTGAATCTGAGCCGTGATTGGTCGTTGTGAGCAGTTGTGATGTCATTTTCAGTCAACAGAAGACAAAATGGTCGCCCCCAGAGATGGCTAAAAACGACTGGATTAACACTTATTCCACAAACGCAATATTTATCAGACTGCCCTGTTTCAACTAGTGGGCTTGCATAGAACATATTCTTGAAAAAAAATATGTTTGCGTTGACTTCCGCTTGAAGTATTAAACAACATAGTGATGTGTAAAATCTTAAAAAAAAATGTTTTGTTGTTTTTCCTGGCCCGCTTATGATTTGGCCCCCATTGATTAATGATAACAATGTTGTGTGGAGGATAAACTCTGAGAGTCTCCTCCCTCCTCAAATTAAGTGCCTTTATAAGCACATTTAATACTCAAATGACATCCCAATTGTGTATTAAAAATAAAATATTGTTCATATTTGCAACACAGAAAAACAGTGACATCTGCAAGATCTGATAGGGCACCAACCCCTCGTCACAAATGGGGAGTCAACACTGCGTCGATCTGAAAGGGATTGAGGAAATTCACATTTACTTTATTGATTTCCTTTGTGTTTTTTTACATGTTCAATCTTGATTCCCAATTGTTAGTTAATTTAATTCTTGTCTGTTTGGTTAATGTTCCAAATTGAAGATACAAACACACAGAATCTATATCAGGGACATTAGTTATGTATCCTTCCTGTTATCCACTGTATGAATAATAAATTGTGTCCAGGAAGTACCAACCCATCAAGAGGAGATCTCTCCTTCTCTCTTCCTCCTACTTTCTCTCTCCATCTATCTCTTCCTCCTCCTTCCTCTGGACCCCATCCACATCTTTTTTTCTGCAGCTTTCTATTTTACAGATATGTAAATCCATCCATCCATTTTACTCTCCTCGCCTCCTTCTCCTCTCCCTTCGCTTCCAACAACTGTACTCTATTGGAGAAGCAGCACAGAGTAACCACACCCAGCATTTGTGCGTCATCTTTAATATTCTACAAACAGAGAATGGAGGCACCTGACGGCACAGCGCGTACACCCTTGCCAGTATTCTGCCATGTAGGAAGGCTTGATCATCTATGAGGGGATTTTTTTTTCAAATTTTGGTGGCAGGCAACCTGAGGTCACGCAGAGTTGAGCCACACGGGAAATTGACGGCTCAGCTATGGTTTTGGATGTGAGCTCCCAGGAATGTACTGGAGCTGCCGGGCGAGTGAGTGGCGCTAGCAGCAGCGGGATGGAATTTGCACAGAGACATGGAAATGGGTCAGACAGGACCCCACATGGCCTGTGGAGCTTTGTTTGCTGCCAGAAGAGGCCCACACTACTGCTGCCTTCATGTATGTACACAGAACAGAGAAGGCTACTGATGATCTGTATTAGTGCCAGCTTTGTACTTATTGGCGTGATTTGGGATGGAAGTACTGCTAGTTGTGGAAACAGCATGTGTTACTTTATTGTATGGTTAGGTTACTACTTCATCCTACTGGTTTCTATTACTAATTCTGCATTCTGATAGACTAATGAACATGACCTGTCCACCAGTGCAGTTTTGAACGCTTCGGTTCTTTGATGTACTGAGATGTTATTTGTGCGCAAGCTCTATTAGAACAGACAGTAACACAATTACACACATAGAAGCAGTGCAGGAAGATGTTCCTGGCAGAAGGAGAAAATGCTAATTTCAGTCTCGAAGGGCATCTGGCCTGTGTTTCTGAGTGTTTATGTTTTTATATCAGTTGCGGTAACATTGGTTCACACATTTTAAACCATCATCAATTGCTGTGGTCTCCCAAGAGAAAATAAAATAAGATAAAAGATATTATGGAATTCATAACTTCCTATACAGAACAGTCGGACCGTTTGCTTTAGCTCAGAAGTATTCTGTGTTTTATCTGATCTGTCTAATAGACGGTCAGCACCGGTTTCAATACCTACCGCGGTGCGTGGTGCTTCCCTTTGAAAGGGGAAGTCAACCCAAACATATTTTTTTCAAGAATATGTTCTATGCAGGACCACTAGTTGAAACAAGGCATTTTGATAAATATTGCATTTGTAGAATAAGAGTTAATCCACCCCTGACCAACTGTGATGTCATTTTCAGTCGACAGAAGTGACAAAATAGCCGCCCCCTGAGATGGCTAAAAACGGGTGCCTTTTGTATAAGTCATATTCCATAAATGCAATTATAATGTATTCAATTAGTGGGCCTGCATAGAACATATTCTTGAAAAAAAAATTGTTTGGGTTGACTTCTGCTTTAATCATGACTCTTCCTGCTGTTGTGTTAGTATGTTTATTTATGACACAGTGTGTGAGGGAGCACCATGTGGGTCCATCTGCTCCTGTTTAGGTTTAGCAGAAAGGTTAGCTCATTAGCAAGTGTAAATTAGGCAGCGTTGTCACAGTGGGCCCGGGCCCTTGCCAAATGCTTCTTGCACAGAGTGACTATTGCCCTTGTTTGATGTATTGGTTTATGTGCTTTTAGACAACGGTTGGATATACTGCCTTTGGTTGGTATTCCCCTCCTCTGCCACACCTTCATACACTCCTGGAAGGATTCTTTTGAAATCATCTATAGAATCGCACACAGATCTGGTAAATAGGGAGTTTGTAACGGTGTTCTTCTCAGCCAGGAATTGTCAGATGCTCAGGGCAGTGCGAGTAGATGTGCTGTCATGGTGACGTCGCCTATTCTTGTGCACTTAATGAAGGGGAAAACTCGTAGTTGTGTTTGAAATATATCTTGAGTGTTGTCAGTCCTGGAACCTTTCTGACACACCTGTATAGCTTTATTAATCTGCGTTTTGCCATCTACAGGTCCCACATTGCCCAGGCAGTCACCCCATGTTCAGAATGGCCCCACACCAGAGGAAATTGACCTTCGAAGAAGGTAAGGCTCACACTTCAGACATTGTTTGTTCTCCTTTTTGCGTTATCACCTTTCCTTCTTTTAGAAGTTGAGAGACCATGGTCCCTCCCGGACAAGGGCATGAAACTTGTAACTCACACCTAGTGAGCCATAAGGCCATGACTCCATGTGGATATCAGGGTTACATGTTAACCAATCTAACAAAAACTTCCCCTTTACGTCAGTGGCGGATACTGACCCACACTCCTTGTTTCTTTGCTTCAATGCATGATTAATTAACTATTAGTTCCACACAATCAACGGAATACTTAAAACCCATTATTATCATCGTTTAGAATTCGGGACTGAAGTGAAGGCAATTCGAATGAAACTGATGAAACATAGCATGACCAAAACATCTCTCCTACAGAGTGCTGCTGAAGTATTTCCCTTTAAAATCTGTTACTGAGAGTGTGTTTATATCGTGTTCTCTGTTCAATTGACATTGAAAGATAGAAATGTTAATTAGTCATTGTATGATGTCATCGTCCCACTAAAATAAGGTTAATACTAAATTTACAAGTGTAAGAGATCTGGTTTCCCCCCATGCAAACCTAATCATAACTAATAGTATGACATGTCGTCATTACTAATGCATTCTTGAGGTGTGACTCAATGGATTGGCTATTTTTTTTAGGTCAACTGCCAGGAAGTTAAAGTATGTGTGCCTCATGATGTTGGCTGCTTTCCATTCCCTCTTTTTCTCATACACACACATACAATCGATCAGATGCCGATGTCATCTACTGTCTGCTGATGGACACTTTAAATAGCCATAGTGGCAGAGAAAGTGAAGAATGTACAAAGTAGAATATAGAATGGTGATATTCTGTCCTTTGTTCCTCCCAAAATGTAAAGTTGGAACCAACCAACATTTTCAGAAACAGACAGCAGACTTGGAGCTGTTTAACAGCATATTGTTTGTATTTACTTTCTGACTCACAAAGAACATCTGTGAAAAATTACAGTCCCAACCATTTGTTCCCTTTTTTGACAACATAGTCTTAATTTGTATCACAAATGACAGCGTGCTATTTCTAGTTAAAACAAAGTAGATCAATAGATTAATTATTGGGTATTGCAAGTCGATGGTGGGTGGGTGGAAGCTCTGCTGACTGTTTGGGGAATTTGATATATTAATCCTTCGTTTATAGCGACGGTTACATTCTAGACCGCTCTCGCAATGGACAAAAGCCACACAGTAGTGATCAAGTATTTGTGGTTTTATGATCTCATAATATGTATTTTAAAGTTTTATAAATTCACTTCACCATCCTGTGTATGCATGTAGGGTGCAGGTATTCTTTTTGTCCACGTGGGGACGCAATTCACACATCCACGTCTTACGAATGTGGTTATGCATACTGTATTTTATTCCGTTTGTTTCAAGGGGAAGTCAACCCAAACATATTTTTTCAACAATATGTTCTATGCAAGCCCACTCGTTGAAACAAGGCATTCTGATAAATATTGCGTTTGTGGAATAAGAGTTAATCCACCCATTTTAAGCCATCTCTGGGGGTGGCCATTTTGTCACTCTGTCGACTGGAGATGACATCACAACTGCTCAGGGCTCAGGTATCGACCAATCACGGCTGACCTGTTTTCTGAAGCTGAGCCGTGATTGGTCGTTGTGAGCAGTTGTGATGTCATTTTCAGTCGACAGAAGTGACAAAATGGCCACCCCCAGAGATGGCTAAAACAGAGCGGATTTTGCTGCTTCACTCATATTCCACAAACGCAATATTAATCAGAATGCTGTTTCAACTAGTGGGCCTATTGGGAACATATTCTTGAAAAAAATGTTTGGGTTGATTACCACTTTAAGAAAACGGTTGAAAGAGCACCAACATCTGTTACCATCCTCACTTTATTTATATCGCCTCTTATGGTTTACATTTCATTCTAACTAGCGATGCTAGGCTATATGCTATTAGCTAATGGGGTTTACTTTAATGGGGACATGCAGTTATTGCTGTTTGTATTGAGATGAATTTTGTTTGGAAATTCCGTCGGGCAGAATGAGACTTGGGAAGCGACAGACAGAGAGAGCAAAGCAAAACAACATTTGAATGAGGTTTGTCTTGAGTAAAACTGAAAAAAAGGGACCCAGCTCCCAGCACACTTTGCTTTTTTACTCCTTTTGAGGGCAGAAGATGCTGGGCTTAGTCATAACCCTCCAAGGGTGACTGCATGTCTGACGGACATATTTATCTCATGTATAAGCACATTAATGAAAGGATGGGAGTAGAAAGATAAACCACTTGCATAGAATTGCCGGCCGCTACCCTCAGATTAAAAAGACATGAGCTGCAAATAATGGGCTGCGGTATAAATAGCTACACAGCACGTGGGAGTGTGTTAGGGTGAGCGAGCCTGTTGGTGAGGGGGCGCGTCAATGTGTTGAATGAAAGAGAAGATGAATTCACCAATTTGAAAAATATATCGGATGTTAATGTGATAGTCTTTTCTGTTGTCGCTAGCATTTAGCTGCTGGGACATGCTGCTGCTTATGGTACAGTCTCCGTCACACATGTTGACATTGGCAGATAATTTCAAAAGGCAGTCACACTTGGACATGAACACAGACACTATTACTCTAACTACAATGTGTTTGCTTTTGGCTTGGATAACATTTAGGGTGTTTTGTTAGTAGGGCACACACCACATGGAGCGAGAGTTTGTCTATAGTGTACTAACGAGATCTTGGACTGAAGTCGGTCCATATGGTCCATCTGCACTCATGTCCATTCAGTTGACTTTTCGTGCTTCTCTGAGCCAACCAGCCACCAAGTCCAGCTGGCCAACACATTTGACAGACTTCAGTGTTGTGGTAGATTGAGCACAGTTGTTACTTGTGGCAAACTAGCAAAACAAGATGACATAATGCTCTACAATGTAAGACGCCAGTACATAGCAAATTAGCATTTTGACCTCTTGTGTTGCTAATGTTAGAATGGCATTATTAAAAATCACATCTTAAAGCGGAAGTCAGCCCAAACATATTTTTTCAAGAATATGTTCTATGCAGGCCCACCAGTCCAAACACGGCATTCTGATTAATATTGCATTTGTGGAAAGAGTTAATCCACCCATTTTAGCGATCCTGGGGGCGGCCATTTTGTCACTTCTGTCGACTGAAGATGACATCGAAGTTGCTCAGGGCTCAGATAACGACCAATCATAGCTCAGCTTCAGAAAACAGGTGAGCCGTGATTGGTCGTTATCAGAACAACTGCAACGTCATTTTCAGGCGACAGAAGTGACAAAATGGCTGAGATGGCTAAAAGTGTTTTTGCTGCATAACTTATATACTGGTGTTGGTCTGATTAAAAAGTGGTATCAAAGATTCCTCTAAATAATTGTTTTATTACATTCTATATGGCTTGACATTTTATTGTCTCTTAGTATGAATTGCTTTGTGTCTTTTATGTTTGATAATATACTGTACACATGCCAATCACTTCAGTCTTATCACTTGAATTCTATCTTTTTACAGAGTGGTTATGGAGCCATTTTGTAATCAAGGGCCATTATAACATTTTTAGAACATCATATAATAGTTATCTTAAATCATGGAACGGATCTCACATTAACTTCTCTAAAGTAATAGCTGAAAGTGCCTTCCTTATTTGGGGGTGTCTTGTTTCATCTGATACTGATGACAAAGCCATTTGCACCTGGTTGTCCCGGTTTGAGTTGTGCGTCCTAAGTTGTGTCTTGAAACAAGTGCTTACGACATTGTGTATTCTCCCCAGCAGCTGATGCATGTTTTTGCAACATGGGAAAACCCCTGATGCATGACTGTTTGACGGAGCAAAGGGAGGTTGTTGTACCGAACTAGCTTTGAGCTCATCATTGCGTTCCAGTTCCGTTTCATGTCAAGCTCTTTCGTTTCACATTAAAGCATTAGCATGAGCAAAATGGCCATTTGCTTTTGCTAACTTAACTTGTTTACTTTTATGCCCATAAACATGTTCCCAACGGCTTAGAGTTTTGCTTACAACAGGTTCAGAAATCATGCTACGCTTTCCTTGTACATTGGCACATTGCATAATACATCTCAGACAAATAGTTGGTAACATACCTGGAATGAAAAAAAACAAGAACTCCTGCTGTAATCAAGAGTGTCATTTGCTATAAATTCTTAGTTTTGTTGTCATTTCGATTTAGTTGTGGTTCTGTTTTGCCCCAAATATTGCGTTTGTAATTTTATATTCGATTTAAAAACACTTTTCTTTTTTAGTTCGTTTTTTTAGTTAAACCATTTTTTCCAGAAAAGCATATGAATGATTATGATATAAAAACTTAAATTCCAATTGAGTTTGGACAATATACACTATTTCGGTTTTATATCGGGTTCCAAAAGGGAGAAAAAAATTACTGATTGGGTATAAAAGGAACATCCCCCGAAAGTCTCTTGTAATATGGATGGCGCTGCACATTTGTTCGAGCTGCGTGTAGATCAGCTTGCTATGCGCATGCCCAATTCATGCTGTTACTAAGCCAAGCCTGTGTTAGCAACACAGTAAAAGCGCTTTTTCTCCACAATCTATAGCCATCCTGTTATTGCTGAAGTTCTGCTATTTCTATCTACTGTACAGCAGTTATTTTCTGATAATTTTTACATGGAGTGAAAAGTAAGTGCTCCACCAATTCTTTTTGGGAGTAATTTGTTGACTTTATGCCAGGAACTTCCCTTTGGACTCCCCAACATGATTTTGCTAGGCGCAGAAAATCATCATAAATAGTTCAGTCCTAATTTCACTGAGTTCACATAATCAAGGTCATTCAAAAGAATTTAGCAGTTTAATTTGTGTTGAATTTAACTTTGGAGATTTTTTTTTTTTTTTTGTAGAAGAATGGTGACCACATTTACAGTGCATGAACTTCAAGTCATGAACTTTTGCAGTATGGCTGTCAGGATACACTGTGATTTGTAGTAAGTTGGTGCAAAGAGGATAGAAACATGTCATGCCATGCTAGTTGCATGTATGTATACATAGCAATTCAGACCTCACCGCCACCCACGCTCCCTTGGCAACGGTTGTCTCGGCAACTCTTGTCAGGGGGCGAGTAAGACGCCAGTTAAACAGAGCAGAGGGCTTTTCACAGCGTTGAACCCTCTGATGTTTCCCACCAAGTTGGAGAGGGAGATAGTTGGTGATTTTCTCATTTTTCCATATGGACAAAAGTATCAAGACACATCTCGAAATCAATCGGGGTGGGGCAAGAACTCTTCGCTTCCCTTGAGTTTGAACATTTCAGCAGAACAAACCAAGACAATTCAATATTTCCAACTCTGGAGGAATTTAATCAATGCATTGGCCTCTGAGTGTTTATTGTTAATTACATTTCTCTTTTCTCAGTTGCATAGTTTTGAGAATGAGACAAGTGATGGTAGAGGAGATTGACTGTGACAGTCATTTTTTGTGCTTCCCAGCTTTATATTCCAGTGGCTTTGAGTCACGAATACATTTGTTAAGTTTCTGCCAGTCTTAATGAAACCGTGTTCTACTTGTAAACTTTTGGCAGTGGGAGACACTGCTCTCACTGTTCAAGAATGTGAGTGTAATGCTAGGACTTGGAATAGCCTCCACTGTCGCGTGACACCTGCCAAACAGCCAAAACATACAGGAAACCGAAGGTCTTATCGTGATGATGAACGACAGCCTTTTTTGTACTATGAGTCATTTCGAGTCTAAAACGCTGATTTCCTGTTACATCAAGTTTTTATTGTCTGAATCCTCTGTTGAAAAGATTACTATGTGGTTAAAGCAAACAATTATCAGCTTTGCTTGGCCTTTTCATGTTGAGTTTGGCAAACGCTGATGTGTTTTGAAAACCTCTGAGCTCGCCAGAAGAGCTTTTTTTACGAGTACAAAGGAGTCTATAGCATCGAGAAAAGCCGAGGTAGCCTTTCGAATGAGGATGATTCAAGCACTTCCACTTCATCATCCGGTGTGTTGAATCAAAATGACGCAATGCTTAACACAAACTACGTTTCATTTCATTTTCTTCACCAGGATTGCCAATATTTAGCAACTTTTCATACCCTTTTTGCAGCTTTTTTGTTTTAAGTGACAAATCTACAGATCATATTGAAGACTAGGGCCCATCCAGAATAGATGTTCATGAATACACAAAATTTTAACATTGAATGTTATTGATCGATCATCAATTTCCTTATTATTTACAAAAACAGTCGAGAAAAATATTCCTCGATAGTAGCTACATTTTACAATGACTACCCATCCGTCATTTTTTTGTGACGAACTGAATTTTAATCGTTAGACCGTCAGAAGTCCGTTGGTCCGACAGTCGGTCCCGCCCCAAAAACGGGCGTCCGCCAGTGACGGACTGACGGACCGTCACTGACAGACACGGTTAGTGACGATTATACTGACTGATGAAAACTCGTCATTTTTAAAAGGATGAATCAATCATCAGTAAAACAGGTGTCCATCAGTGACTGACTGACGAAACGGTCCATCAGCCTAACGCAGGGGTATCAAAGGCTAGGTTCACACCGCAGGTCTTAATGCTCAATTCGGATTTTTAGAAAAAAAATCTGATTTTTTTTGTGTAAGCGTTCATATTACATTATAAATGCGACTTGGGTCTTGTCTGCTGTATGAACACATGCATCGCCAAAGTAATGCGCATGTGCATAAGAAGAGACGACGTCACTCCAGAGCCCCGACGTTGTGTTTGCGGAAGTAAATGTGGTCCAGCGTGTCGGGGCATTTATGCAGTCAAGCGATTAAGTAGCAGGTAGAAATAAATACAGTATTTTAGGGGAATTATGAGGCGAGCCTTTAATATCTCATTTCATGGAGACATCACTAATGATGGTGTCACGTCCTAACCGTGCGTAAAAAATGAATCTATCTGAGCCGTGGCTGAATTACTACGATCGCCATAAATGTCCACTTTATGCTTCATGTTTCAAGGTGGATTAAATTAAAGTAAATTATAAAGTCAATAGTGTTACTCAAAACAATTTTGTAGATTCGATCCCCTGCTGCCAGCAGTTTCCCGCCGCCTGCGTGGAGCGCATCTTGGGCTCCGGATGACGTCAATGTCGGATATATGCGACCTGGCCATTCAGACCGCGAACGCATTGGAAAAGATCGGATATGTATCCGATCTAGGACCACATATGAAAGCGATCCAGGTCGCATTTGAAAAAATCAGAATTGAGCCGTTCAGACTGTCATAAAAAAATCAGATACAGGTGGCATATGGGCAAAAAAATGCGATCTGGGTCCCATTTGCCTGCGTTGTGAACCTAGGAAAACTCATTTTTGTCGCGGGCCACATCACAGTTTTGGTGTCCCTCGGAGGGCCATTACAACTGTGAAGTCATATTCAGTAAATGAATGATTGCCTTATATCAACACGTACACACAACAAATTGATGGATAACAAGTTTTGAAATCATCAGCCAGTAAAAAAAGTCTGTTCAACTATTTTTCAATTTATTGTAGAGGAGGGATCAGTAAGGTGGCACGGTGGTCGACAGGATAGCACATCTGCCTCACAGTTCAGAGGTCGTGGGTTCCGGCTCCGGCCTTCCTGTGTGGAGTTTGCATGTTCTCCCCATGCCTGCGTGGGTTTTCTCCGGGTACTCCGGTTTCCTCCCACATTCCAAAAACATGCATGATAGGTCAATTGGACACTCTAAATTGCCCCTAGGTGTGATTGTGAGTGTGGATGTTGGTTTGTGTCTGTGTGCCCTGCGATTGGCTGGCAGCCAATTCAGGGTGTCCCCCGCCTACTGCCCGAAGACAGCTGGGATAGGCTCCAGCACGCCCGCGACCCTTGTGAGGTTAAGCGGTATAGATGACGGGTGGATGCATGGATCAGTAACAAATGCTTGCAAAATCTCATATGTAGTGTAAAAAGTGAAGCCAATTTTAAAGAAACATGTCAGGTCAACACACATGATTTGCCTTAGCGGGTCACATAAAATGATGTCACTGTAAAATGATGCCGGATCTGGCCCCCGGGCCTTGAGTTTGACACCTGTGGCCTAACGGAATACCCACCTCTGAAAACACACACACACAAATGTAAAACCAGTCAGTGACATTGAAAGGCCAGAGTCTTGCTTATGTTCATACATGTATTCATAAGAAGTTTTGAAATTGTTTGAATAAGATAATGCCTGTTCCGGAGCCAAATCATATGATGATAAAACACTATAAGTATGAGTAAATTTATGTACATTATGTTCTTGAACTCATGGCAAGATATTATTTACTGAGAGTTTTTTACTTCTGGCATGTATTTGCATGCTAAACCTGCAAACAATCTTTGTGGAAATGGTCCATATGTTCATCTAACCCCACTAACAAGTAAGTCCCTAATCCCGCCATAAATTTCGACAATGTGACCATTTTTGAACATACTTGTGTAATGAATATAAAATGTGGCCCTCCCTCTGATCTGCCCAATTACCCTGATGTGATGACTCCATTACATCATGTGCTGTGTTTAATCATGAAGATGTTCTGCCGCTGCTATTACTGTGCAGATGATCCCACTGGGCCTCATTTACTATCTGAGTGAATAGTGTAGCGGCTCCAGACCCCAGAGGAGCAACCATATCCCTCAGAAATCAGGCTTTGCTCGGTTGAGAATCTAGGTTTAAACCTCTATGATGTGTTGACTGAAATAACCAGCGAACCCAAGTGGAACACTACATGGTTATTATGATTCATTCAAGTAGAGACACATCATAGGACAAGGTCAGTCTGAACGAAAGCTACTGTATTCCCTCAAATAGTGTCCGACAGGGTTGATGTACTCACCTGCAAAGAGGACTGTGTACTTTAAGACGTTTATTTGAGCAAACCAGAACACGGTCTACAGTGGCGTAGTGGACCCTGTGAACTAAGCCAAATTGCACCACGTGTTGCAAACTTGGGCTTAGTTTCCTCAGGGAGGAAAACAATGGAAGACCGTGCTGGCAATCGTTATTAGAATGGGGGCCATGAAATTTGTATATATTATACAGCCTTTTTCACAACATTCCTTTGGATGTTGGTCCCTGTACTTTCTGCTAGCCAAGTTCCTTGATTTTGAGTGCTTTAAGGGAAACTGGTCCATTGCGCTAAAAAGCTTTGAGAGCGCTGCCCTAAAGTGATGAAATCATGTATAGTTATTGTGTGTAGTGTGTGTGATGCCATGAGCACAACAGATGGAAAAAGGGAACAACAGTGTTAAAATGAAGCAATATTTTATGCTTGTATTTTGATATTTTGCTGTGAGTCAGATTTCAGTGAAACCAGTATGAGTGACCATAATGTGACCTTGACAGTAAGAGAGTTATAAACATGTCATCATGATGTTCCCTGTCCCGTTTTTGCTTTTATAGAATAAAATATTTTTTTTTCCATATCTCTGATCATATTGACCAAAGTATGTGAACCCCTAAGCTAATGACTTCTCCAAGACTTAATCAGAATCAGGAGTCAAAAGTTTGCAGATGTTAGGAAAGATTTCCTGCCACATAAAACACACACCAGTTTTGAATCTTCTGTTCTCGAGAAGCGTTACCTGATGTGAACCGTGCCTCGCACAAAAGCGCTCTCAGAATAACGACAATTAAGAATTCTTGACTTGCACCAGGCTGAAAGTATCTCTGAATATCTTGATATTCATCAGTCCGTGATGAGACATGTTGTCTATAAATTGGCAGACTGCCATCAAAACCTCATCCCAACTGTGAAGTATAGTAAAGGGCATACCATGCATTGGGGCTGCTTTTCTACCTCAAATACTGAACCAGGGGCGGAGCCAGAACGTGACTAATGGGTGGGCCTGGAAAAATCAGGGTGGACCTGAATATTTCTCTCACTTCGCACAATCCTCCTCTCCCGACACATCGTATATTCAAATAAAATGACGAACTGAATAATATGAAGTTCAGATCTTCCTTAGAAAACCACAATTATGCCATTCTTAATCAATAAAATAAAAAACACAATGACACACAAAATAAAAAAATAATTTAATAATAATTTACTAAAAATGTAAAAATATATATTTTGTCATGAATCTCACTGGGTGGACAGTCTGTCAATCTGGCTGGGCCTGTTCACACCCAGGCCCACCCATGGCTCCACCCCTGGACTGAACACGTTGCTATACGGGAAAGTGAATTCTGAAGTTTATCAAGATGTTTTGGAGGATAACTTAAAAGGGAAGTCGAGTTAGAAATATTCTTTATGATTATATATTCAATGCGCCCCCACTGGCCTAAATACGACATCCTGATTTGTATTAAGTTTGTGGTATATGAATTAAGCAGCAAAATCCAGCTATTCATCTCAGGGGCGGCCATTTTGTCACTTACTGTCAACTGAAAATGACTTCACAGTTGCTCAGGACTCAGGTAAAGACCAATCACGGCTCACCTGTTTTCTGAGTTTGGTCATGTGACATTCGCAAGCCGTGATTGGTCAATACTAGGGATGTAATGATAGCCCAATGACACAATCTCTCGTTCTCTATCTATCTATCCATCCATCCATCCATCCATCCATCCATCCATCCATCTATCCAAATTTCGTTTGAATTTGTATTACTTATATTTGGACTAATGTATTTTTAATGAGTTGCTCTTCTGATGTTTCAGAGAGGTCTCACTCATTGCACGCTTTTTAATTTTTGCGCTTAGCTGTGAGTTGGGTACGCTAAGTCTGTTGAAACAAATTCTTTTTTGTCTACACCACTCGTCTGTTCGTGTGCAATCCAACTGCTGCAGCGACAGCTTCGTTCTCTAAAAGCATTATTGCAGTTTCACCAAATTAGACACAGAGCCAGTCTCTGTTTTTGCCTCAAGCTTGTGTCAAACATGTTGTTGTCACACGCATGCCCCACGCTACTTACTGCTGCCTTCTGCTGACATCTACTGACCAATTTGTGAACTTCACATAATATGCTCAGATACAGAGCAACTTCTATGGCATGCATCCTGCTCAACATGTTATTATTTAGCATCATAAACGTTTATGATATATATATATATATATATATATATATATATATATATATATATATATATATATATATATATATATATATATATATATATATTAGAAATAATGTATGCTTTTTCATTTAATATCATTTTCTTACTGTTGTTCCTTTAAGAATATTGTAGTGCCAATTGCAGACTTCAACTTACTGTGTACCTACATTTTAGATTGCATAACATGGCTACTATGCCTAGTGGCAAGTGTTATATAATAATATTGTTATGTAATGTCATGATAGTTGCTTGTGGGTCAGAAGGGTCAAGACCTGGCCCGCACTGATGTACTTCTTCTTCTCATTTTGTTTTTTGTTTGTTGTTGTTTTTTTCAAGGTAGTAGAACGTGTGGATTTTTTTGGTCTGCATTCTGACCCCGATTGTGTAGTCAGTGTGAATTTTTAAATTTAAATTCACGTGTACCGTTGTCGTCCCTTTCTGATATATTTTTTCTAATCCCCATCCAGGCAGCTCCAGGAGCTGCAGAGGCAGAAGGAGGTGGAAAGAGAGCGCCAGGAACACGAATGTCAAGAACGGGAACGTCAGGAACGAGAGCGCCTGGAGCGAGAGATGCAAGAGCGGGAACGTCAGGAGCAGCAACGTCAAGAACGAGAGCGTCAGGAAAGGGAGCTTCGAGAAAGGGAGGCGCAGGCCGAGAGGGAGCGACTAGAGCGTGAACGTCAGGAGCAGCAGGAGCGCGCCGAGCGTGAGCGGATGGAGAGGGAGAGGGTGGAGAGAGAGCGGCAGGAGAAGGAGCAGCAAGAGCAGTTGGACAGAGAGCAGCAAGACTGGGAAAGAGGGAGACGCATCTCCAATGCAGGTGAGTGAAGCACTTTGCTTTTAGCCACACTATTTTTTTTTTCCACACTCCATCAGGTTTTAAATCTTGCAATTTGATTAATATTTTCCCTAATCCTTTTCTAATCTGTGAAGAATTTGTTGTTTTACCAGAAATGACTTTGAAATTGATTAACCCTTAAGGACATGGCAGCTTTTATGCTTCTGTAAACTAATGAACCTTCACCAAGTCCACTTTGTGCTACATAGAATTACAATCTAATGTATAAGTTAGTTCATGTCTCAATTTTGTGAGGTATCATATTTGCTTATTTTGTCTTTCCATCTGTCTGAAGAGTTAAACTGCCCAAATTCATATTACATCAGAGATCATTACCATTGTATTCCAAAATTGGATACCACACAGTCTGTTCCTCAACTAGGCTGCACCAGTGTTTTGAAAAGAAGGCGACGTGGATTTTGGGGAAATTAACAAAGCCTTTTTGCTGGGTTTTAATTAAGGAGTATGTATATATTCAAGTATAACTGTTAACTGTCCCCACAACATAGAGACTCTCAAAAGAACTAAAACATCCCGTTGTGGCGTTAAGTCAGTTACAATTCTGTGATCCCATCCAATTAGAAAGATAGGCAGTTCTTGTCATCCTTTCTGGCTGACTCCTGCCAAATTTGGGAGTTTTTCCAATGCCATTGCCACACAACGTAGCATTAGGTGTGGGTTTTGTAGTTTATGGTATCAGTGTATAGCTGTGGGATGAGTCATGTAGTGCGGATTTGGCAAAAGTTAATAAAACTATTGTTAGAAATAATTAAAAATCGAATATTGCCACGGAATCCATATATCATGAATGGCTGAACATTTTCAGAGCTCTAAGTACGACCGTTGCCACATTCTTCGATTAAAATGTTAATATTTGCATCATTGGAGCTGTAGAAGTAGCGCTACCCCACTACTCGTAATCCGATGATGAAATTGGTTCGCGTTTGATTTGCCATAAGAAGACGAGAATTCCAATTCACTACTGGGTCAGAAAGGATGGCGCCGTTGTGGCACGCTTCATAGCTATGTTCGCCCTATTAGCATATGCACGCATGACCACACATGAAGGCTGACACAGTTCAGCAGTGTTACTCACAGGCTAAAAATACATCAGGGAAAATGCTGGTAAGACCCTCAGGGGTTCTTGTGTGTGTTAGTATGAATGCTTGTAAAATGCTCCAGATTAGGGGGTGGAGTGAGGATGCAAAATGACGCTGCTTTTTTGGAGTATGATGCCAGGATATCGTCTGATATACTTTGCTACTAACCTTTCTTTATCTCCTTTTAACTTTCATCATGTGTGCATGTATGTGGATATTAATCTATGTATAAGGAATGTACCACTGCTATTGGTTGCTATTCCGTTATCTATCATGCTCTTTCACCTATAGACAACTTGGGTTTCTGGTTAAATAGGTCCAAAGTTCCATTAAGTTAAAGGTCTTTCTGTAGAATTGCCCCTAAGGTATATGAATTTGTACTTAAAGTGGAAGTCGAAAACTTTTCTTGACAATAGTGTCCTATGAAGCCCCACGAGTCTAAACTTGATATTCTGATTAATATTGTGTTCGTGGAATATGAATTAAGCAGCAAATTCCACCCGTTTTTATCCATCTCAGGGGGCGGCCATTTTGTCACTTTCACTTGACTAAAAATGACATCACAGTTGCTCAGGGCTCAGGTAACAACCAATCCCGGCTCACCTGTAGTCTGAAGCTGAGCCGTCATTGGTTGTTACCTGAGCCCTGAGCAACTGTGATGTCATTTTTAGTCAAGTGAAAGTGACAAAATGGCCGCCCCCTGAGATGGATAAAAACGGGTGGATTTTGTTTAAGTCATATTCTACAAATGCAATTGTAATGTAAATGCCGTGTTTAGACCAGTGGGGGCGCATACAACATATTATTGTAAATACAATTTTGGGGTTGACTTCCCTTTTAATTATTTGCGTCCTAAGCCATGTTTGGCGGGTGTCTTGGCCATGTAATGTCTGCAGAGCATAATAATTCAAAAGGTCACAGATCGGTGAAGTGAATATTAAGAAGGAAGATATGAGTCAAGATTTTCATAGCAAAGACAAAAAGAGAGAGGAAAAAAAGGAACATCACAGTCAATAGGAGAAATGTGAGGGATGGTAATGAGGAAGTAGAATGCGTGTAGTGGAGTAGAAGACATGATGAGCAATGAATCTGGTCAGCGAGGATAAAATGGTGAACGTAGCAGCTAGGCATGAGATGTCAGCATTTTGCCATTCCGTCCAATAAATACATCAGTTCTGCTGTCTCGTAAGTGATGGCTCGCATGCATACAGTTTTGTGTGACTCCTGATGGGCCCTTTCAACACTTGCGTTTCCTAATCGAGCAAAGCAACATCCCCAAATATATGATACAAAAGGGATGTAAGAATATTTGATAAGCTGTATTTTTAGGGTGATATGCTCAGCTTCAGAAAACCGGTGAGCAGTGATTGGTCGTTACCTGAGCCCTGAGAGACTGTGATGTAATTTTTTAGTTGACAGAACTGACAAAATGGCCGCCCCCAGAGTTAGCTAAAAACGGGTGGGTTAACTCTTATTCCTCAAACGTAATATTTATCAGAATGCCTTGTTTCAACTAGTGTGCCTGCATAGAATATATTCTTGAAAAAAATATATGTTTGGGTTGACTTTCCCAAAGACGGACCAAAATGCTCACCCGCAGCGCTGTTTTGTATGTTAAAGGGGGGAGTCAACACCCAAAAATTATTTGCAATAATATGTTCTATGCGCCTTCACTAGTTTAAACACTGCATTCTGCTTCATATTGCATTTGTGCAATATGAGTAAGTAGCAAGTTTGCTAAGTAGCAAAAGCCACCGATTTTTATCCATCTCAGGGGGCGGCCATTTTGTCACTTTCTCTTGACTATAAATGACATCACAGTTGATCAGGGCTCAGGTAACAACCAATCACGGCTCACCTGTTTTCTGAAGCTGAGCGCCTCATCTTCCCCTCTAATGAGGATAAGCTTTACAGAAACTGGGTAGATGAATTGATATTTCTTCTATCAAAGTAAATTACCGGTAAGCCTGTTTGTGTCACTCGGCTTGGCTTGAATATGTTTGTCTTATGCTTTGTGCTCTTTAGAAATATCCGTCTTAGTTGCCTCCCTCAACAAGTCTATCAGTCAATTTATTTACGCTATGTTGTTGTGTTTCCTACAGCTGCATCTGTCCACTAACAAAGCTGCATCACCTCGGCTAATTGAAACACATTAATGACCCTGGAATCGAACTGTGGTTTAGCTGTGCTCTTTTTTCTTGCTTCATCTGCTCCATTCTCTTTTTCCCCTCCCACCCTCCTTCCATCTCTCTCTCCTGACCTGTCGTCCTTCCTTTGTGTGCACGATGGCTGCCTCCTACCTGCGTCGATTCCGTCCCTTGTGTCCCGCGTTGTTGTCCTTCATCATGTCTGTCCGTGCAACTAGCATTCGAAAGCACTCTGTCCAGCCCCAATCCTCAGGAGTATAGTAGGACATCATCTACAACGGCATCTCCATCCACACTGACCTATCCAGCTCCGGGGGCCCTTTTATCCTCATCCACAACACCCCCCACACCACCCCTGAGGCACTCGGCCTCCCGTTTTGCCACCTCGCTGGGCTCCGCCTTCCACCCGGTCCTTCCCCACTACGCCACCGTCCCAAGGAGGCAGCAGGCGTTTGCCCAAGCACCACCTCCTGCTCCCGCCCCAGCCCCCAACCCCGCCACCGTGCCCAAGTCGGCGGTGTGTTCAGCCTACAACTTCACTCCCTTGCCGCCGTCACCCCCGGTCATGATAAGCAGTCCACCGGGGAAGGCCGCGGGCCCACGGCCGCTCATCCCCATCGCGGCCCCGTCCCCGCTCACCCAGAAGCCCCCCTCACCATCTTCCAATGGGCCGCCGATGTTTCCCGCACCTTCGCCGGTCACCACCATGCCGCACAGCCAACCTGTCGGCGTAGCCTGCCCTACCCCGCCGCCTCCGCCCACCCCGCCACCATTTGCCTCTCCCACAGCACCCCATTCTTCTCCGTGCGTCTCGTCTCCCCCCTCCTCATCCCATGCTCCTGGTTTGCCCTCTCCCTCCACAGCGCCCTCCGCTGCTGCAGTTGCTTCCAGCGAGCACCTCACCCTCCCGCTGGGTTTGGGCCCATCAGGGCCTGGGGATTCAGACGCAGCAGCAAGCCCAGAAACCCACCAACTGCATTCAGAGTCCTCTGACCAGCCCCCGACCCAGGGTAAGGCTTCCAGTCCTCTTTCTACTGCCTTTCTCCCTGCTGTCTTTCACTGCCTTTAACACACACACTAACAGTAATAATCCATGCTGAGCTCAGGAATTTTACCATTCTTTTGGGGAATTGATCGTATCTGGGGTTTTTTTTTGTTGTTGTTGTTCTGAAGTGACACCAGACCTCCATGTACTGTAGAGCTTCAGTGTTGTTTCTTTCATCTTTGTCAGTCTTCTCAAGAGCTCCATGTGTGTTTGTGTCTGCTTAAAAGTAAAGATCCAGCTGGTTGAAAGTTCACAGAAATGTCTGTTCTTGTTGCGTGCGTGTCATCTTAGCAAAATGCAAATCACTTCAAACTCTGCCTGCTTTTCTTCTCTTGTTTTGCAAAAATTTGTCACTTAAACTTTACTGTACATTTAGCTCACAATGCGTCCTCCTCCCACGTAGTAATTCAAGCTCAGAGTAAGTAGGATGTTATTAAATGAGTTAAATGTGCAACAGTTTTTTTTTTTTTTAACTTAGTCCCATTTGGGAGAAAAAAAATCTGTGCATTTACAACTGATGCTGTTTCAATCATTAAATGAGATATAACATTTTAGAATAAAATGGCAGATGTCCCTGCTTAGACGTATTTGTTCTCTATTTCAACCACAGTGCTCCACTGACCTTTTAATTCTCATTAGCCGCAGCGGAGTTATTCTCATGACCTTTGAACCCAGAGATGATTGAACTGATTGGCCGAACTGGTACTAAAGGCCCTGATACACCAAAACGACGTTCACCAACAGCGACAGACGCTTACGTGGCATCCGGCCGGCTGACGCTGACCATTAGAGTACCTTCTGCGCATGCATAAGATGTAATATCCTTCCATACCATCGGCGGCGGTAGTCACCATTTCTCATGGTTAGAAAACTCCAACCGGAAAGATGTTGGCCGGGAGCTGATTATAACAACGTAAACAATGCATTCGGCTCTATTCTTCGCTCACGATGACCTCCCACGCAAAGTAAACCATCACGTTCTTGACACGGTATTGTGAAATACCGTATTGGCCCGAATATAAGACGCTGTTTTTTGCATTGAGATAAGACTGAAAAAGTGGTTTGTCGTTTTAGATCCGGGGTCTAGACATTATACCCTTTCACGACGCTTGATGGCGCCAGATATCATTGAAGCGAATGCTGAACTTGACTCCCCAGGCCCACCCCTGTCACGTGAGGATGACGTGCGCACAGCGAGGCAGATAGTTTGTGAAGAGTAATGTTCTGTCATGACAGATCTCAACTACTCTCAAGTTAAACCTGTTTGCATTATTTTATTGCAATGTTTTTCCTTATTCAGATTTGTTGTTTGCAAGACTACAGTTACAGTTAGACTTCACTTTGATGGTTAATGCAGTTATTGCAATTTTGATCACAATAGGTTGGTTTATTTACATTTCAAAAACCAGAAGCCATTGATTTACGAATGTGATTGCACTTTAGTTTACATATTTAAATGTTCAGATATTAAGATTTGAATGAGGCAAAATAACATGCTTTTTCTCTCAAATATATTGTTATAATCATTTGTTTCAGATGTACTGTAATTATTTTTTGTATAAAAATTAATTTGGTGTTCCAAAAAACTTTTTTCAAAAGTCTTGAAAAAGAAGGGGTCGTCTTATAATCAGGGCCGTCTTATATTCGGGCCAATACGGTACTTACATTGTCAACCCTCGCTCTTGTACTTGTAAGATTAAGGCAGCGGAGGCGTGCTCACTGTTTTTCCGCCTTTGTCACTTCACGTTGGTGCTCCGCGCGCTGATTTGCTAGCTAACAGCCAATCAGAGTGACCAAATGTCACGACTGGCGACGCCGCTTCAACATGCGTAAACGCCCCCAAGACGCTTACAGACGGGTTAGGACACTACGACGGTGGCCACTACACCAATCAGACGGCGCTTAAAGTCGCAACGACGCTTAACGACCTCCGACGTCGGTTTGGTCTATCAGGGCCTTAAGATACTGTGTCGACCTCGACATGTTCACTTCCATTGCTAGATTATAGATTGTGGCCGTAAATGTGATGAAGGGGTGGCCTGGAAAAAAAAAAAAAAAAGAAAAAAGAAACAAATTGCATTCATCTTATTCAATGTCATTGTGAACATGAGTTTTGTAAAGTTTGTCTGGCTTCTGTTTATGGTGCAACAGGCTCTTCAGATGAGATTGGACACTTTGATGAAATATTGATCTCAGTGCACGACACGTATTGAACAGTACTTCACTAGCACTGCCTGCCTGATTACATGTAACTGACAATTGGATTTCACACACTAACATGGCATGTAGATGAAAGCATTCAATTCTCACTCTTGCATGCTGCCCTTAAAAGACTTGGGAGGTTTTGGGGAGGAAATTATACCCATCGTTATTGTTTGCTTATTGTTTTAAAGCGGAAGTCAACCCAAACATATAACCAGAAAAAAATATGTTTAGGTTGACTTCCGCTTTAACGTGCTTAATCAAACTTTTTTTTTTGCATTGTAAACTATGGCCTTGTCCACACGTAGCCGGGGTTTTTTAACAACCGTATCCGGATATATCCGCAAATCTCCACTGCGGCCGGAGTTTTGCGTTTTCACTGAAAAAACTCCGAGGACGTGTGGCTGATAGGGCTAACCGCAGGCTTATATCCGTCGTTTTCAAAAACCCCGGCTACGTGTAGACAGGGCCTAAATGTCAACAGTTTTATCCTTAAGCTCTTCTTTGTTTCTACCCGCGCCCCCAAACCCCCACCTCACCCACCAACAGACATTGTGCAGCCAGTGGGGTTGAGCACACCCACCCCTCCCCCACCTCCGCCCCTGCCACCCGGCTCCACTGTGACATCTGTGGCCGCCACCCCGGCCGCCACCCCGGCCGCCACCCCCACAACACCGTCCGGACATCCTCCCCCACCACCGCCTCCGCCGCTTCCTCCTTCATTGACCCCGGCTGGGACCCCGACATCCCCGCCCGGGCCACCTCCTCCTCTCGGGGCCCCGACACCTCCCCCAGCACCTCCTCTCCCCGGTGGCCTTCTCTCTCCTGCGGATGACCGCCCCGCCTCAGGCCTGGCCGCCGCCCTCGCAGGAGCTAAACTGCGCAAAGTGCCAAGGGTGAGCACTAGTTTGATGGTTCACACCAGTTTGTACTTTTAGACATCGCTGTTTATTCTTGTTCTACGCTTCTGGGCTCTGTGTAGGGCATTTGTGTCCACCTCAATTCCTTTTTTTGAGCAGTTTTAGTTGTGGTATGCGAATTTAATACAACCTAGCAAAAGTCAGGATCTTTGAATGTATAATTAAGATACTGTTAATATGAAACTGTTCATTTTGGCTCTATATTTCGCCCGTTTTGGCCTTTTGGAGCCTAAGTACACTTTTTTCACAAACCCTAGGTACCGTAAACGTTTATATAATGTGACAAATTTTCATAATTTTGTACTGTACTCATATATAATACTCACCCTTGATTTTGGATGTTTTAAAGCAAAAACATGCATGTTATTTTTGAGAAATTACCAAAGGTGGGCCTTTTACAACCGTCCGTCATTCGTCAATCCGTCATTTTTCAAGTCAGCCTGAATTATATTCGTCAGTTGGTCAGTCCGACAGTCAGTCGCTCAGATAGTTCGTCAGATGTCCGTTGGTCCCTCAGTCCGCCCCTCATAAAAAAAAATGCATCCGTCAGTGACGGACCGGTCAGTCAGTCTGACGGAATGCCCGCCTGAGGAAATTACGGCAATATATTTTGCCTGTTTTGTTTTTTGAGTGACATCTTTGACACAAGCACTATACTATAGTTCACACATGATTGTTACAGATTACAGAAACACTCTGGCACATCATGCTCAAGCATGAACAGACATTCATTTACATGCAGCATCTGAGTTACACTATATTTATCCAGACACAACTCTTAATTAATTAGTCAATTGGCTGAGTAGTAAATGTTAATGCTTCATCTTACCCGGCCATTTTGCGTAGATTTTTGCTTATTTTGGGGAAGGCCATCCCAGATGTGCTTAAAATTTTGGTCATGTCTGAAAACAGGACCCATAATTCCTGTGGGTGTCTTTATGTTACAAGTGTCCAAAACTATGAAACTTATGAGTTCTTAAGAAGTAATTTGGAAAATGTTTCCAGAGTGATGACGCAGGGGCAGCTCTGGCAGCCGCCTTGTTGGGGACAGCCGGGGCCGCGGGGGCCAAATCGGAGTCCAGGGGCAACGGCCCTCTACCAGGAGGAGGCGGGCTAATGGAGGAGATGAGCGCCTTATTGGCAAGAAGGTACCACCATAGAATTATTTTAGCCAATTTGAAATACTGCATACTCACTTTGGTTCCTTTGTGTGTCTGTCAAATGAAAGAAAGCATACTAATGCCTCATTGCTACTCTTTGCCCTTTCTAGAAGAAGAATTGCCGAGAAGGGCTCTTCACCTGAACCTGACCAGAAATCAGTAAGTCTAATCAGATCTTTTCTGTTCATTTTCATGTCTGCCATTACGACATTGAAAACATTCCTGTCTGAACTCACTGGTCAATTCTTTTGTGCTTAGCTCTGTGAGTTTTCTGCATGCCTTGGATTGCAGGTAGTCGAAAGACGGTTATACAGTCGTGGCCAAAAACTTTGGCGTGACTCATTTTGCGTTACACTACCTTCACAATTGTAGGACCTCGTACAGACAGTCTATATTTATCCGGATACACCTCTTAATCAATCAGTCGGTTGCTTGACCCAGACGGCATAGTTCATCTTAATCCTTCATCATACATAGACAAGAATTCAAAGGTCATTCTGTCAGAGCTGCAACGTTCCTCTATGGAAAGAGAACATAGAACGGCCAGACAGATGTCCCTCGTTAGTAAAAGGCATATGGCATCCTGCCTGGGTTTTGCTTAAAGGCATCTGAAGAACTTTCAAACCTTCCGTCCATCAATTATACAAGACGCTTATCCTCACAAGGACTTTCAAACCACGAGAAACAAAAGTCTTAGGTCTGATGAGACAAATATTTAAATCTTTGGTGTGACCAGTTACTGCTCATGAACTGGCCATTTCCACCCGTACAGTGAAGCATAGTGGTGGCAGTTTCATGCTGTGGACATGGTTTTCAGGGAGATGAATTGGGACAATTTGTTTGTTCAGTAAGATAAAGGACAATTAAATACAATGCATGAAATACACCGCTGGCGTCGGGCCAAGGCCTTGTACCTCCAAATTAGTCACTTTTCAGGAGAGCCCAAAAATGTCAAGTTTGTTCAACCATTTGCATTGCATCTTGAAAGAAAACAAGCCATTTTCAGCACTTTAGATTGGTCAGTAATGTGTAAAAATAACACCCATGCGTGTGGACTGACCAATAGTATACATTTTTGAAAAAATATGAAATTCAGCAAAATGTGATTGATGAGGTTTTGGCCCGACGCCAACGACACACAATACACTTTTAAGTCTAAGTAAAGAAATATATCCCGTTTTTCCAATGTGTTCTCGGACTGTGTGAATCATCTGACTCTCTTGCCTGTCCAACAGGAGGAGAATGAGATAACAACGACCCCCAAAGTTTCAGCATGTAGCACGCCAGGTGAGAGTCATATATATATATATATATATAAAATTACAGTATTTAAATAACATGTTAATTGTGTCTTTTTTTTTCCCTGCAGACATGCCCAGGAAGCCATGGGAAAGAACAAACAACAATACTATGAATGGTAGCAAATCACCAGTTATAGGAAGGTACTGTATCTCTCACCTGATGCTATAATAGCTCTTTTCCAAAGGCACATTTATTTTAATTATATTTATTGTTTGGTTGAAGTAGATATATTCTAAAATTTCTTCAGAACCAGAAAAAAAATAATTGACCTTTTAGTATACTGGCATCAGCAGCTTTGGCTATGTTCAGCATGACGCACTGTTGCCCAGTGCTTGCTAACATCACTAAAGCTTATGTTGGCTAATGCACTCATCTGATGATCAGTTTACTGCTGCAACATGAGCAAAAGTGGTCAAAATCTCAGTTTAACAACATTTTACCGATGTAGGAGGACAGAGCTATACACATCTTGGGGTACAGTTTTCAAGATGAAATAACACAATCATGAGGCTGCTAGATTAGGCCTCTTTGGCGCTTAAGTAGATAGGCCGTTGTGTCTCTGTGACCTGTTTCCGTGGCTCTGCATCTCCATGACATCCTTGGTACCAGGGTATAAAAGGTTTGAAATGATCTTTACAGCTACGGTAGTTTTTATTTCATTTCACATTTTGTTTTATTTCAGGGCAGCTCTGTTAGTTTTCATTAGTTTTCATTGTTTTCAAAAAAGCTTAGTTTTTGTTTAGTTTTCATTAGATTTAGTTTGTTTTGTTTGTGCTTAAATTGTGTATTACTTATGTCATGTGCAAGATAAAAAAAAAAAAACACGGTGTATTGTGTAGTAAAAAAAATCAACACAAATATTATTTCAAATACATTTTTACAATGTAAAACCAACCATCCATCCACAAATCAAATACAAGTGGTGTATAACGTTCCACAGACTTTGAATTACAATAAGTGCAGTGCATGATACCAAGATAAATGCATAACAAAAAGCTATATATTAGCTATAATAAATGGCCAACTGTTTTTTTCATTTTTAGATAATCAACATTTTATACTTAAATTCAAACTGTGCATAGCAGCACACTATTTTCTTCTCTAGAAACATTAGTGAAAATTTACATAAATCACTCTCCATAAATTTTGGTCGATGAGACAAAGTGGCGTCAGAACCCGAGTAGCGATTTTGCCAGCCTTGATAGCACATTTTGAGTTAGCCTGCCTGGTTTGTTAAAAAAGTTGGTAGCAAAACTTTGTGACGGCAAACGGCCCCAAATACAGTCTGGAAGTTGAGTCAAGTCAGCCGCGACCCGCTGCCGGGAATAACTTCAAAATAACAACGTGCCTAGGTATTGATGACCATATACAAATTATTATTTGGTAAGGTAAGGATTATTTTGAAGTAGGCCTTTTTACCGCTTTGACGGTGTGTTACTTTCATGCATAGCATAAGCAATTGTTGCTGTGGTTAGATTGACTTCTTCTTGAGATTGTTTAGAGTTTATTTTAAGGCATTTCTTCATTATCTACCTGCTTATGTAACAAATGTGTTTAGCTTTAAGTTATTCAGTTACTCCACACCATTAGCTCTTAATATACCAACTGTTGGGACTGAGGTTGGACAAATGGTTTCAGTGTTTTGCACCATTAAAATCATTCCCTAATTCTAAATATATGTGTACCATTTCCATGGTTCTATTGTAATTGTTTTATTTGATTCTTTTTATGGCTATTGTTTAGTTTTATTGATTTGCTTGTCTTGGAAAAGATAATTTGCTTTCAACTGACCCTCCCCGAAAAAATAAAAGTTGAAATGAAATGAAATTGCAAATGGTGCCATAGCAAATACAGCAGGATTTCTCATTTTTACTACATAAGACGATATATACACTTACAATCTATAAACGCGAGTGAGTTTTAGGTACAATTCTCCAGACTTGGCTGGGGACATACAGGCAGACGATACTAAGGTTTTTTTCTTAAGCCAGTGTTTCTGCTGCTCACACAGACGAGATTCTCCGTGGAGAAATCCCATGGCAACAGACTCCTCCAACAGGTAGACTGAGGACCTGTGAGCGTTTCAGAACCCTTTTTCTTAAAAAGTCCTTCCCCCTGTTTTGTCATGGAATTGATCTTAATGGAAAGTAGTTACTTTTAAATGCTTTCAGACAAGCATTTGGAATGAATCTAGATTTCTTTGTACACTACCTTAAATGACCAACCTGCAGTGCAGCTCTGCTCATCGGTTATTTGAAAAATGACATTGTGTGCATTCTATCTAAACCACTGCCAGTGTGATACAGACTCTTTTTTGCATGCTGCTCCGCCTGCTTCCCTCTAAACTGAAAACAGGGAAATCCATATGTGCGTCACAAGCTTTTGTACGCCCTCCCTCTAAATATAGAGGAACGCCCAGTGCAGTGTAGACTTGGCACAGCAATTATCATTGTACTGCAAGCAGGCGTCCAGAGATAAGGGCTCGTCACTGGTTTGTTGGTGCACGTCTGTGTGCATGTATAGTTTGTGTGCTTATAAGGAACAATTTGAGTTTTGGAACCACTTCCATTTAATGCATCTTTTTTCATTTGAGTGTGGTGTGGAGAAAATAGATGTACAAAATATAAGAAAATACAAAAGCAAGGAGACACTGGTGTACAGTGCTTAAATATGTGACCCCCTAGAGAACTGGGCAGCTGTGTCATTAATGTTATCATTTATAAATAATAGTTCATAACATGATGCAGCGTTATAGACAAATGACTGCTCTTCAACAAGGTCAAACATACTAATTTGTCACCAAATTGTACACCGTCATCGATAACCATGTTAAGAGTCATTGAGTTGTCATAATAATTATTATTGAATTCTTTATATGTCTTTTCTACTACTGTAATTGTTGAAGGATTTTCAACTAAAACAACAAAACATTATTGACCCACCAGCGAACTCATTTCCTTTTCTTGCATGTCTCTTTCCTGTCTTACTTCCTCTCTCTTTAAAGCTACAGTACATTGGAACCTCAAGTAACGAACTAGTAATTTATTGCATCCATGATCCCGTTTGTAACCTGAGACGTTCATAAATCGAGGTAATGTTTCCTATTGAAATGAATGGAAATGCAATTAATCTGTTCCAGCCCCCAACTTTTTTTTTTTTTTTACCAGTGTGCGGTTTAAAAGAAATATAATGCAATATAGAAATAAGTGAAAACACACTATTATAAAGTAATAGAACACTTTGTCAGCTATTTATTGCGGGGGGGGTGGGGGGATGCGGTGTAGGATGACAGCTCCTCCATTGAAAAACAGTCTTCTTGCATAATGACATGGGGAAATTCTGATTCAAGAATGTGTATTTATTTATTTTTTTAATCTGCCTGCTTCCTCCTAATTCATTGGTTGATTTTCAACCCAAGGAAATTTGGCTTTTTAAATCCCATAAAGTGGGACGTCACATTGTCATTTAAATGATTAATTCACAACACATTTCTTTTGGTCATTTTTATAAATGTTTTTATTGCAGCAACAACATGCTCGGACGGATATTTTGACATGAGTAAGGAGATGATACAATTCAATAAATAGCATATATACTGTATATACAGTAGTGTTTTCTGACGAAAATAAAAATGATTTTCAGACTGCTATTAGGCTATCACGTCATCATTTTTTCCCAGCTCCATACAGATTGGGCCTTGTTTTTTTCCCCTCCCTCATTCCCCATGTTTTCTTGTTTTTCATCTAAGAAACCGCCAGGCTTCCTGTTCTGTCTCCCTCAGTTAGTCATTGTGGTGGATTGTAACTGTGAAGACAAATTTAAAAGGTAAAAATGTAAATGGTCATTTTTTACTCAAATTTTAACTCATCCATAACTTGAGGTTCCACTGTATTTGCTTTTTTTTTTTTTTAAACACTAGTGTTGACAAGTGAGATTTTAGACACACATGCTGCAAAGCAATTAGGTCGGTTGTTTGTGTGTTGCTGTGATTTTAATTGCATATTGAGGTGAGTACTTGCCCCCAAAGGTGCACGCATGTGCTTCTTAGGGCCGCCGCACACTGATGCCACGGAACTCCACTTCACATTCCCGCGGTGCTCAAAGTTCTGCCGCAAGATTTCACGAGTGGCCATGTCTCGAGCCTCAGGACGCGATATAGGCTCGCAGTAGTCCTCACAAGGGGTCCTTATGTTCAATTGACCAATGTGGGGAGGGGAATGACCAACTCTGATTTTTTGCGGTGGTTGGGTCCTGGTCGGATTCGGAAGCATGGATTTGCAGTTATTTTGATATGATTATTGTGGTATAATAGATGGTTACTGAGCTACTCAATCAAATTCACTTCAAAACAATTCATTTGGTATTTTGATGGGAATGTTTATATGAAGTAACCATTAGTTCCAGGTTTCCTTCTGACAAGGGTCTGTTAAAACAGTGTCTCATAATCTGCACTAATTTAATGTCTACAGCATGTGACATACTGTATAATATCACACTAGGCACACACTTCTAATTTGATTTATATACAAATACTGTGCTGATTTGTTACCTCCCTGTTTCTGTCCTAGTTCCAGGCTCTTTTTTTTTTTCACGCATACTTTAACTCTCCCACTCTTCTCTTTCAGACCTAAATCTACTCCAACACCTACTGCATCCTTAAGTGCCAACGGCGTGCCAACAGAAGCTGTTGACTACGACAGATTGAAACAGGTTGGCAAACATATTATTATTATTGTTTAAGGTTTTTGTTTTGTTCTGTTTTTTTTAAATATCCTTTTATTTCTGTAGTAGCGTTTTGTAGGTTCAATATTGTGTGTTTCAATTACTTGGTGAAGATGATTTATGATAGCCATGAATTTCAGAACTCAACCGACATAGTGAAAAATATACTTAAAAAGTTACACAAAAATGCACAGCCAGCATCAAAGGAGAGTTGTTGTTTTTTTCCGATTAGGTGAGCCATCATCATATTTATTGTCTTCCCCCGGTTCTGGCCAACCACACAATTTTGACTGTGTTACTGCAAAAAGGCACAACATAAACATTAGCATACATAAACTGCTCCGTCGCGTCCCCTTCACTCCCAAACACTCTTTTGAATGTTTTGACGAACTCACGTTCATTGTATACCTTTTTAGACCGTGAAATGTTCTAAGCAAGTTGATACGAGTGCTTCATAAATTTGGGGAACAACTACATATATCTACCGGCACTCATGAACTATGTGAACAACTTGTGATTGAGAAGTTCATTCCTGGTTGATGTTATAATAGACGGAACGCAATTGCCGCTGAAGATTTGAAGCCTTGAAAGGTTCTAACGATACCCAGGCAGAATAGCTTGCTATTATGTATTTGGTAGGCCAACTCAAAGTCAATTGTGTCAAAGCGTGTTGGTAGCTGGATATATGAAGACTGGATTTGGGCGGACTGAAGAGCTGAAGCTCGTCACCATTTTGGACAGTTTTGTTGGTTACTGAAATGACACTCTAAAAACAGTTGGGTTAAAAATAACACGATTTCGGGTCAAAAATCAATTTGACCCAACTTTCTGCCTTGCTTTTGCAGAAAACAATCCCACCAAAATGGATAGTTTTGTACAAAACAACCGAAAAAAATTGGGCTGGGTTGTAGAAAACAAACGCAAGAAGGTGGGTCAAAATGACCCAATTAGTGGATCGGCCAATTTTTTACCCCAAATTGTGTTATTTTTAACCCAACTGTTTTCAGAGTGTAATTTAATGTAACATCAGCTCAGTGGGCGACACCACTGTCTTTGGGATTGGGGTTCAAATCCCAGTCAGGATGGACAGACCACCCATGGAAAGTTGGTGGTTTGCATCAGAAAGGACATGCAGTGTAAAAACTGTGCCAAACATATGTGAGTGACTTGCCGTGGTGACCCCTGATAGGGGAACGTTGCTTCTTCTTCTTAGAAAATGTTGGTAATAAAATTAGTATTACTTTTAACCATAGCAAAATTTAAAACCTCAGCATTTCTAGCTTGAACTCATCACAATAGGTAATTTTTGTTTATTAATCAAAATATTGACTCAAATTGCTGGGTCAAATCCTCAACCTAATGCGCTAGGTATGAATAACCCAGGATTGGCTTGGTCCCGATTGGACCCAGCACTGTGTTAGCTATTTCAACCAATTTGGGTTACTTTTGACCCAGCAGTTTTAGTTCAGCGAGCATTAATGGATGAATAATTTGCCATATTTTTTTCTTTTTCTTTTTTGTTGCTTTTTTGCACTTGTTCTAGCTGAAAAACATGCTCTTCATTTTGTCTCATGTTGTCTGACACACCCTGCTTTAATTGAGAACACCATCCAAACTAATCTCATAGGGATTAGCTACCTTGTCATGTAAAAGGCAATCTCCCAGTGCCACATAAGGCCACTTCAAAACTCAAAAGCCATTGTAAACCCTTCTCCTCGTCGAGCCATGTGATTGAAGGTTAAATAACAGAGCAGTAACGTCACAATAGGGTTTGTTTGTTGTCACATTTGGAGTAAATGGAAATGCAAATGGCTTCTGTTTTGTTTTTTTAGGACATTATGGATGAGATGAGGAAGGAGCTGTCGAAGCTAAAAGAAGAGCTCATTGATGGTAAAGCTTTTCTTACCTTTTGTTTTTTACGCTGACCTTTAGTAACAACTACACGGTAGCATTTTTATGAATGGTCTTCTCTATATTTTCGCTACTATAAGCATAACAATCATGTGAACATACATACTTTGTTTGGCACTCTGCCCTGGCTACTGAGTACAATAGCGGGCTCAGATGACTATTAATAAGAGGACAAAATCATTTATTTGTTAATGTAAAGCGACAAGCAGTAATCTCTCTCTCAAGTTTAGAGTAAGCGGTGCCTTGAGATTCAAGTTTAAATTGTTCCACTGTAGATTTGTTGCTAAAAGAGATGACACAGCCAGATAGATGCTAATCATTGACTATGTTAGCAGTAGCCTTAAGCTAGTGGACTAAAGGCTAAGCTACTGTATGTGTTTGTTTTAAATATACACTGTGTAATTCTCTTTGCTTTATGTTTGGTTTGACAGTAAACTGAGAGTGACAGCTTGAAGCCTCTTTTTCAAAGAATATTTACTAAATACTGTATATCTGACTCTTGTATGTCCTCAGCAATCAGGGAGGAACTGGGCAGGTCCAGTACAGCATAGATGATTCATATTCCCGCTTCTACAAATCCAAGCCTGCTTGACCCAACTTGGGTCACTCTAAGACTAGACAATACAGCCGCACAGAACAAGATATCAACCCAGTAGCGGCGATGACAATGAAGACAACAATCACCACATCGAATACCTGAGAGGGTACTTGGGGCGGAGCGGCATCATCCTGAGTGATGTTTGTATAACTCTCATAGGTGGGACTCCTCCTCACACTTTCCTCAACCCTCCTTGCTGAGGACATCGCATCCTGGAGGACTCAGCAGTCTGAAAGAAAAGCGCATGTCTTTATGCAAAAAAAAAAAAAAAAAAAAAAATTCTCTGTTTTTGCCCTTAAATGAGGAAAAAATACAACAACAAAAAACTCTTCGAAGATACTGTAAAGTTTGTTGGGGCAGAAGCAAATCAGAAATTATTCTGGTGATTTTTCTATCAAAAAGCACGTTTTATTAAGAAACAGGAATAAAGTAGGGATGGAAAATCTCCCCCACCCCTCCTCCCATAATGCCATAGCAGTAGCGTGCGTGCGTGTGAATGAACAACCGTGAATGAATGCGAATGGGGCGGCCCGCCACTGCAGGACGCTGTAAAGCTCGTCTTCCTCAAATGCTATTTTAACCTAAATATGTACAAAAGAGAGAAGAAATTATTTAGAAAACCATGTATCTGTTTGAGCCCATACATCAAAGGCCATATCAAGTAGCTCCATAATCATCCGATTGCATCTTTTCCTCTTCTTTGTTTCTGTCGCTTGGCGAGGGAAGCTGCACGTCAGACAGCAGCGCCGGTAGCTCTCCAGCAAGCAAAAAGTGCTAATTTGCTAACACCCATCATGCTATTCGAGCACGGACACTGTAGATGGACTTTTGTGTCCCTCCTCTCTGTCTTGTTTGTCAATGTTTTTTTTTTTTTTTTTCCTTTATTAAGCGGAGGGTTAAAAAAAAAAATCTGCCAAGAAAATTCATCTACTTTGACTAGTTTATTACAAGCAATAAGTGTAGCAACTGTTGTAAAGCCCCTTCAAAATATGTTTCTGTACGGCCTATCAAAGCTCTCTTTGGAAAGAAAATTACTGTGTGCAATGATGTCACGTGGTTTGTTTGCTAACTGAAACGCATGATTTCATGGATCTCTCTGTTACATCCAATCATATTGTATCCTTAGTGTTAGAATGATTTTTCTGTGTTATTTTCCACAAAACTGTACTACTAGAGTGCAAAATCTTGTGTGGGGTGTCTTATAGGATGTCAATGTGCCATTCAGTCTTTCACCTGTGCTTACTTTCTTTTTATTTGCCTTATAGTAACAAAAAAGTCCTCAGACAATTTGGATCAACAGTTTTGGGGGAAAACCCACTCCAAGCTCATAGTTGAAGAATTCATTTGATGAGATCCAAATCCATGGTCCAAAATATCTTGTAAACAATTTTATACTAATTTCATTCAACAAGTATTGAACTGAATCCTGACATGTCTGTGAAAAAGAAATCTGTAGATGCAAAAAAAAACCAAAAAAAAAACCTGAAAACAATCTTCAGTCAGTCACGTAAATTATTAGGTGACGGAATACACATATGTGCAGGTAAACTTTAAATTTGTTTCACACGGGGGTTATTTTAAGTTAGTTGGAGTCAACTCAAAAATGTTCTTTGAAATAATATGTTCAATGGAACGCCATTAGTCTTGATACACCATTCTGATTAATATTGAGGTGGTGGAATATTAGTTTAGCAGTAAAATCCATCTGTTTTTAGCGTTCTCAGGGGGTGTCCATTTTGCCACTTTCTGTTGACTGAAAATGACATCACAGTTGCTCAGGTAACGACCAATCACGGCTCACTTGTTTTCTAAAGCTGAGCCATGATTGGTCGTTGCCTGAGTTCTGAGCATCTGTGATGTCATTTTCAGTTGACAGAAGTGACAATATGGCCGCCCTCAGAGATGGCTGAAAACGGGTGTATTTTGCTGCTTAACTCATATTCCACAAACGCAATATTAATCAGAATGCCTTGTTTCAACTAGTGGGCCTGCATAGAACATATTCTTGGAAAAAATATGTTTGGGTTGACTTCCTCTTTAAAGCGAATTTTTATTTGTTGAATTGCTATCTTTTAGCTGTAAGTAACAAAAGACCGCGAAATGTTGTGGAAACAATTTTTTTTTACATTTTAAAAAAAAGTTCCATCCAAAACTGTTCATACAGTTTATATCTAATGTTAAAAACTTTAGTTGATGGCTTGAGAATGATCCAAAATACGCAAAATTTTCCGATAACATCAGAAATGTGAGTCATAAATCCAATGTAATGTTATCATTTTAAGATATGCAACATAACATCATTCCACTTTCAAGGAATTAGATTTCAGTTTGATTCAATATTTGGTCAGCAAATGAATAATTTGGGCATAATTTATATGTAAAAACGTGCAGTTTAGGCTGAAGTAACAACAATTTCAGTTTGGGGGTTTATAAGAGAACATTTAAATCGATCAACATCTCAAAAATAAACTTTTTTTATGCACCATATCCTTTAAAACGTTTTGAGTATTCAAGCCAAAGCAGCAGAGACATACAGGTTTGAATTCTCTTTTAATACTTCATCTCTAAATCCACGGTTTTATTATAAACATCCAACCAAGAGGCTATTGCACTTTAGTACGAAACCACGACACACTCAAACACGTCACAACTGCAGTGTGGCGATTTCTCACCAAAGCACTCGACAAACAATCATACTCATCAAAGTCGCCTTGCTTATTTTTCAATCATCAATGACAGAAGTTTTAATAGCAGAAGCATATCGTCGTTGTCATGTGAAAAACACTTACCTTCAATTTTGGAAACTTTTTAAATTTTCACTTTAATGCAATGTCTGTAATGCAGAAACATGATTCATGTAAAAATAAGAAAATTAAAAAAAATTTAGGTAAGTGTTTTTCACATGACAACTATGATATCTTAAGGTGGAAATCAACCCAAACATATTTTTTTCAAGAATATGTTCCCAGCAGGCCCACTAGTTGAAACACGGCATTCTGATTAATTTTGCGTTTGTGGAATAACAGTTAATCCACCCGTTTTTAACAATCTCAGGGGGCGGCCATTTTGTCATTTCTGTTGAATGACAATGACATCACATCTGGGTAGTTGTGATGTCATTTTCAGTTAATCCACCCGTTCAACAGTTTTCAACAGTTAATCCACTTGCTTTTAGCCATCTCAGGGGGCGGCCATTTTGTCATTTCTGTCGACTGAAAATGAGATCACAGCTGGGTAGTTGTGATCTCATTTTCAGTCGACAGAAGTGACAAAATGGCCGCCCCCAGAGATGGAGAAAAACGGGTGGATTAACTCTTATTACACAAATGCAATATTTATCAGAATGCCTTGTTTCAACTAGTGGGCTTGCATAGAACATCCATCCATTATCGATACCGCTTATCCTCACAAGGGTCGCGGGGCGTGCTGGAGCCTATCCCAGCCGTCTTAGGGCAGTAGGCGGGGGACACCCTGAATTGGCTGAAAACCCTGAAAACCCACACAGGCACGGGGAGAACATGCAAACTCCACACAGGGAGGCCGCGGCCGGGATCGAACCCACGACCTCTGAACTGTGAGGCGGACGTGCTATGCATAGAACATATTCTTGAAAAAAAATATATGTTTGCGTTGATTTCCGCTCTAAATGCACAGTAGATCCACTTATTGGACAGGTTAAATGTTACAATCTCTGTTTAATCCATGTGGTTTGTGCCTTGTTCCGAAGTTGCATTTAATAGATGACTAGTAATAATATTTGTCCATCAAATAGACGTATTTTGTTTATTTCTATGTTCCATTGAAGAGAGAGCTCAATGACCTTGGTACTGTTCCTCACCAGGAAACATCTGTGCAACAAGATGTGCTTGGTTGTTTCCACCAAGCTGAGTCTTTTTTTCTTTCTTTCTTACTGCTATGAAGTACAATCAGACGTTAAGGGTGAAGGGAAGATCTTCACACTTGGTTTGAAAGACATACGAATCCCTTTTGCCAGTTAAATGTGTTTAACAAATCTGCTTTCTTTGCCTAATTTGGAATTGGGACTAGGAACGCCTCTGTCCACATGTTCTCGTCAGTTTGATGATGGAAACACTTGTTTGTGTTTAGTTATAAATGCAGGGAAAATGAATTGTGAATTTGCAAGAACTTTTGAGAGGGGGTTTGAAGTTTGAAGGCACAGCACGTTTCAAAAGGTTTGGTTTCCAGACGTGTTCTTTTAACATCCACATTGTGTACTATACTGTGTTCATGTTAATTAGTCTTTTCTTACATGCTAACATTTTTGTTTTGTTTGAGCAAGTTAAATAAAATTGCAATACAAGACATAAAAGTTATTACTTTGTCCGTTACTTTATTACATATGTGCAGCAATTTTTCAGGCTCTCAAAATGCAGTGGAATCTCTTCAATGAACTACCCTGAAGTCATAAAATTCAGATTTTAACTGGTTTCTATTATGCACTGTCAATATTGAAGTTCATTACAAAATGCATTTTATTATGTAGCAGTTAACCTTTTAAATGTATGATGAGTTATGCAGAGTTTCTTAATCTAAATGTGTATTTAAACTGGTTAAATCAATTATGTCAACATTATAATGTTACTTAAAATATGAAAGGTTTTATGATAGTGACCGCGCATGGAAGGGACAGATTATTTTTATTTGCGTTATTTGTGGATTCTGTGGAATTTTTTTTTCTAAATTGGAGGTCAACCAGATGGACTTTCTTCAACCTTAGAGGCTCCAGTGTAATGTGATGTTAAACAATGTAATTGCTCACAATTCTTTTAATTTTGTCGTGGAATATCTCACATTCATTTTTATCTGTGGTTCTGGCTCTAGTCCCCCCCCCCCCCCAACACATTAAATCTTTCTCTTTTACAACCGGATGATTGAATTTACATTTGTAGTCTCTATTCGAAAAATGTCATTTTGAATTGCCTCTCCCCAGTGTGAGCACATCTGCACCACATCGTCCTACATTCACGCTCAGTGAAGAAGAACAGGAAGAGGAAGAGCGAATAACACCCAAAATGAAACTGCACAAATTGTGCCTTGTGTCTACAGGCTTTAATACCATTGCCATAATTCAAACCTTGTTTTAATGAAGTCATAAAATCAAATTGATGTTTACGTTAACAGTGGTTATGATAACTGGTGATATTAAAAAAAAAAATCAGCTGTTGACCTCGTGCAAAATGTACCATAGCTGTATAATTAAATAAAAGTGATTGATTGATCATAGTTATATGGGATTAAAAAGTTGAATTTCATTTCATGCCTTGTGTAATGCAAATCTTCTGCAGTAATGAATGTCAGTGCAAGTATGAAAGGAAGCAGTGCAAATATGACAGGAAGCTTCCTGCAGTTTGAGATGTAAAATGCTTGAGGGCGTGACATACCAACGTCTGGCTGTGCATTTGAAGTTCGTTTGTTCGACTTGCAGCCTATGTAAAACAAGGCATGCATCTGGCTGGTAGCTGTCTTGTCAGTTTACATGGCTTGATGAAGTTGCTTATTGCAGTTTGTGGCGCAATATCCCAAAAGAAGAACTTACTGTATGATCGCCTCAATTCAGTAAGGCTAGAATAGACTGTTATTGGGGTAACCTGACAGACAGACACACACGCGCACACCCACACACACACACACACACACACACTTCAAGATTGCTGCATTATATAAATTCTTCTTATATTTTTTTTTTTCTAGAGGCCCAACAAGTCGACCTTATTTGACCCACACCCAAAAACTAACAGTACAGTGTTCCTTCAGTACGGTGCATTTCTTTGCGTGTCTGCGCGCGCGCGTCCCCAACGCAGTTAAAATCTCGTGACAACCAATGAGACCACGCAGAACAGTTTGAAATGGTGTGAAGCTGGCCAATCAGACGCCTTCGCGCCTTCCTGGTCACCATTGGCTTTTTTCGAGAGGGAGGGAGATGCACGCCTACGTCAGACGGTAGCGGACTTGCAAATTCTAAATATTAAGATTGATTTGTTGGTCGTAACTTTATTGTGGGAAGTTTTTAAGCCGTTTTTGCCACATTTGGATTTATCGCAGCAAGTGGTAAGTGCGTCCGTCCCTCACTCACATTTGCGATGCATAAGATTAAACCGCTTCCCGTTTCTCTGCTGTGGGACTTTATTGGCTTCAGCTGCAGCTAGCTCTGAGCCGGGGTTAGCTATAAGGTTTAGTGACTCCGTCTAATTCCTGGAGTAATGACTTACTTCCACTGGTTTTAGTGAAGTTATGAACGAAACCATAGCACTATATATATATTGTCCCCACCTCAAAACACATAAATCAATTTGATATTTTTCATGGCGCTGTTCTGTTCTGTTCATGATTATCGTTGCGTTGTTACAACTTTATAACGTCACAAATGAGTAGCGTCAACGTTCATAGATGAAGTTCAGGAAGTAGATAGTGACTATTAACTCAGGGTAAGTAAGACCTTCTAATTTAGTTTGGAAAGCTACCACGAGTACCCACTTGGTATTTGTTTTGCTTCTGCCACACACGTTGTCAGCTCTCTTAAGGGGAACGTTTTTTTTCCCCCACGGCAATAATGGGTGGGTTCTCGGCATAATGCGATTGTGTTCTTTTTTTCGTCAACACAATTTGAATGCATGACGTTTTCCCTCCCTTCTGTCAGCCGAGCGGGACTACGCCGGTTTAAAGATAACGGCGATCGAATATACACACGCACATACACTTTCGTGAATGAAAATTTCAGACGCCTTTTATTATTGATATTACATACAGTATTTTTAACTTTATTAATCGGCTTTGGACCTCTGTTAAAACGTCTCATGTTTTGAATCATTTAGTCTTTTTTTTTTTTTTTTACCTTGGGGGAAAGAAAATGTGTATATATATATATATATATATATATATATATATATATATATATTAGGGCTGACACAAACGATTATTTTGCTAGTCAACTAATCACTAACAGTGGTCGCGATTAGTGGACTAATCGGATAATAAGTCGCGGCAAATCGCAGCAATTGCTGCTCTTATAATAAGCATCATTCGCTTACAGCTTAAATGACAAGATGATAGTACATTCAATTCGTATTAAGCTTTGCAACTTATGCCATCATTCCTCACATGTTTATAAACAAAGGAGCGACTTAAATTGATCGCGATACACTGGCCTTAAAATTTTTAGCTGTAATTCTTTAGTGCGTTTTAAAATTGAACCAAAACTATTCACTATGCAGAGTTGCACTAATACAGTGAAATTATCTATGAATACAAAAAGAAGTACTTGTATACATATTTCACTCTTCTTGGGCACCAAGACGTTTTTTTTTTTTTTTTCGGAAGGTAGTGAAATCAGAGGAGTAAATTGGGCAAATGCTTTGTGCTAAGGAAAACTAAAATAAACACTTGTATTGCTTTTTAATTTTGTGTTTATTTAAACTTTATCAAAAAGTGTTTTTTTAAATTCTTTTCACTAGTATGCATAATTTAAAAGTAGTAAATTGATCTACACAATCAAAATGTGGTATGCAACTGAAATAAAAAAATAAAGTCTTTTTTAGCACTATAACATAGTATATTACAACAAACTTAATTATGGATTTTATTGTTATGTGATGCAGTGTGGCACATATGTCGTTTTTGTGTTGAGTGCTGATATTTCCCAGTTCATGAACGCATCACTCCGTTCACGAGTGAGAGAGCGAGAGGGACCTCACAGTTTGAAAAAAAACCAAAATACAAGGGAATCTGGCCGGAGGAGGGGTAATTTCACACAGGGGTATTGTCAGACCGGAAAGGGTATTCTCATAAAGGAAGTCGTGGTGGTCGTAAAGATTTGTGTTCGTAAAGATTTACAAATAAAAGCGTTTAAATTTTTGCAAATAAAAGCATTTACATTTTCAACATGAAGTGATGGTAGTAAAGATTTGAAAATAAAGTGATGAAAATAAAAAAGATGACATTTTCACAACAGCTTGTAAAACGCGCATTAACGCCGCTTACTATTGGCTCCCCCCCTCTTTTGTGAAGATCAGGCAGCGTATAAGCGTGACAGCAATGTGATTATGTTGTATTGTATTGTATATGGTTATGTATGCTATTTTTAACTATAGTATAGAAATTTAGAAAAGCCTTTGTAACATCGACGTGTGCACATTGTACTGTTTCTACTTATAATACTCAATATTTCCACTTATACTTATAATTTCTAAAAAGTCATGACATGATGTTGCATTATGAGAAGAAACTTGTAATAATATTTTTATAAAATGTCCTATAATATTTATATACCTGTATCAGAATATTATGACCAGTAGCTGTTTGTTCATGTTATAGTTGTTAAATATCTACATATTTAGAAAGTATCGTATAATTGTAGTAATCATAGTTTATTTATTTTTATTCATGTATTTTTTCAATACTGTACAGAATATCAGAGGAAAAGTAGGATCTTATGTAGGACTAGATATTAGTTTATACTTCCTCATACCCCCTTTCGAGCAAATGATAGTCTGATTTGCCTTGCCATATTTTAAATTTTTTCTTCTTCTTTGTTTGACCTATAGAAAAATTTATATTTGTATTTCAATTATAATTTGAATATTATTTTATTTACATGTACGAAATAAAGACAATCAATAGTGGCTGCTACATAAAAGATAAATACCATTGTATATAAAATCGTAACGTATGAGTCAACCGTCTGCTAGATGCATTCTGCACTGCTGCGTTTGTCTTATAATGTGTCTTATAATGTAATTAACACTGACGCAAGACTGAACCACTACTTCCTATGTATACATTATGCTGCAGCATTAATGCAATAACTGAATATGAAAGATGAGATGGACACAATCATTTATTTAAGATAGTCTATTCTTGTCTTTGATACCTTATAGGTCCAACATCAGTTGCCATGATTAATGATTACAAAAACTGTACTCAACTCTGTGCACAATTGACTGTTCGAAAAGACACATTCAAAAAGTGAGGTCAAATTTATTCAATGAAAAAAGTCTCAGGGCTTTAAAAAGACCACAAGGACATCCCCTCATCTTAACCCCCAGGAGGGCAAGAAAAAACTCCAAACACAATTGAGAAAAATTGGGAAACCTTGAGAAGAAGCCACAAATAGGGGAGACCCACCCTTCCAGGATGAACAGGCTGCAATGGATGCTGAGTGGCAACAGTTAATAGACAATGCAGTGCTATACAACGCAAATTTGAATAGTGTGTTAGTCCATTTCAAGATAAAGCGCTGCAGGATGACTCCTTTGGAGAAGTAGTTCCTCCTCAGAATCCGGCCCGGTTGGTCAATCTCCAGTTCAGCACCACATCATCTGTTAGATCTCCATCTTTATCACATGTGGGGACAGCCGATAGAATTTGTTGTTGCTCCTCTTGCTTCAATTTTTTTCCCCCATTATTCAAATACATTTATTTTAAGTCAATAGCATCAAAGTTTTTTTATGTTTTTTTTTTTTAATCATAAGTAAGGATTTCTCAGTGAAAAGAAACCTTGTTATAAAAGTGGGCTTCAAAAATAAATGAAACCATTGATGAAATCAACCTCAGAGGTGTTGTCCAGCTGGTGCTTCCTAAGTCAGAACACAGGAAGGATTTCACCTCGCAGAAATGCCTTTGAAGCATCCGTCCAGTGTGCAAATAATTTGCCATAGCTGAAATAAGACATAACATTACATAACATTTCATTCCAACAAATGATACAGGTGCACAGTACCAACCTGCCAAGGATGAAGTTTTCCATTAGTAGTATACACCACCACTTCTTCAATACAGGCATGTCAGTCTAAAAAAAAAAAAAAAAAAATTAGCCATTATTAGCCATGTAGAAACACACAAGGAATGTGTGTTAGTTTTGAGGTCCACAAGTATTTAAGTTACAAGAAACTATAACTAAAAGAACATTTGGGACGTGACAGGTGCTGCAGTACCGAATAATTACTGCTGTGCAAGTGATAAAGAGAGTCATCAAAAGTACAGTCAATGTCAACGAAGTCTTCTAGAGCTTACTTAAAAAAAAAAATGTAAAAACACCAAAAAAATGGTTAACTCTTTGCAATTCCACCTGGCAGTTTTACCTGAACGAAAGGTGCACCAAAGTAAATTTGATGCTGTACTTGAACCATTTGGAGTATCAGTATGGTTTTGGAAGTTTGAATACATAAAAGAAGGCCGACCCAGGGCCTTCTTTTTTGTATTCAAACTTCCATAATTCAGAGCCAGTAGCACTTAAAAAGATTCTGACATTTGAGGAGAAAAATTCAAAGTGTTATCTTCAACAAAAAAAAAAAAACTATGCCGATACTCCAAATGGTTCAAGTACAGCATCAAATTTACTTTGGTGCACCTTTCGTTCAGGTAAAACTGCCAGGTGGAATTGCAAAGGGCTACCTTACGATGGTGAAGTCATAGGCAGCATCCAGGACTTGGTAAACTTAGGAAGGGGTCACATGATGTTGGACTCCATGTTGGAACAACATAAAGGTCTGCAACATTTATGGTCTTTCCCTGTGTAACATATTGTAGACAAGATGTCAGAAACTCAATTACATAAAGTATAAGACTAAGCATATTTAGAGAACACCTTTTCTATTATTTTTTCTTTTTCTTTATATGTCAATTTAAACACAATCCAAAAACATCCCTCTGTGGGTGACTTGCCGTTTATTTCATTTCATTGTCCATCCAAAGGTTGGCACGTATCAGGGCATCTGTCTGCATTTTCACTATCAGTTCTTTTCCTGGCTTTTTCAAGACATTGTCAAGTTGATTAAAACACACGTACACACAAAAAAATATTTTGAAACAAAAATAAAATGTGGCACTATCTTACTAGGTACCTTATGGATGGCTTCAATATACTATTTAATAATACATAACAGCTGCTGTGGAGCAGAATGTAATTCTAGTGTCCATGAAGTGCACAGATGCATTTTACCAAAAAATACACAAACTGGCATTATTTTAAAACGTAATTGCATTTTTTTTTGTGTGCTGGAGAACTTTCCAGAGATGAGTAGGTTTAAATTGGGGGCAAAGTGGGCAGTGTATTTGCAGCATTGAGTGCAGCGCTGCATTGCAAACTTCCCATTCCCCTGAATGATCGAGTGATGCATCTGCAAAGAGTGAATGTAAAAATACAGTGGAAATAAAAATATAAATATAATAAAAATGAGCACAATTTCTGCATATATATATATACATATATATATATATATTTTTTTTTTTATCTAGAACCCCCCACAAAACCCCCCTCCCCCCAACAACAACAAAAAAAGAATAAACGTCAACCTCTCATTGACACCAATGTATATACAAATATGGATAGACGTGCAAACGCAGACGCATTTTAGCTAGAAATACACAAACAGGCATTACAGTGAAACGTGATATTTTATGTGCACTGGACAACTTTAGGGAGACGATCCGGTTTGAATTTCGGGCAAACCGGACAGTTATATAATTTGCAGCATTGAGTGCAGCGCTGCAATGGAAACTTAACATTTCCCTGAATGATGGAGTGATGCATCTGCAAAGAGTGAATGTTAAAATATAGTGAATATAAAAATATATATAATGTGGCCATTGCATTTTACCGTTTGGTAAAACGACATGAATTACAGACATGAAGTCTGACTCTAATGTGGAAATAATTGACGTCCGAGGAACTTACACTTTGAATAAAACAACGACCTGTTTGAAGTCCTGATGCCAAATGATTGTAGTGATTATTACGTATAGAATGACATTACAATAACCAAGCAAAAAAGTTATACATATACATATGTCCTTTGCCGACAACACAGCATTCTAACGGAAACAGGATGAAATATACGCAGGTAACAATAACCAAAGTTATTTTTGATAACGTTACAATCATGAACCGTCATTTTTATAATTTGCTTAATTTAAATGTAATATACAACATATTTTCGCAGATAACGAAGCGTCACTTACCGTTCTCTCAGGACGTCGTAGTAAAAAGCAAGGCTCTTTGACCGCTCGGACTGAGAAAGTGACGCGCTTCTGTTTCCAGGCAAGTTACGTCACAGGGAGGAGTTAAAAAAAGAAAAGAAAAGAAAACCACACCTCTTCCCTTCTGAGAATACCCTTTCCGGTCTGACAATACCCCTGTCTGAGATTACCCCTCCTCCGGCCAGATACCTCTCAAATATCTTTTTTTTTGTAATTCTAAAGAATTGCGCTCACTTGGATGTAAAACTATTCATATTTAAATCATCACTGTTTGAAAGCAGGGCTTATATTTTTAACAGGGCTGTCAAATCTTCAACGTGACCACTTAACACCATCACAACATACAAGGTTATGATCTGATGACTTTATATCAGTTATTGTTTTCTTTTTACTTTTCATTCAAGATTTATTTCACACTGCTGTTCAACAATCTGTTAATTATATAGGTATACAAATTTCATATACGTTGATGGAACATTATAGAACATTTTGCTGAGCGATGTGTTGTAAACAAACTTGTCTCTTTATTAGCAGTTAGCAAGCTAGGGCGACCGCGAAAAGCTTCGATGGGTCATAAATACGAGTTTATCTGGACACAAACCATTTCATGAAAGACGTTTCACACCATTAAACTAGTGATCGATGTACTGTGTCAAACAAAAGCAACATATTTTGCTACGAGACAAAGATCCAGCCGACATGCCCCCAAAAGTAATTGCAGGCTCTTGATAGCATCAAAGTCCCCCAAGCCACAGCCTCCAATGTGGCGAGGTATGTCCTTATAGCGACCTTTTTCACCAAACTAGACAGAAGTAGACCGATGACCAATAACGCTAATAATGGATAAGGCTTCTCGTATTTTCCTTCCGCATGCGGCTCTCAAATGTGCGCGCTGCGTTCAAATAATGATACCAGTATCGATAACCGGCATCAGCGTTTTATTTGTTAGTACCGGCCGATCCGATACCAGCGTTTTAATGCGGTATCGGGATACCACCCGATACCAGTACAGTAAGTATGTATGTTCAGCATAAACTCGCTTTCAACTACTCTAGCGGAGCGATGAGAAACCATATCCAAAGGAAACACCTCGATGTGCGAAACGGTGCTGTTTTTTTTTCGTGATAGCTTCGACATCTTCAGAATTTACTTTTCTAAATATTATTCCCAAAATTTAGTGTCCCCGCCCCCTACTATGTGTACGTGTGGGTGTGGGGGGAAGGGAGTAATTCTCTCTCTTGGTGCTCAGCTTGTTGACAGAGGCAGAGGCGTGAGGAACAAGATACTGTTATTATTATTTTATTTGATTATCTTGTTAAATGTGCGTTATGTTATGGGATTTATTAGATACTACCATACTAAACGTTTGGAGGTTATTAACTGTCTTGTTCTGTTACATTTCTGAAAATGCAATCATGATTAAACAACTAATTTAACGCGGTTATGATACATGTTAGCGTTGAGTTAATATTTATTATTATTATTATTTTTACTTTTTGAATGGAAGTATTTTCAATATCACCAAAAGAGCTGTAGCACAGGACAAAAAGAGTTGTTATGGTAACGGGGCTGTTAGCGGACCGTGGTGGGACTTTTTTCCAATCTGATTCACATTTCAAAGGGGCATAGCAGGTGGAGCTTGGTGTTTTCAGCACAGGGGATGTGACTGTTTAAAGCCCCATCCCACACACACGCACACACACACTAAGCCATCTGATGGGAAACTGCATTCCAAATCCACGAGTGGCATCCCATATGGACCGGGACACAAGCCAGTAGTGGGATCGAAGGAACTTACTTTTGGGTGTGTCCTGTCATTCTCTGAATTTTCCGTTTAGTTCGTTTAGTTTTGTACATGTTTGTTTTTGCCTGCCTGACTCTCGTAATCCTGGTGAGCCAACCTACTAGTGAGTATTTGTGTTAAATCAGTGTTGCTTTCTGCTTAGTTATTTTTGCTGCTACTTATTTGATGTTTCTTTAATTTTTTGGTGTAAATTTATCAAAGATTTTCTTCCTTAGTGCGAAAACTCTACACAGGTAACTAGTGAACCTTAAATGAACATTCCCACTGAAAATAACTGAAACACGAAGTAATACGTTTAAAGTAAAACTGTTCTCATTAGTGATTATGATGATTCATTTGGAAAAGAGTCATTAGTAAAAGCAATTAGCCTTAATATTGTCATTTGGTGGTCCAAGTTTAAATACATCGTCTCCCCACCAGCTGTTAAAATGGACAGTGGCAGTGAAAGCGTTCATTGGCAAAAATGGCTGGATGGTCCTTCGCCGAATGACACGTGGCTCTGGTTAAACTGAGCAGGGACCGACCTGTCAGCAGTTTTGCATTAGTATTGGTTTTCAACACACTCAGCCTCTCTGGTCACTAATGATGCATAATGCTGACCTTGCTGGGCCTACCTTATTGTACCCACTGGCATATACTATAGTGGGATTTTACCACTCTAAATTGGTTGCTACTGTAGATTAGGAGTTGTATACGCTGAGCAGATGCAGTTACTTTCATACAGTTTAGTATACTATGTCTAATAAGCCAAGGATGTTTATGACAAAATGTGATGGAAAATGAACACAACTCTGCTCTAATAATACATGAGTAAATGCCCAATTGAGACCAAGCCCCTTAAATATATTTGTAGGTGTAAGTGGAAACACACCACAAGGCCAAGCTGTGAGCTATGATTACCATGAAAAATAAATTTCTTAATGATTTGATTTTGAACAAAAAAAAAAAGGCTTACATGATCAGCGATCCAATCATAAGATGGAGCAATATGTCGATGTTTCGTAGACAGGCGCCTTTGCGCGTATGTGTACGGTATTTTCTGGACTATAAGTCGCGTTTTTTTGTTGGTTTTTTTTTTGTTTTTGTTTTTTTTCATACTTTGGCCGGGGGTGCGACGTATACTCTGGAGCGACTTATATGTGAAATTATTAACACATTATTACTGTCATGGCTTGTTAGTGCTGACTTAATTACATAATTACATACATAATTACGACCAAATACATAAATACTTTTGGAGACTTGGAAACATTCTACATGGTCGGGGATAAATAAAATACTTATTTAATTGATCTACAACCATTTTGGTGAGTTTAAAGTTATCTTACAGTAACTTTCTTGTATGCTACATGTGTGAATGTTAGCTAAATGTTACCATCGTAGCTTGGTAGAAATGATGTGTACTAAGTGCACAATTTCCTCCCAAAATGCAACTTATACTCCAGTGCGACTTTTGTATGTTATGTTCTTTCCATTTTATTATGCATGTTATGGCTGGTGCGACTTGTACGCCGGAGCGACTTATAGTCCGGAAAATACGGTACTTGTCTTTAAAGACGGAGTTGGTGAGCTACATGTGCTTTTGTACGTGTGCTGTGAAACTGACGAGACACCAATTACCCCTGCTGGAGTAGCGAGGGGGATCGATACTGTTTGAGCTGATACCACTAAGATTGATTCCCAAACTTTAAACATCGATACGGTTGATACTTCAGTCTTTTGAGCAGAGCTGGTCATAGTCGCTCTGTCCCCAAGTGCTGTCCTGCATATTTAATCGACCCACCTGGTCCGAGTCGGTCAGAGTCAGCCAAAGTAAGGAAAAAATATAAACGCAACACTTTTGTTTTTGCTCCCATTTCTTTATAAGCTCAAAGGTCTAAAGCTTTTTCCACATACACAATATCACTGTTTCTTTCAAATATTGTTCACAAACCAGTCTAAATCTGTGTTACTGAATCTGAGCATTTCTCCTTTGCTGATATAATCCGTCCCACCTCACAGGTGTGCCATATCAAGATGCTGATTAGACACCATGATTAGTGCACAGGTGTGCCTTAGACTGCCCACAATAAAAGGCCAAAATAAAATGTGGCTCAGTCTTCCGGTTGTGAAAAGTGGAGTTCTACATTCTACACACAGTGTTTTCAAGGCTTGCCCAAACTGCCCTCCACAGACATACATCATCTTTCTTTTAAACTTCCTCCAGAGCACCGAGCAGAATTTTAGAGAAGGGTTTTTTAAGGCTAGTACTCTTACATGCCTGGATATGAAAGAAAAGTCAGTAATATTTCTAATGTTGTGGTTACATTTTCTATATGTGACTCACCACAGCAAAATGAGTCACAGTGACCCATAGTTCAAAAATAAGTTTTTGGCATAATCATAAAGAATGATCTCAGCTTTCCAATGATATATCAAACATTGCACTATGCAACTCATTACATCATAATTACTCATTAATTATTACATCATTACCAAAGACACAACACCCCCCCATTTCAGTTGCGTGCCTATGGCGACACTAAGCTAAGCAAAGTCAGAGTCACAAATTCCATGTATGTGGCCGGCAAGAAATCAAGCATACAAAAAGGTCAAGGATGCCGTTACATTGTGCTGCATACTGTTGTGTAAAACGCCATAGAATTTTTGCAAGGTAACTGGGAGTAACCTTTCAAAGGTAAAAATATTTGTAGCGGCTTTCCTTAATGATGTATTGATAACATGCACTTTGGCGTTGACAAAAAAAGTACACGTCATGAAAATCGATTCAGAAATGAGCAAGTTCCGACTTATTTTCAAGGCCTATGCATTGCTTTGAAGGGAACGTCGCCCCTGCCAACATGGCCGCCACATAGAACTTTTTTGGGTTGACTTCCCCTTTTAAGGCCACATTGCCCATTAATCAGTCCTAAAGGTGTGGCTTCACGACTTGTTTTGTGTGACTTTAACTTTTACTGTGCACTTTTTTTTCAAATTCTGCTTACATCATAAGATATTTTAAACATTGCTCCCCTTTCTCACTCTCCTGTTATTTTTCCATCCCATCTTTCATATTTCTTCTTGCTGTAGAAGACAATGCCGAGTGTGAAGTACCACAAAGGGGACATGGTGATGGGTCGCTGGCCTGGCAGCAACCTGTTCTATGAAGTTAAGGTATTGGGTTTTGAAGCCAAAAGTCAACTGTACACAGTCATCTACAAGGATGGAACTGAGCTTGAGTTGAAGGAGCAGGACATCAAGGTAGGACCAGAACTTATTACACACCCATTTTCCAATGCATTTCCTTTTTTTTTTTGTGATTATAAAAAATAGATCAGACAAACGATAGGTTGGCGATATATTTAAAAAAAAAATATCAACACTGAAATCACTGTTTTCAACTAGAGGTGGCCGATATATATGTCATCGATATCATTGTCAATCTTGCTTTCACGATGTGTAATTTTACATTATCGAGTATTAATACTGCCTCGAAAATAATGAGTCAGTCGACGGCTGCAAAGTGTGAGGAAATGCTGAAACAATCATTCGGCAAATCAGGTTGCATTGGCGGCAGAGGAGCAGGAAGTGATAATCATTCGACAAATCAGCGGGCAGTACCCAGTTACGTGAGTCTGTCCGCAATGCGGCCGCTCTGTTTCCAGTATGGAGGAGTGTCCAGCGGGGTAATAGCAAGGCGCAAGTCCACGTCGTCCGTAGTCTGTAGATGGTTTGAGCTTGACAAAACCGACGTCGGTGGGAATAACATTGCCAAAACGGTCACCGTGAAGAGCAATTCTGTTGCACCACGAGCCATATGGATTACGAGGAAAACTTGACGACCGCGTAAGCACGCTAAACAAAAGCTTTAAGACACTCACTCAGAAAACAGTCACCAAGTTGAACCAACAAATATAAAAACGCACGCACGCACACACACGCCCAGTACTTTAGCGAGCAAGTCAAACGTGACAGCCTGGACGTTCGGTTAACACTCACGCTTGTAGTCCGCATCATTCATAACTAGCCTGTATTCCCGAGACATGTTGCACAAACTACGACGGTTTATTAGTGTGACGCCAGCATACACCCAAACATGAATAAAGTCACAAGGCGACATATCACAGCGATGAATGAGTGGGAAAATGCACTTTTCGGTAAATTGCAGCTTTGTTATTCAACTTTATTCTGAATACAGCGGCCAATGTATGAGAACGGGTGTTGTCATGACGACGTCTTTTTTTTCTCTCGCTGGGTGACACTTCGTTACACAAATCACATATCAAATAAATGTATTTACCATTCTGATTGCTCTAGTAGTTGGCAGTGGTACACCAGTACTTACTGCAGCTCAAAATGTTATATCATTATGGAATAACAGCAGAGACATTTAAATGACATAAATATTCCCAAAAATCAATGTAAGTCTATACATACATTTTTGCACTTTATTGTTAAATATTGTCCAAGAATATCATTTTGTTTTGCAGAAGCTGTACTTAGAAATTAAAAGAGATGTTGTTCACAAACGCTGTCTATCCACAATTGGTCTGTGAAACAAGTGTAGATTTAAAATATTTTTTGTAGAATATCATCAAATTATCGTTATCGAGTTTTGTGAAAAAATATCAAGATTTTTTTTTTTTTTTTTTTTTGCCATATCGCCCACCCCTATTTTCAACTACTGCTTCCAGAATTCTTATGGTTTCCAGCCGCGGTCTCGCTCTCGTTCCCGATCACCGGGCCGCCGTCGCAGCCGATCCCGCTCCCCGGCGAGGACCACGCGCCGCTCTTCCTCACGTGCAGCGGCAGCGGCCGCTGCTGCGGCAATAACGGAGAGCGTGCCATCGTCGCGCAGGGATTCAAAGTTGCAGGAAATGGTTGAAGTCCGACTCAGTGCTCCGGTAAGGCCTAGCTGCCTTATTCCTCCCTTGACTAAATGAATAGATAAATGAAAATGTTCCTCAAAATGATGCCCTTTGAAAGACAATGTTAAAGGTTTTCATTGAAGTCTGCACTGTATCATATCAGGAGCTGTTTCCAGTCTTTAGCCTATTCACAGAGATCACACCTCTCAGCCTGATGCAGTGCCTTTCTACACTGCTGTAATGGTGTGTTTTAAAAAAAAAAGATGAATTAGTGTATTTTCCGGACTATAAGTCGCTCCGGAGTACAAGTTGCACCAGCCATAAAATGCATAATAAAGGGGGGAAAAAAACATATAAGTCGCACTGGAGTATAAGTCGCATTTTGGGAGGAGATTGTGCGCTTAGTACACATAATTTCCACCAAGCTACGATGGTAACATTTAGCTAACATTCACACATGTAGCATACAAGAAAGTTACTGTAAGATAATGTTAAACTCACCAAAACGGTTGTAGATCGATTAAATAAGTCTTTTATTTATCCCCGACTATGTAGAATGTTTCCAAGTCTCCAAAAGTATTTATGTATTCGGTCGTAATTATGTCTTCGTCTCCTCTGTGCTCGGCTTCTTATGTGTGTGGCTGCATGATGCAATACTCCAGCCAGAGGCAGCCAACTGCCTGTTTGTGCTTCATTCTTGTTCAACCATCGTCTGAAACTAACTTAGACAATTGTGTGTAATGACATTTATATACGAGCTGAATTGTGGATGATTGTAGGTTGTTGACTGAACATACCACTCGCTATCGCTAATGCTAATTGTGATCGCTAATCGTTAGCATAGGCTCATCTTGTTCATGTCTATGAAAATACATGTGTATGTAATGCATAGATTGATAGTATTTTCTGTTTCTTGGGCAGTTTCAATATATAAACAGACAACTTCGCTGCACACCTAGAGTCTGTGGCATTTGTTTGTGAATGTTTAGCTGTTTGGATAAGCTGGCTTCCTCGACTAGCAAGGCCTTAACAGTCAAATTGTCTTTTTATCATACCGTTTTAATTACTTATTTAACAAAACAGACTAGACTTAAGACTTTAACCGTTTAAATTATTCATGCATTTTAATAGCTTTTAGGATGTATCTTATGTTTCTTTATGTGGGTTACAATAACAAATGTGAAATGATATAGAAGTAATTGTCACGGCTTGTTACTGTCGACTTGTATTTATGATGTTTTACCTAAAGCGCCTGCAGAGGGAGACAAAACATCATAAATACAAGCCATGACAGTAATAATGTGTTAATAATTTCACACAAGTCGCTCCGGCGGCACGGTGGTCGACTGGTTAGCACGTCCGCCTCACAGTTCAGAGGTCGTGGGTTCGATCCCGGCTCCGGCCTCCCTGTGTGGAGTTTGCATGTTCTCCCCGTGCCTGCATGGGTTTTCTCGGGTACTCCGGTTTCCTCCCACATTCCAAAAACATGCATGGTAAGTTGATTGGACTCTCTAAATTGCCCCTAGGTGTGATTGTGAGTGCGGATGTTTGTCTCTGTGTCCCCTACGATTGGCTGGCAACCCATTCAGGGTGTCCCCGCCTACTGCCCGAAGATAGCTGGGATAGGCTCCAGCACGCCCCGCGACCCTTGTGAGGATAAGCGGTATCGATAATGGATGGATGGATGGATAAGTCGCTCCAGAGTATACGTTGCACCCCCGGTCAAACTATGAAAAAAAACGCGACTTACAGTCCGGAAAATACGGTAGTTGCATTTTGCTTTATTCATTATAGAGTCCTCATCAGTCATAAAAAAGGTTTTTCTGCGATTTAGGTTTTTGACCACACCACTGTCACGCTTCCACTTGTCCATGTTTGTCTTTTTTCTACCTGTCCATCTCCAATACCCCCCCTCCATTGTTTGACAGCAGCTACCCACAATGGCTGCTGAGAGCAATAGCAACAATAAGCATGAAAACAAAGAGGGGAATAACACTGCAAACAAAGTAAATGAGGTGAGTTGAACTTAATCACAAAAGCAGTGTTTAATGATCATCATGTTGTGTTCTGTTATATTTGGTTGACATTCTCCTCCATGACACTATAATGACATCACTTGGGGCATTAGCTGGCAGTATATTAGCATCATACCAGCTACATTGGTGTGTCTAACATATTTGTTATATTTTCATGGGACTTGAGTGGGGTGATATTCAGTCCACCTCTCAGTAACAAAAAACTACATGTGTACATGTGAAAAGTACATGTGATGTAATTTTCAGTAGACAGCAAGTGGCGAAATGCATTTTTAAAGTTGTTGTGCATGAAAAATAATGAAGTTGTCAAATCAGTGTAGACAAAATATTAACATTTTACTGCTTGAAATTGCAAAATTAGTATCACTTTCAGCATTGTTCTAAACTATGTATGCGTATATTGTAACGATAGTAAAGCAGTGCACATTCTAGCATTTGATTCGGCGGGGGAAGATGGACTGCTTGGTGCTGGCGCTGGGCGGCGGCGGTTGATGACTTGCAGTATGGGACCCTGTCATCAGATAACTATCTTAGCACAGTTCTTAAGGACAGAGGTCCACTGCCCAGTCTAGGACGTATTTTCTAGGACAACAGAAGCAACACCAGCCAGTTGAATCAAACTAGCCGCCACGACAACAACACATTATTTACTCCACAAGACAAAACGTAAACATTTGAAAGATCTGCAATGACTGCAAATAAATAGATTTTTAGAAGACGAAAGAAGGCATTAGAATGTCAAGACTTGTATTTTGTGGTCAGACCTTTCCTGTAAATTCTTTGCAATGAGGGTAGTCACACAGCCAATATTATCACAAGCACGGATGTTCCATGGATTGCTCTTTTTTCTGCATGTGAATGGGCTTTGAGCTAAGGCAGAGCTAATGGAATGTCATGATGCATGCACGTTAGGGGGGCCACGCCGAGAGAGGCTCCCCTCACAAGATCCTGCAAATTCAGCTGGTCACAAGGCATGCCCGCCATGTTCTCCTGCTTTACTTTCTCAGTTTTAGTTGTAATGTTCGGAAAGAATTTGCGGCTCTGCAGTTGAACATGGCCGATTATGTCTTGTAAATTAGTTAAAAATGTTGCACTATAATAGCAGCTCAATGTCAGATTACTGGCCAGTGTCTCCACTATGAGTCTCGAATATGCTTCTGTGCCTGGTGCTAACCGACAAGTAGTCCGTCTGAGTAGTTGAGTCATAGCTTTGTGTTAACTGTTTGATGTGTACAGTACAAGTGCAGGATTCGCTAGCATGTGACATTGTTTCTAGCAAAGCTTTTTTTCAATTAATCTGTTTCTTATTCTCAGACAATCATTGTATTTGGGTTAGGATAAGGGTTAAAGCTACAATGCCCTTTAAAAACAAGTCACTTTTTGAGTTTTCTATTCACCTGTGAAAAGTAATCTAGGTCTTTTTGGGTGGTGTGGTGGCCCTACCAGAACCAGCACTGACCCTGTATATTTAGTAGTAGTAGTAGATTGTTTATTCTGTCATCAGTCATCATTACAATCCATAATATATGCACAACATGACATTTACAATCATATGTCCCATGACAGAATGGCACAGGCAGAAGCTAAAGCTTATTTAAGCCTGGCCTTTTCTCCCCCTTAAGGCAATGTAAAACTGCATTTACCTATTTACATTCTATGCAAAGACAAAACCAAATAGCAATAAATAAATCATCATCTAAATCATTCTCTGCAACTTTCCAAAATAGCTTTGCGAACAAGCTTTTTAAAAAATAAAAGTGATTCACAGGTTTTCCAATGTATATTTGCATCATTCCAATATTTCACCCCGACAATAGAAACACATCTTCTTTTAATTCCCTTAACTGCTTTTTGCACAATGAACTTACAAACAGCTCTTAAGCAATATTGAGGCTACCGGATTTCAAAGAGCTTTTGTATAGAGTGAGGAAGAGATTGAGTTTTTGCTTTAAACATTATTTGCATGATTTTATAATAATATATGGCTTTTAACTTCATAATGTTTGATTTGAAAAAGTGGGTCTGTATGTGCATAATAGTGAGTTAACAATTCGTATTGCTCTTTTTTGCAAAACTACAATTGCATTTATTGTAATTTTGTGTGTAGATCCCCACAATTCTACGCCATAAGTCAAATAGGGAAATATCAAAGAATAATAAATTATATGTAAGGCTTTATGATTTAGAAGACGTTTTGACTTACATAATATTGCTATTGTTTTAGAATTGTTTTCCTTTTATATAGTTAATATGTTGTTTCCATGTTAATGTATTATCTATCATAACTCCAAGGAATTTTCCTTCATAAACCCGTTCAATATTAACATTACACATTTTTAACATAATATTCACTTTTATTTTTTTCTGATTTCCCAAAAACATAAATTTGGTTTTCTTGATATTCAGAGATAATTTATGTACATCAAACCATGACTTAATATTAGCAAACTCTCTTCCAACTTTGCACAAAAGCTCTTTTAGATTTGTCCCCGAACATAGCACATCTGTGTCATCAGCAAAAATTACATACCGTTTTTTTCCAGGATACAAGCCGCACCGTTACATAAGCATCACCCACTCTATTTTTAGAACATTTTGGGGAAACCCTTAAATAAGCCGCACCTTTATATAAGCCGCACCTACCTATGTTGAAAACTTGTATATTTACTGCATTTATGAACGATTATGAACTGTAAATGTACATGTATGTACCTGAGCAGATTCTTTCCTTACAGTGCCTTTTAACACTGCAGCAACGTTGCTGATTAAAACAGAAGAGAACTAAGAGAAAATAAACAGTACTTATCTTCATTTTACTGCTGACTGCTGCTCCAGTTTGTCAGCTAATGTCCACCGGACTCCACCATCTATTGTTCTACTACATTCTACATCTGCACCTGTCTTGTTTTATGTTAATAAAGTCAGCCAATCCAACACACGACGACATGCTAAATCAACAATAGCATTTCACATCGAAACAACAGAACAGACTTAACATCAGCCAATCGCATTCATGTGCACCTCAGGGACCTCTAGGAAATCATAAAATCAAAGCATTACAGCACCTAATGCTATAACCTAGTCTATGGCGCCCTCGCCTGTTGAACCCCTCCCCCTGCAGTCACATCCATGTGTCATGTGTCATCTTCCAAACCGCTTATCCTATACAGGGGAGGTGCTGGAGCCTATCCCAGCCGTCAACGGGCGAAGGCAGACTACACCCCGAACTGGTCGGCAGCCAGTCGCAGGGCACACACAGACACCGCCACTGAGCGGGAATTGATCCCATGCTCCCCGCACACAACTCGGGCGTGTGTATAACTATCAGCAGTCACATCCAGTTAATGGGAAATGTATTGCATTGAATTGTACTGTCATTCTGGTTAGAGCACCCCGAGCGGTGGAAGAAAAATCCACAGAATAGCCGCACCGGACTATAAGCCGCATGGGTCAAAATCTAGGGGAAAAGTCGCGGCTTATAGTCCGGAAAATACGGTATTTGAAAAGATGTGTCACTCTACTAATTTCATTTATATATAATATAAATAGTTTTGGACCAATAACTGACCCTTCTAAACTCTGACCTGTTATTATTCATTTTTACACATTGGTGTCTATTTTCTAAATAGCTTGCTAGCCATGAATAGGCAACACCCCTTATCCCATACTTCTCCAATTTCAAAAGTAGCTTTCTATGATCTATTGTGTCAAATGCTTTATGTAGATCGAGATACAAACTAATAGAATATTCGTTATCTTCGTTAGCTTTTGCAATGTCCTCTACCATTTGCATAACTGCAAATGTAGTAGTCCTATTTTCCCTAAACCCATACTGGATGTCACTCAAAATTTTATTTTTATTAATAAACACATTTAATTGTTTCACAAATAACTTCTAATATTTGGAAAAATTCTGGAATTAGAGATCCTGGTCTATAATTTTCTATACAATGTTTGTCACCATTTTTAAAGATTGGAATTACTATTGCCAATTTCATTTTATCAGGAAAGACTCCCTTTTGAAATGACAAATTACATATATAGGTCAAAGGTCTGACAATGCTTCCAATGAGCTTCTTAACAATTTCCATGTCAACATTATTTATAGAACCCTAATCATGCCTGACACGAAAGAGCTCTTACAATAGCCATGTGAAATGTTAAACTCAAACAGAAAGACAGTTTGCCCACATCAAGGACAGCTTTCCAATTATTCCTGATAAAATAAAACCCGGCTTTTGTCTTCATAAAGTCTGAGGCAAAGATGGAGCCAGAGCCTGAGAAGAACCAGAGTCGTTACAATCTGCGGCGCAGGAAGGATGATAGCGAGACCAAACCACAACAGCTGGTGGATACCAAAGTGGTCGCGACTCCTGTTGTGACGGTCTCCACCCAGCTTGATTTTGGGGGCAAGATTGGTAGGTTGCTGCATGCGCTGAGGATTTTTTACATTATATTTCTTTTCTTATTTTTTTTTTTTTGCATGTGTTCAACTGTGTATTAAATGAGTCGACACGACTTGTAGACTGACCTTACTGCAATCCCGCCCAGTCTCCCAAATGCTCGGCCCATTATGAAGCGCAAAATGCGACAAGCGAGTCCAATAAAGTGAAAATGATTTGCAAATGATTGTACGGTATTCACAATTGGCGTTTATAGACACGCTTCCCTCATCTTGCAGGGGCATACTTCTGGTTGCTCTTCCTGCCATCCTGGGTTCTTTATGTGATTCTTCAAGTCAACTTGGAGGACCCCAGCTTAGTCAACTTCCCACCAACTTTGCCACCCCTTGAGACTTTTTGGGATGCTCGGGCCCTGGGCTTTGTCATCCTGTGGATCTTATTTCAGGTCCTCCTCTACATCCTGCCTGTGGGAAAGGTAAGTACATAACTTGACATGTTGATACATAGGCACGCACAACTGTTCATCTCATTTATTAATGAAGTGCAGCAGTGTACAGTAACACTAATGGTAGCCAAGTAGCGCTAATGCTAACCGGCGCAACGATGCATGCTAACAGCTATCCTCTTCAGTGCTCTTTTTGTACTATTTTATTGCTTGTTTATACACTGTCGGTTCTTTGAACGAGTCACAAAATTGACAGTGAGACCAAGTCTATCTCTCCAATGCAAGCTCTCTGATAGACATCGCTTACAATCATTATACGTTCAGTCTACACTCTGGATCATGTGAGACTTATTTAATAACTTGAACTTTTATTTGAGAAATTAAATATTAGCTCAGTTGGAAAACAACCTTTGTTGAGCCATGGTTCCTGTTTTACATTAGAAAAATCTCACGGGTAAACACTAAACCAAAATATACATAAAGAATGAATATTGAAATAACAATCTCGTCTCAATTTAGTCACAAATGTTCTTTCTCACTGTGAAATCTTAGCTAGTTAAAAAAAAAGCTGATATATTTAAAGGGAGTCATGACTTAGTCTGTTAGATGAATGGCAACAGTTGGTTACACGGGTTGATTGCTTTGTCATGCAGCGGAAGAACATTTGATTTGTCTGCTGTCACTGTAAACCACTGGAATATAGAAAGAGATATACAGTATTTTTGATTAATAAAATGTATTTTAAAAAAATGCACAACAACAATTCTGATGATAATGATAATAATAATGCTGTGAAGAAACTTCCTGTAATCATTCTTTCACTTTTAACCGAACTGCAGACAAAATAGGTAGTACAAATTGCCTTACAATATTTCCCAAACAGTCATTCCAGCCTTGTACAACCAGGGGAAAGAACACATTCTTATCTTACAGAGATAGATGACATCTCATTTTATTTTACCAATACAGATAGTATGTGGCTGTCTGTGTTGTGTTAATATCTGTAACTTGAAGTGTTTTTTTTTTTAAAAACAAAGCCTGAGTCATTTTTATCAATATTTTTTAGCTAAGACATTTTATTATTTTACTTTTCAATATAATCTTGAGAATTGATAGATAATTGTTCTTAAAAATGCTTTACTTATTACTTATTATTTTTGGTCTACCCTCATCATTATATCAGTGGCGTGAAAACATTTCTTATCGTTTATCGTGATAGTTTCTGGGAAAACATATCGCCCTGTAAAATGTGTTATTGTGAGAGTCCTGCAAGCTCCATTGAGACACGTTAACCTCTCAACTCAAAACTACTGTATTCACTCATTTGCAAAGGACACACGTAAATGGGCATCTGACTTTTGACTCACTTGAGCTCAAGCAGGAGCCAGGAATTAAATTATAGGTCAGGTCAGGGAACTGTAATGGACAGGGATGGGGATGGCAAATCCTTGTTCATTTTGGCCTGGAGCATCCTAACTTCCATCTTGATGTTGATCTTCAATAAAGATGTTTCACCTGAAAAACACAATTGATACAGTACATTTATTATGCTTTTGTCTGCTTTATCGCCCCCCTCAGATCCAAAGGAAGAAAGTGATGATTCACACTTATTGCAGAACACATAATAAGAGCTCATGGAAAAAAATATATTGCTTTTACATCACATAAGTGGTAAACTATATTGGTAAACGTGATTTGACAGTATGTGAAGCGAATTCATGTACGGAATATTAATACTGTCTCTAAATGTCTGTGAAGCTGTCATGCTGTGCACCTTAAATGATTGACCATTAGCACCTCCTGCAGTGAGGGAAGTTGTTAATTCTCCTTTTTTGCATTTTTTCCCCCTTTTTGCAGCTGAGCGAGGGCATGCCACTGAGGTCTGGTGAGAGGCTGAAGTACAGAACAAACGGTGAGCTTCTGGAGGTCTTAATCTAGCATCGAACTCTCATTTTAGGCATGTTTGAAAAAAGGTGATCCATGGCAATGACAGAGCTACTATTCACCCTAATGGCTTGCGCCGGCCAGTGTGCCATCACAAAGTATTTGTGGTGAAATGAGTGCATTTTAAAGGGACGGTGGGGCCAGGGATGGCCGTGTTTTCACTAACAAGTTCATTTGATATATTTTTTGATCAGGAAAATGAAAAGAGTTGTCATTTTCTATTTTATCAATACATTTGGGAGAAATTAGGAAATAAGTGACTCCATGAATAATGCCCCTTGTTAATGAAGAGAATGGCCGCGCCCCCTAGCGTTCTATACCTGTTCGTCCGGAGTCACGGGAGTAACCGATTCCAAACTCTCCATTGGAAATCACTGTACTTTCATTGCTTATAACGTCCAAAAACGGTGATCAATTTATGTGGATATCTCTACTAATGCCCACTTCAACATATCAAAAGGATTAACCTCTGCGTGGCTGATTTATATAAGAATGAGGAAATGTGGAAGTGAGCAGGGCTACACAGGCTGGGACCAGCGCACACGGCTTCTTTGCTTGAAAAAAGATAAAAAAAAAACACTGCTTCTTTGGTGATCTCGGTTAGGACGAACGAGGCATTTAACTCCAGGCAGGATATTTACAGAGACTGAAGTGGACATGAGTAGATGTGCACATTTATTTGGATGAGGAATGGCCCCATTTTCTCAACCGACAACACGCCGTCCAATTTGGAACGTAAACAGCGAAAAAAGGTACGTTCCAATGCGGCCACACTCGGTTGTGGAGTCAGCCTCACTGGAACTTTTTGTGCGCTGAACATTGACGCTTGTTCGATGAGGGCTTACCTCACTCTCTGGCGGCTCTCTGACTGACAATGCACGCGACTGCTTTGGGAGGCAAACCCGCGACTCGAAGATCGACGCAGGCTGGACGCAGAGTAAGGATCTTATGTTGTTGTGTTAACACCTTTTGTTTTAACGACCTGAAGCTAGTTGTTGCTATTAGCTGTCCCATTATCCTACCTTTAGCCGGGGAGGGAAGTGGGGGGCGTAAAGCACCAATCTACCTGCTGCTGCTGCAAGCCGCCGTCTCCCTACTGAGAGTTGACACGAGTTGTCCGAAATATAACCAGTCGGGGTTCGTGTGCGCATTCATGCTCTTGTCCGCTTCAGCTTGTGAAAGTGAAGGAGCAATCGCCACGGTATTTTTGATTTTGTGGAGGTGATCATGATCACGTTTTATGTCAATAAATCCAAACTATTGTGCAGAACACTTTTATACTTTCACAGGTTGAAGTGGACCAGAGTAGTCATGTGCATTTGCATTTTGGTGGCGATCGGTCATTGTTTTAGACAACAGAACTGACAAAACGAGCAATTTTTTTCCCACGCTTGGCTCCCTCCGGTGACATGGACAGCTGAGACCGAAAACATAACATAAGCCACGCCTCCAAAAGGGGTGGGGAAATTTGTCACACACCTAATCGCAAAAAAATCCCTTAAATCACTACAGAGTCTTTTGAGGTGGGCATTTTAGTACTAATGTCATTTTTACATGCAAACCTCTCATATAAGTGCCAATGTTAAGCTTTAAGGTCCACTGCTGTCTTGTGTCATACCTAATTACTGCTTTTTTGTTCCCCATCAGGTTTCTTTGCCATTGCGATGAGCGCTGCAGTTGTTGCAGCAGCCGTCCACCAGGGGATCAACCTCACCTACATCCACAGCCACTTCTTGCAACTTGCCGTAGCATCCTTCCTCGTCTCCGTCCTGCTCAGTGTCTACCTGTACATCCGCTCCCGCTACGCTCCCCCCAACCAGCAAGCACTTGGGGGAAGCTCCGGTAAGGCCAAGAAGAAGAAAACCCTATGCCCTTATGCCCTGTCTTTCTAATTAATACAGTTTCTTGATTTATTTCCAGGCAACATGATTTATGACTTCTTCAAGGGACATGAGCTCAATCCCCGCATCAAAAATTTTGATTTGAAATTCTTCTGTGAGATGCGTCCAGGACTAATCGGCTGGGTGAGTGGACATGGAAGGCAACCCCAAGTCATTTAGTATGTTTGGCATATGTTCAACTATTAAATAGTCTCATCATGTGAAATGTCATGACTAAATTAGCTGTGGTCCAGACTTTTCACTATGATGTCACACATACTTCCAAGTTTTTGTCATTGTTACTCTGTCACTTTTCTGCCACCCGGAAGAACCCGGGCTCCTATTGTTTACAAACAATATGAAAAGGTCAATGTGTCTTCACTGTATGGCTCTCTAGTGACTTTATGTGGAATTATTTTGATGTCTGAAGATTTGACAGTGAACACGTTTACAATACTGTACATGTTCGCCCACTTCATAATTGAATGAAGTGGATTTGGTCTAACATTGTTAGTCTTCATATTAGGGCTGTGCAATTAATCGAAATTCAATTACGATTTCGATTATTACACTCCACGATTACAAAATTGGCATAATCGTAAAAAAAACGATCATTGATACTAATTTGGAGTTGTTTTGAGGCATGCGCACACGAGTTACTCCGCTGCGCCGCCCTCTCCAAGCTAGGTAGCCAGCCAGCCAGCCAGCCAGCCAGCCCGCTCCTACTCAACGTTTTAACAGAGTAACAGACCTAAAAATGGCACAAGACCTGCCACAGGAACAACTTGTAAACAAGCAAGGCAAGGCAAATCGTTTATTTGGTTACATTTTGGGTTTGCTGTGGAAGACGGCGAGCAAAGACGTATAAAGTGCAAGTTGTCTCTGCATCCACCGGCAACACAACGAATCTATTCAACCATCGTTTGGTTTACGATGATGTTATGATACACCAAAGCAAGAAAACACCGAGTTAGATTTGGCGTCGTCTGTAACGCAAATCTCAGTCCTAGAAACACTGAACGCAGCAACCCCCACCCATCAACATCAGAGAGACACAAAAAGATAACAGAATCTAATGCCCAATCAAGGCTTCCAAATGTTTAGGGCACAGACTCCACTTCGCAATCGGTACGATCGATTTATTTTAAATAACATATCTTATGGAAATATACACTACTTTTACTAGCACAAAAATAGCAACCATGCCAAACATTATTACTGTGACTTGAGTTAAATTTCTTGTGTAGTCTATATATGAAGTCACATTTTTTTGTGTTCATTTTTGTTTCAAATTGCCTCAAATGCAATTTGCAAACATATTATTAGTCATTATATTGTAATATAATTTATACATGGCCTGCTGTAATTTAGAAGTATTGTATAGATTATGTACTAGGTTGTAACAGTCAACATTTAAATTAGTTTGACCCTATCAGCATATTAGATTTATAATTTATCAGAAGCAAATTACTTTAACTTTGTTTACTATGTGTAAATATTACTTTAAAAACAAAACAAAAAAGGCTCCAGACAAAGGTCTAAATGTATAGATGAATAGAGCATGTCTGTTATTCTGTCAAAATTGGCATTTTACTCCAAGCAGTTTACTACTTTGGCAATGTATAAGTGCATAGCAAGTTAACTTGTTTGTTTATACAAGGAAACCATACTTTACTTTAATTTATACATTTGCACTTTAATTATTTTTTTAAAATAATTAATTTGATAAATGTTGTTGGGTCCAAGACGAACTTAAATTATTATAGCATTTCACAGAATTTTGTCTTAATATTTTTTACATGTTTTAAACCTGTTCTTGTTTTGTAGCAAAAAAAAAAAAATAATCGTTTGAATAATCGTGATTTCAATTATTGCCCAAATTAATCGTGATTCATATTTTTTTCATAATCGAGCAGCCCTACTTCATATTATGTTGATGGTGACATGATACCAAGATTGAGTCCATACCTGCAACCTTGTGACCGTGGATGTGTTTTTCAGTGCTTGATCAACTTTGCATTCGCGCTGGCAGAGATGGAGCAGCAAGGTTTGGACACGCCATCCTATGCCATGATCCTCGTGAATGTCTTCCAGCTGCTCTATGTGGTAGATGGCCTCTGGAATGAGGTACACAGAAGGCTTATTGATGAAATGGTTATGATTCGATTTTACGATACTTTCTAGAAACTGAAGGCTTCATAATTTTTCTTCATGCATTAAATGTAATGTGTGAAACTACACATTTCAGGAGGCCATCTTGACCACCATGGACTTGATGCACGATGGCTTTGGCTTCATGTTGGCCTTTGGAGATCTAGTGTGGGTTCCTTTTACCTACACCCTGCAGGCCTATTATCTGGTTAGCCATCCAAATAAACTGAACCTCCCAGCCGCCGCTGCCATCGTCTTGCTCAAACGTGAGAAGAAAGCTCAACTCATCAATTTCAAAATTTAGGTATTGCAGGAATCCCAGTAATGACATTTTCTCCATTGTGTTTCTCTTGCTCAGTTATTGGCTTCTACATCTTCAGAAAATCCAACTCTGAGAAAAATGCCTTCAGGAGAAACCCATTAGACCCCAAACTGTCATGTAAGTGTTGAAGGTTCCTATTGTTACACATATTTACATTGTCGAATAACAACTCATGTTGCTGAATTTCATAAAATGCCAGGAATGTACATTGGAGCCGTTATTAGTCTTGGGAAATGAACACCCAGCCTGACCGTGAATTTCAAATTTTAGCACAACCCTACAAAGGATTGAAATGGTCTGTATTAGTATTTTAACCCATAAATATGCCACAAACTAGATGCCAAATCACTGTCATTGCGATTTGAACGCTTATAAACGTGAAATGAACTGTAAAGTCATAGCAAAGTCCGCTTAGCCTAACGCTAACAAGCTCTGCAAAATGCCACAGACAGGCTAACTAATAACATGGGTGTGTTAACTTAAAAAGTATAACTCTTTCAGCGAAATTTATTGGAACACAAACGGTGTAGTAATACATTTATTCAGACAATATGACAACGCTGACGTTAACTCAATGTGCGCATGCGCAATTGCGCACAGCAAATGTATTCAGCACATTAAAAAAAAAATCCAACCTGAGCTGTATTTGCACTTTATATTTTCAAATTTGGCTCACATTAAGAATTGACAAGGTTATTTGGCACATGTGGTTGACAAGGTGGTAAGACAAATGTGAAAGTGTAGGAGCATTTCAGACTGAAATACAAGGTGAGCATCATTGCATGTCATGTAATCATTGTCACATGGATCTTACCTTTGCCTTTATTTTTTTCATCCACTTTCCTACTCACATATTGTGATGAAAAGCGTCACTCGTCACTCTCCACTTGTTCATAGTTTTTACTTTATAAAATAGGAAATATTGAAGCCATGATTTACTAACAATTATGATATAAATCCTGGACAATTTGGGCCAATTCGTGACAAAAAAGTGCATAACTTCCTTAACCGATTTTTACAAAATATGGCTCATTTTATGTTGTAAATCTCTATCCAATTATATGCTCTATTTCGATGTATATATGGTTTGAATTTTTTGTAACATACCTATACATCCATCCATTATCTATACCGCCTATCCCCACAAGGGTCGCGGGGCGTGCTGGAGCCTATCCCAGCTGTCTTCGGGCAGTAGGCGGGAAACACCCTGAATTGGTTGCCAGGGCACACAGAGACAAACAAACATCCGCAATCAACTTACCATGCATGTTTATGGAATGTGGGAGGAAACCGGAGTACCCGGAGAAAACCCACGCAGGCACGTGGAGAACATGCAAACTCCACACAGGGAGGCCGGGGCCGGGATCGAACCCACGACCTCTGAACTGTGAGGCAGATGTGGTAACCAGTCTATCACCGTGCCGCCCATACCTATACAATACAATACAAGACAACTTTATTTATATAGTGCATTAAATAACAGCTATAGCTGTAACAAAGCACTTTACATAAACAAAACAGCAATAATACAGTACAAGTTACTGCAAACCAGCAGATTCCAAAGGTAGAATGTTGCAAATGTTGTAGATGAATAATGATTGCGATATTAAAATGTAGTATGCATAACAATAATAAGGATGCAAACCATCACATCCTCATATAAACAAGTAGCAAACATATCAATAGTATGGCTGTGACCATTTTAGATGATTCATATATAAAAATTAAACGGCAGTCATTTGTAAGTGATGTAGTAAACATACTTTGTAAATGATGCTAAAATGTATTACGCATCGAAAAAGTACAGTTGTAAATGTCCACAGGCATCATTCATTCGTTCCATGTGTAGCGACTTCTTTTTAAAATGTGGTCAAAAAAGATGATGATGAATCTGAGGCTAAAATGTAGTAAACACAGCAATAAACACCGTACATTTTCCACTTGTAGTGACGTCTTTCAAAACACAGCCATCTCAGGTTTTGGACAGGTATGTTGCTCACAGTGGTTCAATAAATGCTCAGGGAGTTTGTGTGAATGCTCAGATCCATGGAAAATTATTAGAAATATTGGCTGACAGGCATATTATCTCTGTGAATGGTGACTTAATACCACGGTAGCTTCCTGTAACCGTCCCTATTGTATTATACTGGCCCCTGGTGGCCAAGGCGCGCACAACAGAAGGAACCACACAGTCACAATGAATGAACAATGTCGCACAAACTGTTTATTTACATTCTATTTAATTGTTATTCCGATGTGCTATTGTCATTTTTTTTTTTTTAAACAGACCTGAGGACCATTCCCACAGCAACAGGAAAGAGTCTGCTGGTGTCTGGTTGGTGGGGGGTCGTCCGTCACCCCAACTACTTAGGAGACCTCATCATGGCTCTGGCCTGGTCAATACCCTGCGGTAAGTCACGATTCACAGTTGCTGCTGTCCAATGAAAATCGTTTACAAATGTCTTCATTCTTTCTTTTAATGCTCAAAAACAATCCTGTACCCGACTACCGGCACTATCCAAATTCAGTAGAGTATAGTTTTAAATGCCTCAGTATTGTGGTACCAAATTAGAACCAGTATATCGTGCAAGCCTAGTTCCAAATATAAGTAAGGATGTATAATTAGAGGAAAATTTATAACATCATGAATATCCTATTCTGTTCCCACTCCGTAATAAAGAAAACTCACATATTTCATTAGACAGCGACATTATACACTATTACTGTGGAATATATATATAAAACAAAATAATTGTGCTTTTTTTTTTCCGCCCAACACACTTGTAGGGTTTAGTCACCTGTTGCCGTGGTACTACATGATCTACTTCATCATCCTGCTGGTGCACCGAGACTCTCGGGACATGAGCGATTGCAGGAGGAAGTACGGCTCGGCCTGGGACGAATACTGCCGAACGGTGCGCTACCGGATCATCCCCCGTGTCTACTGAGGTGACTGGTGCTGGACATTTTTTTGAGCCAGTATTACAGCCACTAAAGCTCTCACACACCAATAACTTTTCTTTTTGTCAGCATTTGCATTATCATTTTAAAAGAATGAATTTAAACATCTTGATCGTGGATTGTTTTTTGTGCTTCGGTACATTTCAAGAAAGGTTTTACAAAAAAAACCAATATGGACTTTTGTTGGCATCATGAACTATTTGCAAAAGAACGAGGAAGAAAATGTAATATTTTGCAATTTGATGCAAAAATGATGCCTCTGTAAGGAAAGTCTTAGGATGTATATTTTTGTATATATGCATTTGTTTTTATACTTCAGGTAAAACAGAACCACTTGTGTTTGATTTTTAGCTCCACTTAGGATTTTTTCTCCTTTTTTTTATGATTGTATAAGTAGTCCTTCCTTATGACGAATGGGATCTAAATAAGCTGTACACTGCAATGGCAACTTCTATTTTTCTCAGGACCCACAAGTATTCCATAAATTTGCATTACAGAAGTTTTCCTGTACAGTCTCAAATTTTGTATAGATGCAGCAGAGTTGCGTTTTTAATTCCTTAAATAGCAGATTTGATAGGATTTATAACCCTTTTGATGACTTGCTCAGCGTTGGAGGGGAAAACCAACACGATGATCATGGTGTTGAATCATTTCATTTTGTTTCATTTCTTCCGCCACTTTATTCTCTTTTTGTGGCAAGTCAGCGTTGTGCTTTTTGAGCCTTTGAAACATTCCTCTTACAACAGGGGCGGAGCCAGAACGTGGCTAACGTGGATGAACGGGGCCTGAATATTTCTCTCACTGAGCACAATCCTCCTGTCCCGACACATAGAATATTCAAATAAAATGACAAACTAATTAATATGAAGTTCAGTTCTTCTTTAGACAACCTCAATTATGCCATTCTTAATATTCAATGAAATAAAAACACACAACAAAACACAAATTCAAAAAGAATTTAATAATAGTTTACTAAAAATTTCAAAGTACATATTTTTTTCAGGAATCTCACTGGGTGGGCAGTCTGTCAATCTGGGTGGGCCTGTTCGCACACAGCCCCACCCATGGCTCCGCCCCTGTCTTACAACCTCAGCTTTATGTCATGTCATTTGTGACTCATTTATACTGTGATAACAGTGTTTGCATGCTCAGTATTTGCAGCTCTTGATCACAACAGAAGTAGCAATGTGTGAACTCGAAGGACTTGTAAATATTTTTGCTTCATTCCTCATGGGGGGGAAAAAATATAGGATTTTTTCTTTATAGCTATTTAATGTTGCTGTTTTTTTTTTTTCTTTTATAATGCAATATGGCCCATTGTTATTTTGTTTACAGGTAGATCTGCCATATTTCATCTCAGTGTATTACAACAAATGGACTTTGTTATGTTTGGAAGTGACAAAAAAAAATAAAATTACCTCCGCAACACAATTACTTAACTGGTTAAAGTATCTGTATACATGTTGCAGCCCAAATAAAATTTTACAGACCTTCATTACTTTCTTCTTTTTTGTTGTTTTATATTCATAATTGACATACAGTGGCTTGCCGAAGTATTCAGCCCTCTCAAACATTTGGACTTTTTTCCACATTTCAGGCTTCAAACATAAAAATATAAAATTGGAATGTGTTTGTGAAGAATCAATACCAAATGGGACACAATCGTGAAGTGGAACAAAATTCATACGATATTTCAAACTTTTTTGAATAAAAAACTGAAAAGTGGGGCGTGCAAAATGATTTGGCCCCCTGAGTTAACCACCTTTTGCTGCGATTACAACTGCGAGTCTTTTGGGGTTTGTCTGATATCAGTTTTTCACATCTAGAGACTGAAATATTTGCCCATTCTTCCTTCCAAAACACTTAGCTCAGTAAGGTTAGATGGAGAGTGTTTGTGATTGGCAGTTTTCAGATCTTTCCACAGACTCAGTTGGATTCAACAAAACTTGTGGATTTCTTTGAGAAATGAATTTCCTCTTGTCACTTTTCCATAAAGGCCAGATTTGTGCAGTGTGTGACAAATAGTTGTCCAATTGACAGATTCCCCCACCTTAACTGGATCCCTGCAGTTCATCCAGAGTGATCACGGGTGTCTTGACTGCTTCTCTGATCAATGCTCTCTTCGTTTGTAATTGCTTGAACCGTACACCACGAGATGTTTAAAGCTTGTGAATTTTTTTTAATACCTAGATCCTGCTTTAAACTTCTCCACAACAGTATCTCGGACCTGCCTGATGTGTTCATTGGTCTTCATGATGCTATTTGAGCTTTAAACAGACCTCTGAGAATATCGCAGAGCAGGTGCATTTATACTGAGATCCTGTCATTAATGTCAACATTAGGTCATTCAGAAATCTTCAGGGAACTTCTGGAGTGAGTTGGCCGCACTAATTAAAGGGGCCTAATATTATCACACACCACACTTTCTGGTTTTTTATTTCTACCCCCCCCCCCCCCCCCCCAAAAAAAAGGAATGTTTCAAACATCGTATGGATTTAATTCCACTTCAAGATTGTGTCCCACTTGGTGTTGATTCTTCATTACAAAATATATATACAGTATATAGCTTTTGAAACGTGGCAAAGGTCAAAAAGTGCAAGGGGGCGAATACTTTTTGCAAGCCACTGTAAGTAACTTGAGTAAATGAATTCTCTGGCTGAAATTTCTAGAATGACCATATAGGGCAACTGAGTCCAAATGGTCCTACCCTCCGCTAGCCACAATGAACAAAATTCTATGCTTCACATCATGGCAATGTATTTTGGTTTGATTTTAGACTCGGGAGATTTAAAAATAGTTAACTCTTGTAGACTCTTCATTACATCTTAATGTCACAAACCAGACACCAACCTGGGCTTTACTTTTTTTTAATTGTCATACATTGGAAACATGAAATAAATTGTATTGACATGACAGAATTCATGACAAGAAAGAACAAAAAACAGTTTTCACTATTGAATTCAGAGATACCCAGTCCCACAAAGGATCCATATCATGCATAGATCTTAACAAATAAAAATGAAATTTCCCAGGCGATCACTTGGATCAAATTGGAGCGTCAGTCGCTTTCATTTTTGTTTGATTTCCGACCGGAAAATTGCCGCTGGTTCTTCTGAACCTGAAGCTGAAAATACATAAATATTGTCACGTCAATAAAAATATATATACTGGACTAATTTCAAGCTCAGATATTAACATATTACAACCATTTGGGTTTCATATTGAGATTTTAACAATACAGACCCTATTGATTCAAATATATACAGTATACTAGTATGCATAAACAACAGACAATATAGATTCAAGCCAACACAACTCTACCTTAGCTCCCTCCAGTAAGTGTGGCTCTTTCTGCAGCGCGTTGTTCAGTCCCTCCTCTGTGCTGAATCCCACCCAACAGAATCCTCTGTGGAAGCCAGTTTCTTTATCCTGTTATAAAACAGGAGATCATGTACAAAGAAATGAATACAATAAGAAGAGATGTTCTTCAGATGACTCGGCTATGCAGCTACTTACAAATGGAAGTAGACACCTTTTAATTTGTCCAAACTGTCCAAAGTACTCCCTCATTTCCTCTGAAAGACAAGTCAACACATACAGTACATAATGATTATCAACTAATAAATCAGGATCACGACACATCAAAGCAAGGTCTGGATGAACATAACATTAACATTCAGAGCCATGGGACATTATTGTGCCCATTTTATATGATTAGGTTGAATTTGCCCGTGGGTTCTTTTAACAGTCATCTCTGTTATTGAATAAGCTTCAAATGGAAAAGCACAAAATGTTAAACTAATGTAATGCTTTAACATTTCAATTCAAACGCTTGGCTTTCTTTTTTTTTTTTTATTTGTCCAGCAGATGGTGCTTTCTTTTCCTATTCTTTTACCGTTTTCGCAAGGAGTGAACATGAAATGAGAAGTGTATTTTATTGCAATACATTTTATTTTGTTTTTCACCCTGAAATCCATCCCTCCTTCTTGAACAGCTGGAGCTTTGAGCTGGAGGCTATCCCAACTGACTTGAGGTATGAGTTGGGGTATGACTGCAGGATTGGTCGCCAGACAAACACAGGGTACGAAATAAGAATCTCAAATACAGTAGTCATTGTATTTGAGGGAGTTTAAGACTTTATTATATAAGGTTAGAAGATAAAGACACCAATGTTTCTGCCAATCACTAATCTCTGGGCCTAATACTAATGATTTATTTCTTCGTGGAAAATATTTTTAGGGAAATTGTTATATATTTGTCATTTAAATAAGCAAATGAGAACAGCCAACATATATAATTCAATGATTATTCAACTACAGCATAAACACATTCTTAGTAAGGACGAAGGTTTTAAAATATACAATTGTGGAACTTATATTAAAGTTGAAAATAGACTATAACTAAATGGTTGTTAAATGTCTTAAGGTGCATCTGCCTGACTTAACAAATGTCCGATTTCAAAAGCGTTCATTAAAAACGAGTGAAGTATCTCATGGTCGCCATAGAGGTGACTGCCTGATATAGACAAAGGACGATTGACAAAATATTTAGTGAACGGACATATACTTCTAACTGGCACATAAAAGAAATCATATATACATAAAATCAAACTAAAACAACTCACTGCCAGCAACTGTCCACGGAACTTTTGATACAAACAGCTCAAACACTTTCCTAGAAGACGTCGCCATGTTTCGATTTGACCTCGGAAGCAATGTACAACTTCCGGTTAACTATATACTTTATATACATATACATATATACATATACTTGAATTAAAGAATTTAACCATCGAATGTAGACTATTTATTAATGAGACTTTATCTGTGTTCTCGGCTGTTGATCAACTCTTGTCACAGATGCGGATATGCGTGAGTCTTGAATAATAGCACCTCCTTACCAATTGGTGGCGGTCCTGCACCGACTCGAGATGCAGAAGTAGAACTAAAACATGGCCAAGATGGCGGCGTCCTTCGTGGAAGCTGGAGAGGATGCTTTTAGAAAAATATTTAAGTTGTATAAGCGCAGAAACCCTCCGCCGGATTTCAGCGATGTTATTGACTTTTCCAAAGGTGTGACGAATGACAAGGTGAAGCAAATATTGATACATCAAGAAAAACTGTTACAACCCCACGTGAGGCAACTACTAACAATATACTGTACTTTAAAGAGTTACTAATCAAAACAAAAATGATTAAATATTAGTCAAAATGTGCCTTATCAAACATTATGTTACACCATTATCATCTTACAATAGTAAAAAGTCATTCCAGATATTTGCTTTGGCAGCAATGTGTCTACTGTAAATTGAACTGTGTTGCGTCACAATCGTCATATTCCTTAAATACATGAAGTATTTATTTTTAGAAAAAAGCTGAAAATTAGACTGAATTCTATGTGTATATGTGGCAGATACTTCCAGTGAAACTAGATCTAGCTGCTGTGAGTGACGGCGATGCTGCCATGGTTGGATTACATCCTGTCAAAGACTGGAGCGCTTTCAACTTGCAGGGTTACCCTGGTAAATTGATTAAAAGTCTGACTACAACTTACGATCATGACAATAGTGAATGGTCAACTCAAAACTTGGTACACTTCCTCCTTAAAGGACCTTTACTCCTCCTTATATTGTGTTTTTCAGGGTTCATCTTCATCACTAACCCGTTCCTCCGCGGCTCTCAGCCCTTCTGGGTTCGACAATGTTTGAAGACTTACCCTCAGAAGCCAAATGTCTGCAACCTGGACATGCACATGTCTCCCATTGACACCCAGGACATCTGGGCCAAGAGTGTACCCAACCTCAGGTGAGGCAAGTGTATCTGAATTTATCTCTGCATACCAAAATTAAAACCAGATGTGTCTGCAAATAGACCTTGCCTTGAAAGACAAGAAGAACTTTTCAGTTTAGCCTTGGTTTATTTTTATTTGTATGTCAATAACAAACAAATAACTACTGCTTCAGACCCAAATAATACCAAATCGAAGATACAGAAATGTTACAAGTCTTTCAAGTTAGATTAAAGCAGCACTGGGCAACAAATCGACCCTAATAAAAAATGTTCACAACTCTTTTGATGAAACATTGACTTACAAGTACAGTAGTTGAGTGGGACGTCATGCCCTGAGGGGGTCTATATGTTTTTTTTTTCTGGTACAAAGCAACTTTGAGGAGGTTGGGATCAACCCTGGCACACAAAAATACATAAATGTCCCGAATTGCTTTACGGCATACTCACTTCCTCCTTTCGCTATAAGGACGGCTCAGGATTTCACGACAGTACGCGCTGGCACGCATGGGTAATGTGGTTGACTTTTGTAAAACACTACCGCTTCTATCCACATGGCGCCGCCATAATCAACAAAAACTGACATGACACAGTGTTGCTTGTACTTTGTACTTTTCAACCTCAAAATGCTATTATTTTTTTCAATACATCCCAATTCAACTAGTGTCCCGTAATAAATACATTTAGATACAAGCAGCTAATTTGAACTCCTACTGCCATGCAACATGATGAATTTAAAACTAAGCAAATACAATGAAGACAAATTCAATTGGAACAAGATTACAGTAAATTAAAGACGCAGCAATTTGATTTAGAATAATTTTGAAGTTGTGTCTCCACTGCTGAATCCAGTGAACATTTGCAATTTATTCAAATCATCATCGTCTGCATCTTAAAAAGCCCATGTCCAGATCCAGAGTTTGTTCTGGAGCCATTCCATGGTCCAATTTTCAAGCAGCATGTTTATAAATTGCGGACTATGTTCAAATTTTCCTTCAGTTGCCATTCTGTTGGAAAGCGGGAGCCCAGAACTCTTCTGGAGAGGCTGCGCTGGGTCACTTTGGGCTATCATTACAACTGGAATAGCAAGGTAAGCCAAGTTGCTAAGGTGGATTGTTAATTAATTAGATCAATACAAAAAGCACTTATTCTAGTCATTCAGCTTTTACGCAGTAATAGTAATACTGAAGCAATACTCATGTTTCATGCTTTTTCATAGACTTACTCTGCAAATCATTGCACTCCATTCCCAACTGAGCTCCACCTCCTGTCTTACCAAATAGCAAGTGCCTGCGGCTTTACAGGCTTCAATGCCGAGGCCGGAATCCTCAACTACTACAGGTCGGATTCCTCTTTAGGAATCCACGTGGATGAATCCGAATTAGATCATAGCCGCCCACTGCTGTCTTTCAGGTATGTGAGTAGAGTTAAATGAAAACACATAGCGATTTGTTTGTAATTAAGTGTGTTCTCGTGCTGATACAGTAAAGAATCCGATTCATTGTATACACATAAAGGTGTATTTTTTTAAATGTATTTTTTTAACAGTTTTGGCCAGTCAGCAATCTTCCTCCTGGGTGGCACTCACAGACAGGAAACTCCCACCGCCATGTACATGCACAGCGGAGACGTGATGGTCATGTCGGGACAGAGCCGCCTCCTTTACCACGCCGTGCCTCGCATTGTTCCGGCGCCCCGGGAAGTGGCAGCTCTCCAAACCGAGCGATGCGACTGGCAGGGGGGCGCCAATGTGGAGCAGGTGTCCGAGGAGGACTGGGCTGTATGCTCGAGGTACATCCACAGCTCTAGGATCAACATGACTGTCAGACAGGTGCTGGGCCAGGGGCAGAGCTTCCCAGAGACAACTCCTCTTCCAGGACATGCAGAGGAGGAGCAAGCAGAAGATGAAAAGATTAGGAAGAGGAGACGTTATAGTGACTCACCTAATACTGAGGAGACGTGATAAAGACCCGTCACGGACAATTATTTAAACTGTTGACAAAAAAAAAAAAATAATTGTCATGTTTATGAGTTCAAACGGATGACAGACTTGAAAGGGTTTAAGGAAAGTTGCTTGTTGTGGAGAGTAAAGACTCATAACTGGCCTTCATCTCATCGAAATGAACCAAAAGTGTACAGATGGTTTGAAATGTTAATGAGGGAGGCCATCAATGTCACGGTTAACATGCAATGTTTACAGGAGAAGAGCTAGATTTTGTTTATTGAGGTGGCCAGAGTGACACAATGTTTAATGACTAGCTTCACAATGCCGAGGTGTCAGCCATGACTGCCAAGCGCACATGGCTGAGAAGTTATAGTTTATGTTTAACATATCATCCAAACAGGGTTTTATGAAAGAGAATACACACATACCAACTAACCTTGTCTGCCACACTCAAAATACAAGCAGGAAGAAATCTAAGTAATAAAAAGCAACATTCAGCTGAGCTTAATAATACCCTTTTCTTTGCTTTTGTCACTATCTATGCGCTGGTTGATTCGCAACCTAACAGCCAATCAAGGTGAACAATCACCGACAGCCGACAATTCTAAATGTTGCCTTTTTTTCATAGACGGTGAGATGCAGACATTCAAGCGCAGTGGTACTTTGAAGTACGCTACAAATGAAGTGCAATTTCGAGTAAAAATACCATTAGGTTCTTTTTATGAGAGTTAATGTTTGAAAATGAGAAGCCTGAGGAGCATACGTGATGCTTCATTTATTATTGTTAAACAGTGTTGTTGTTTTACATAACAATAGACTGCTTGGGCCTGCTCCTCTTTTACTGCGTAGTAGTTAATCATTTCCAAAACGTCACTCAAAACATTATCGGTTGACGGCTTTAATTTTGAGCCATTGTTTCAATCCAGTGTTCATTCATAGATGATCAATATTGGTAATATTGATTGGTGTGCCATCCCTGCCCCCCAAAACGTTTGCCTTCTCACCAGCACTGTCACTGTGAAGTCATCAGCTCCATGTACAGTGACTCTCCATAGAGTCTATATTAATAACATGTCTATACTGCACCATAAATGTATTTGAAGACAGCCAAAAAGCCTATGTATATTTAGCTCTGGTGGTCCACATAAAATAACATAGACCTTATTTGGCTCAGAGAACTCCAGTTTGACATAGGTCGGATGGCCCATTGAGATGGACAACCATTAATGTTCAAAGAGATGAAATGAACCCACAAGACCTACCCTGGTCAAAAACACAACACACTCAGCAACTGAAGGAGGTAGCATTATTTTGGTGGCTGAACTCTGCATTTATAACAATATGAATCTATTTGAAATAGAACAGATGATTAAAAACTGCAGTATGGATAGAATACGAAGTATTTCAATTTAGTCATGAAATAGCAGGAAAATTATCTTAAATATTTACTAGTTTTCAGACGGGGGATCGTACGTAATCGATCGATAATCCATTGCTTTGCCTTAGGCTCAGCCAGACGGACCAGACCTAAGTAATCACTTCGCATGAACAATCTGATGATGAGGGACTTCCTGGTCAGCAGTGACTTTCTTCGGAAAAATATAACATCAGATATTTCCTGTCTTTAACTGTCGTATCGTTACGTCATTGCAATTTTAATATTATTTAATGCTTCAAAAAAACAAGGCGGGTCCACAAAGATCTGTCATCGTCAAAGCAAGATTACGTTGTGTGGCTAGTGACCTAGCATCAACGTTTGCTGTGTTTTCGCCATGTCCGCCTCTGCTGGATGCTCGCCGGCGGCCCACAACTCGGCCCTCGGCTCCAGTATGTCAATGTTTCGCTGGCTAGAAGTGCTCGAGAAGGAGTTTGACAAAGCCTTCGTGGACGTGGATCTGCTGCTCGGGGAAATCGACCCAGACCAAGTGGACATTACGTACGAGGGGCGGCAGAAGATGACCAGCCTTAGCTCCTGTTTTGCTCAGTTGTGCCACAAATCCCAGACTGTTTTCCAACTTAACCACAAACTAGAGGTTAGTAGCTGACCAATCGTATGTACACTTTCGCTAGTGTTTTTAGGACTACAATACCGTATTGTAGTGCCACAAATACTGTGTAAGATTATAGACAGATATGTACGGGTCGGGCAAATTACAACTTTCATAAGATTCAGTACACCCCGGGCATGACAGGTATCCAATACGTCACATTTTCACCGAGGTCAAGTTACTTTCAAAATTTAATGGCAGTGGTTATTTTGCCGCAACCGTCAACTAGTTATAGTACTTGCATTTGAAAGTAACTTTCTTTAAAATATTACCCTCTGTGTAGTAATAGTAAGTTATGTATTACTTAAAGTACTTTTATTTTTTAAATCGGTGACTTAATGCTTTCGACTATTTGAAACGAAACGGCGAAATTTGCTACCTTAGCTGGTAAGGTTGACTTGTAATGATGCACTTTTAACTATTAGTGTGGGGTTAAATGTTTCAAATTTAAATAATATTGGTATCAAATAGGGCTGCTCGATATTGGACAAAACATGCGATATGCGGTATAGTTGTTGAATATAGCAATATCGATATCATTGCAATATTTAACATCCATCCATCCATTATCGATACCGCTTATCCTCACAAGGGTCGCAGGGCGTGCTGGAGCCTATCCCAGCTGTCTTCGGGCAGTAGGCGAGGGACACCCTGAATTGGTTGCCAGCCAATCGCAGGGCACACAGAGACAAACATCCGCACTCACAATCACACCTAGGGGCAATTTAGAGTGATCAATTAACTTACCATGCATGTTTTTGGAATGTGGGAGGAAACCGGAGTACCCGGAGAAAACCCACGCAGGCACAGGGAGAACATGCAAACTCCACACAGGGAGGCCGGAGCCGGGATCGTACCCACGACCTCTGAACTGTGAGGCGGACGTGCTAACCAGTTGACCACCGTGCTGCCAATATTTAACATGCTCCTAAGAAATTACATTTTTATTATCTAATAATTATTATCATGCAGCAAAGTTATCCAGCTCAGTCTATTCTTATCTAATTAATTCTAATTACCCTAGATAATCAACTATTGGGTGGCGATGCACATTTGCGTCTGACTGGTCAAATTCAGATAAAAGCATACAATTCCATCAGAAAATTATAACAGTGCTGGAAAGTTTCCAGCATGCTTGTAAATAGTAAGTTCAAAGTTTCACTTTATGTGCTTTGTCATTAGTATGTAATGTGATGTCTTTGAGATAGCAGAGGAACAGAGAAATGTGGTAGTAAAGGTCCAGGAACATTGCAGATGAAAGGAGAGGAGTGCCATCCAAACTTCGTCAACAGGAGGTGAGAAGCGGGCCGAGGTACAGTCAAAACTGCCGCGCTACAACGGAGAAGGACATCATCCAAGTTGGTCGACGGAAGCCCGTTTAAAATGATAGACGGACTGACCTATGGGCGATTACGTACTATTTGTTCCGGCTTGACAAAAAGGGAGATAGACGCACGGCCGAAGGGTACCCCGGCTGCAGACGGATGGCGATAAACGGATGGTGAAATTTTAGTAAAATGCCCACCTCTGCAGAAAGCATCGTTTGTAGTTGACAGAAGACTTTAGCTCCTCTGCTGTCCCTGACCACCTCCATCCTTCCAGGCCCAGCTGGTCGATCTTCGCTCTGAGCTAAGTGACGTCAAGGCGGAGCGGGCGGTTGTGGAAAGAGAAGTCCATGACCAGCTATTGCAGCTTCACACTCTTCAGCTGCAGCTCCATGCCAAGGAAGGCCAAACTCCAGACTCCGATTCCATCAAAGACAGACTCGTAAGTTTGCAAACTGGAAGTACAATCAAGTTTGAGTGCAGCTACATCATTCATTACAAATGTGACGGGAGGAGGAGCGGGGGGAGAGGGTTAGGTTTGACGAAAAAGGGACACGAAAATGACACGGTTGCCTTTGCGTTGTCCTAGCTCACCAGGAACGGGACACTGTGACTTGCTAAGAATTAAAACAGCAGAAGAATGTTAATATTTATTTATTTATTTTAACTTAGCATGGTACACGTTTCTTAATTCTGTTTACCAAAAATAAAATAGATTGTGTTGAATGGAGAAAAAAAAAAGCTTTTTATTTACCCAAATGTTTCAAAATTTAGAGCTATAATTTTAATACTGTGATACCACGATATTTTGGGAACTGAACTTCTTACAGTCTGCATATGTACCTCACAACTATTTGCTTAGTACAATAATAGTAGTAAGTCTTTAAAACAGTTTTTATTTCTCGTGAAACACACACATTTAAGAGTTAAAAAAAAATGTGATTGTGTCAGTATAAGCTAGAATGACCTTCACTAACATGACTCTGATGTCCGACCTTGTCCACTGCATGATTGCAAATGTTTCTGAGCAGGTTCTTCTCATACAGCTACATCTTGTTGCACGCTGCTCACTCTTTGATTGGGCTTTGCGCATCCTTTTAACTTGTTTGTCTTTTCTGCGTCTCTTGAATTGGCATTATGAACGCTGATCTTTTATTCAGTACTGATGATTTCCAAATTGTACTGTCTGGCAATTGTATTCAATAGTATTAACTACTACTGACGCTTGAATCAATCATTAATCTGTGACTTCTTTCTCTTCTTCTTCTGCCTTCTTTCTGCTAAAGCCTGCCCCAACAATGGAACAGATGGTAAGTTAGTATGTGTGTCTTTTTAGTAGCAGTAGTACCAGTAGCTGCAGTAGATAAGATATAAGATTCACTATAACACAATTTAGCAAAAATACACGTCATTAAAAAATATGTAGGTATGTAAATATCTACACTCAACAAAAATATAAACGCAACACTTGTTTTCGCTCCTATTTTTGGAGATGAACTTAAAAGGAAACAGGTGAGTCGTGATTGGTTGTTACTTGAGCCCTGAGCAACTGTGATGTCTTTTTCAGTCAACAGAAAGTGGCAAAATGGCCGCTCCCTGAGATTGATTAAAAAAACGGGTGGAGTTTCTGAGGGACCCACGCTCAGTTTTTATCAAAAGAAAAATGACCCAAGGCATATCTGAAACTTTCTCCTCATGGTGATAACACCATGTTATGGGATTTTACATTTTTTTTAAATTACATTTTATTTAAAAAACAGAAAGGAGTAGCACATTACCGTAATTCATATATGTGAGCTAACAACGGTAAAGGGCAAATATTAACAATGTTTGCTCATATGACTTGCAATTTAATGTAGTAAACATCTGTTGAGTATTTTAACAGAAAATTATTTGAGTGTATTGTTTTGAAAACCCAAAACTGTAGTGGGTCCACCGGACCCATTAACACTGGTTAAGTAACAAAAATACGAACACCACACAAGGGTTAACTCATATTCCACAAACATCATATTAATCAGAAAATGTGTTTGGACTAGTGGGGCTACATAGAACATAACATTGGAAACATTTTCGGATTGGCGCAAGTAGGACCCAACCATTTCTTCTTGAAAACGGGGGGGTGAGTTGGAGTGGGAGTAAATTCTAATCACACTGTGGAGACAATATAAGCATTTTTTTAAAAATACAAATGTGAATGTTGTATTGATATAATTGCCAACAGCCAGTGGTGGCATTTGGTAAGGGGGCAGCTGGCACCCCTTGCCACCCTATAAATCCGCCTATGGCCGTCCCGACACTTCAAAGGAATCGCAGAGGTTTCCAGCCAATGATTGGTATTTCCTATATGTGACAACTGCATTCTTCAAACAGTGTGTCTGAATCTATTCTTGGTCTCATGTTTTGCGTCACAAAATCCTGGCATATTGACACATCCGTAACACAGGCAAGACTCACGTCTGGCACGTAATAAATGCTTACTGTATTTAATTTGTGAAACAATGGTAAAAGGCAGACATTTATTTATTTAAAAAAAAAGTTTTTCTTTCTGTTTTTTGTGCTTCTTTTGTGTACTTTTTTTTTTTTTACATATTTTATGCTATTGTGTGTATGCATGCGCGTGTGTGTTTACATGGGATGTTGTAGCAACAAGCGCTGGAGGCCAGTAAGAAGGAGAAATTGGTGGAGGCCAGGCTTGAGGCTGACGTGAGACTTTTTAAGAAAGAAAATGAGGCTCTCCGTCGACACATGGCAGTACTGCAGGCTGAGGTGTACGGTGCTCGACTGGCTGCCAAATACTTGGATAAGGAACTTGCTGGCAGGTAATGCATTTATTGGCTTGAATGACGTTGCACTATATTGGAATTGTACCACGGCTACTAGTGTTAAAACAACTTCATTGAAGAGATAAAATGGTTTAACCAAAATAAAAATAATAGAAATGATCAATGAAATTTAATTGATAGTTTTTCCAAAATTGAATGAGAATATCAATAATAATCATGGATCAAAGTCGGTCACACAAGACGTGTAATACGGCGGTTTACATGAAGAACATGGCTGGGTGTTTTTGTGCTAGGGTGCAGCAAATCCAGTTACTGGGCCGCGACATGAAAGGGCCGGCGCACGACAAGCTGTGGAACCAGCTGGAGGCCGAGATCCACCTTCACCGCCACAAAACCGTCATCCGAGCGTGCAAGGGGCGCAATGATCCCAAGAAACCGCTGCCCTCGCCTGTTGGCCATGTGGGTGTTAAAATACAGCCTTCTCTTTGGATGTGGTAACTTTGGAATCGTGTTTCTAGAGCTCATTTCTTTGCTGTGGTTTTAGAATCCAGACTTGCTGAAGAAAACTCAGGGAGTGGGTCCTATCAGGAAAGTGTCACTAGTCAAAGAGGACCATGAGGGTCTGGGCATCTCCATCACGGTGAGCACTCAAAGCCACAACGTTTGACTTGTATTATTACGATAAGCTTTCCCAATAAGGAGCAAAGTCACACAGAATCAGCTTTATTAGCCAAGTATGTAAAAAGACACACAATTGGAATAGACTTTTTTTTTTTTTTTTTGAATGTGGTCTGTAACATCACAGAGATTGAATAATCAGCAAATCGTCGACAGTAGTGAAATGATTCTACACAAACAACCACCTTCGCATGAGGCTCATCAATAGTATAAGCTAGCATACTAGCCTAAATAAGACGGTAGCACAAACTGACACTTGACTTGGGCAAACAAATATGCACAAAACGATATGACTCATTAAACTCACCTGTTGGTATTTACACACACTAGTAAATGCTTGGAATACAAACAAAAAGGAATGACAAAGTGGACTACTACTTAAAACCTCAATATTAGTAGCCGCATCGGTTTCACTTTGAGTGTGCCGCATTCAAGGACCACCAAAAAACAGGACATAAAAAAACCAGTTAATGAATTCAACCGAACACCAACACCCAAGATCCCACTGCAAATTAATACTTTTGATTGCTTTGGCCTGAGCACAAAAACGGCGAATAGGTGAATTTTTCAGCAAATAACAGAGGATAGGCGTCCCCCCCCCCCCCCCAAAAAAAAAAAAAGATGTGCGTTTTTGCCCAACTGAGAATATGAGTGTCGTGTTCTCAGGGAGGAAAGGAGCACGGCGTTCCTATTCTCATCTCAGAGATCCACCCAAGCCAGCCTGCCGACAGATGCGGAGGCTTGCATGTTGGGGATGCCATTTTGGCTGTCAACAGCATCAATCTGCGTGATGCCAAACACAAGGAGGCTGTCACCATTCTCTCCCAACAGGTACTTGGTGCACACACCTGTGTTACTCCAAAGCTCTGAATGTCTTCTTTGTTGTTCATACCAGTCAGGACAGATTGAGTTTGAAGTAGTGTACGTGGCTCCGGAGGTAGACAGCGATGATGAGAATGTGGAGTACGAAGACGACAACGGACATCGCTACAGACTGTACCTGGATGAGCTGGAGGAGAACAATGCAGCGCCACCTAGCGGCAACTCGACGGCGGCATCATTACAGGGTAATTCCCGAACATTAAGACCACTCGCACGATCTATTGAAATGCATTACAAAATCTGTAAAAAATAAAATAAAATAAAATAATTAAAACGAAAATAGTAAGTTCTTGGCAGGACAAGCCCACCTTCAATCTGCTAACAAATGTCCATCCATCCATTACCTGTACCGCTTCTCCTCACAAGGGTCGCGGGGCGTGCTGGAGCCTATCCCAGCTGTCTTTGGGCAGTAGGCGGGGGACACCCTGAATTGGTTGCCAGCCAATCGCAGGGCACACAGAGACAAACATCCGCACTCACAATCACACCTAGGGGCAATTTAGAGAGTCCAATCAACTTACCATGCATGTTTTTGGAATGTGGGAGGAAACCGGAGTACCCGGAGGAAACCCACGCAGGCACGGGGAGAACATGCAAACTCCACACAGGGAGGCCGGAGCCGGGATCGAACCCACGACCTCTGAACTGTGAGGCGGACGTGCTAACCAGTCGACCACCGTGCCGCCCGCTAACAAATGTATTTTTATTAATTAATATTATTTTGGAAAAAAAAAAATCTTATCATAGAGAGGTTTATTTAAAAACATTCAAATTATCCTCTAACAGCTGATGACGTGAATTGCAACTTCGTATGCACAATGTTATTTTATGAAACATGTTGTGCTGAGCAGAACACTGGTCTTTTTTTAATGCTTGCACACACTTCCTGCTAGTTCTTTGTTTGTGTTCGGTGAGGTGTGTATTGTTGAGCGCCGCATGCGCTCATTTTGGTTGATCATTGTTGGGTTGGCTCATTAGTGTTAGCGTTAAGCTAGCAAGGCCTTTCTTTAGGCGGTTGTTTGGCTGTTTAGGTTTTGTGTTTAGCGTGCCAGTTAACTTCAAGTGGGAGTGCCAAGAAACAGCTTCAAGCCTCTTTTTTGAAGAATTGTTTACTATTCGCCAAATGGCGGCTTTTTGTTGAGTTGGCTGCCACCATAACATCGGTCGCATCTCAAGCCTAAGCTCGCAAGTCAAAGTAAAAAAATCGACTTAATGACGGCTTTTATCTTGGAAAAACTTGTGAGTTGAGTTTGTGCTTCCGTGTTGTGCCTTCCAGCGGGTCTGGAGAGAATGTCGCTCAACAACGGGACAGAAAACGGAGACACTGGAATGTCCAGTGAAGCGCCGTCAGAGGAAACTCCCTCCAAGCCTAACGACACCCACGGCTCCGCTTAAGAACCACCAGCCGCACCAATCAAAGTTTTATCGTGCAAATCCTCTTTTGAGTACTGAATCAAGTCTGCAAGCAGATGTAGTTCGTTTCCCCGTTCTTTTCTGTCGATTTTCCAGTGTTTGGATTTGCTTTCAAGTGGGCACGTGGCAAAGATTTGGAGGAGGAAATAGTTGTGAACAGTTACATACAACAAACGGCATTACAGTCTGCAAGTTTTGTGCCCAATTGTCCTGCATGAAAACCTGGCTTGTGGTGTTTTGAGCAGGCTTTGTACCAATGCAGAACGAAGGTGAAAAAGGACTTTGTGGACTCAGTAGTGCTTAGACGACGAAACAAACATGAAGGCCCTCATGCTGTGTGTTGTCACATCACAAACAAGACAGAAACCGCACTACCGATGATGGACAGATTTGTTTAAGGTTTTCCATTATTGTTATTCACGTCACCTTCTTTTCATGACATAAGCACCAAGTATTTTGAGTCCCTCCAGAAACATGTTACAGCGTTGAATGCCTTCCGTTGCCACCCCCGACAGTGCCACCATGCCTGTTAAAATCCTATTTATATGACAGTGACTGTGATTTAAATTCGTTGTTTTATTATTACACTACTATACTTTTATTCTGACAGCCTCATAAACTTTGGGGATGTAATGACGTTCTATTACAAGCCTTCATCCGATAATGCGGGTACACAGTGGAATTACAAGTTTACACACCCCTCTGCAAATGGCAGGTTTTTGTGACATAAAAAGAAAAATGAGACCGCAAGAAATAATTCCTAAACTTTTTCCACCATTAATCTAAGCTATGACTAGTCTCACATTTAAAACATTACGCATTTTCCCACATGCATTTGTGAGATGTCAAATTATCTTTTTTTTTTTTTCCAAAATGTTGCTGTCTTGCCACCCCACCCACAGTCCAGACATAAATGAAGACAACGGGAGATTGTTGTAATATGTACTTACCACCAGTACTTGTAGAAATTCCTGCAGCTCCTTCAATGTTGCTGTCTTTTCATCAATAGAACACCTGAACCTTATTTGGGGTTAATCAAATGCATTTTAAATAACGTCAGGTTTTCGCTGACTCCCATTTAGCAAGAGTTTGAAAGTGATGGACCCAGCCTCGTTTTTAAGAGAGTGTGCATTCTCAGCTGTTTATTTTACTTATCCTCGAACTCCGTTTTGTTTTGGGGGGGGTTTTCAATCGGGAGAATTTTTGGAAGGTTTTCAATGATGCGAGAATTTTTTGGAATGATTTGTCTTGGTCTCTTTAAACTTGAACAGGGGTGTGTAGATTTTTAATTCCCACTTTATGTACAAAATACAAATTTTCTTTTGTAAGAGGCTTAAACTCACTGACCATCACCAACATTGAGAGCCCAGAAAGACTTTGTGCTTTCCCCACTTGAGATGGAAAAAGTCAACCAAAACTGGCTGACCTTAACACGTTCATGTGATGTGTTGTTTTGCTTTTGTTAATCTGGTTCCTCTTGTTCATACTGAAGCTTTTCACTCGTATGCATCTTGTAAATGTATTCCAAGCAGTTTATTCAGCCTTTAAATAAAGTTCGCTTATCTTGATCAAGTTTGGATAACAGTTTGTTTACATTTTTTTATATAATGTCTCAAAAGTGGTCAAGTACGAATGGGAAAAGTACTAACAATCGCAGTCAGGTAATTGACATGAATGGGTAGTAATAATTCCAGGTCTTTAGAAAAATAGCTTTATTTCTCATTAAGAAGAATAAAATGAAACTGTCATTTTGGAAAACAATATTAAAATTGGACATATGGGAAAGTTAATTTTTAACTGCATGTAACAGTATAGTTGGTATCTGGAATGCCTGCCCAATGTGAACGTTGCCTATTTCTGACGATGTGTCCTTTGCACAAGCACGATTCATTTGCAGTTTAGACAGGTAGGGGTGACTAGCTCTTGCTCTGTTGGGTTTTCCAATAACAAAGTCATTTTATGTTGAAAATAGTCACAAGAGGTTAGAAAAAGTTCCAAAGTTGGCAACACTGAGTTGTCCACCATCGTTCCCACCACAGTTGTCATGGTAACTCCATCCAAACCCAGCATTATTAGAACCGTCCCCCCCCCAAACTATGATTTTCACCAGCGTGTGACAAGTGGATATTAAGTGTAATGTAATTCATTGTAAAATTGCGGAAACCTTTGTTTGGGGACAGTTTAAATGATTTAAAAAAACAAAACAAAACATATCTCCTTTAAGATTATCAATGGATATGTAAACATACAGTTTATCAGTAACAGTATAATTAAATTTTTGTCACAAGCCATCCAATGCCCCGTATCATTAAAACATGAATTCAATTATATAGACTGCAACAGAGAAAACGTACGAAAAAAAAACCAGTACAACCGTTCTAATTTTTTCCCTTTGGCAGTATTAAATAAAAAAATGGCTCAAACACCAATATATATATACCGATATCCATTTTGTTCATGATGCTTAATAAAACTAATTTATACAATCTAATGTCTGGACGGAAGCGCAAATAAGGAAAGCTTATGCATAGGATAATGAGTTTAAGCTTAATGCAGAGCCATGCATGTCAGTACAGTACATTGTTGTTGAATTTTCTACTTAACTCATTCGAACCCAATGACATGTTCATGTCATTTCACAGAGGGTCTCAAAAAGTCTGGTACTGAATGAGTTAATAACACATTGTTGTTGTTATACTACCAGTAATATAAATACACTATACAAAAATAATTCATTATTACATTGTCACATACATTTTTGGACTGTAAAAGATCGGAATTGTTAAAACAAGAGAAAACAAATTCCAGTTTCCATAATACTTCGGTCCCATCAAAAAAGGTTTGCCACAAGCTGCCATGATTCTGAGCAAGGTTAAAGAAAAACAAGCTAATCCTGTACTGGCTCTTTAAACACCGAAAAGGAAAAATGCATTGCAACAACGTAGCATTGTTAAAGGAACAAAGTCATATTTGTTCGAGACTAAAGTCATAATAAGAGGATTAAGTCTTTATTGTAATTAATTTCAGGACGTGCCAAAATGGCCACAAATCTGAAGCCTATAAACACGAAACTGCTCATACTATTGGTAGCTTGTTGAAGTTGGTAGTCGGAAACGCTAACGGAAGCCCGTTTAAAATGCTAGTCGGACCAGCCTTTAGCTATTATTTGGTCCGGGACAAAATGGCGGATAAACGGACGGTGGACGGGTCCATAAACGGACCGCAAATTTTTAGTAAAATGCCCAGCTCTGGAAAACGCCCTTAATCATTTTGCATAGCGGCGGTGAAGTCTGTGACTCCAGCAGCTCTACTTTTCCATGATCCTCCTGCTTTGTCACATTCACTCTGTTAAATTGCTGCAACAGAGGCGTGATGAGAGACTCAGTAGCTTTCAGTCAAAACTCATTGAAGCGGGTCATTATGTGTCCGAGTTTCCCTATTAGCGTAATCGTATGAGGAAGCTGGAAAAATCCTGTCTTGGCCAGCGTCAACTCGGGTAGGGACTCAGCTTTCGACCACATAGTGGCTATAGCATTCAGTGATGTTTTTCCTCAGCTCGTCGATGCCTCTTCTCAGCTGGCTGACCTCAAGCAGCTTCGACGGGACTATTTCTTCTTGCACGTCCCTGCACTCGCTCTCTTCTGCAGACACGTTCAACGCTGCACAGAAACATACAAGTTACCACCGATAGACATTATAGAGGACTGCTCAATATTAACGACAAGCCAGTAATAGATGAGTACCGGTATGTTAAACTTAGCGTTCCATACAAAGTGCATCTCCACAAAGCTTGAGCTTCCTTTCTCGGAATCAACACCGTTATCAACTTTGAGCAATCTGCATGCAAAATATTTAAAAAAATAAATATTTTTTTTTTTTTTTTAACAAAAGTGATAGTCATGTTAGTCAGAATGAGTAACTTTGGTGTGTCCAGTCTTTAGTGTTGTGTCAGAAGTCTATTCCTGAATTCCGCCCAAATGTTAATTCCTATAATTACAAAGCAGTGTGTTGTCCACATACATGTCATGCCCAGCAGCAGAGACAAGTTTGGCTCCTTTCCTTGCGCTCTCTGCGCCAGGATGCTGCGGAGAGCCTGAAGGTCCAGTAGACACAATGACAACTCCTTCAAGAGTCGCCCCACTTGCGGCATCTCCGCATTAGTGTGCTCCTGCAGACAGTCAACACACATGCAACACGCTAAGCGCAGCTAGAGCGCTTCTCAAATGATCTGCTACACTTTTAAAATGGCTAGTGTTGACGTATTTAGTGAAAGAAGTGAGTTCTGATGAATGTCTAAACAAAACATTGTCATCCTAAAAGGAAGAAACAATGTTTTCTAAGCCAAGATATGTTCTTTCTTTCAGGCAAAGTCATGAAATAAACGACATGTGTTGAATAGATACCTGTGACACGGTTGTAGAGTCAATGGATGGCCCTTCTTGGTTGTCAGGAGGACTAAACTGTTGTGAAAGGTTTCTTCCTTTCTGTAGTCTTGTACTGGTCGCCTATTGACATACAGTAGGCAGTGAGGACTTTTGTGATTAAATCCCTCCATTAAAAAACGAGTCGATGCGTATCTTAACACATGGGTTGCGATACGATTGAAGGACGCTTCATTTTAAAGCCGAACGATTTCAGTTCGATTCGGTGCGATTATGGTTTGATTTGATATCGTGCAGTATGTGTAGAGTTGAAAGAGTCAACATTCACCGTCAGCGACTTTGATTAGCCTACCTTCAGTTGTGCGTTGAGCCCCTCAATCTGCTCTTTCTGATGCTCAATGAGCTACAGGGGAGCGCGGAGAACATGTTACTACTTGTTGAGGGACCGCATTCACCACTCGCACTTAAGCACTCATTTGCTCCGTTCCAAACGCTACCTTGCTGCTATGGTCTTGTTTCTCCAAGAGTTGAGCGTTTTCCACCTCAAGATGCTTCAGGTCTAACCTCACTCCATCCTCCAAACACCTCTGCACCTTCTGCTGCAACCTTTACACAACAAAATGAGAGCAAATGTTAGCAGAGAGATTTGGGTATCAAATAGTAAGTAAGACTATACAGTGGTTGTGCGTCAGAACAGAGTAATAGCAGCATGTTTAAAAAAGTGAGGAAAGCTTTAACTCCTTATGATGGCTTTCAACAATTCCTGTTAGAGATGTTGTGCAACAACTGTCCGCTGAAGGAGTCACCCAAAGTTAATGTCAGGTAGCAGCCAAACATTTTACTCAAACAAGAGTAGTTACTTTAGTGACTAATTATGTGACAGGAAGCATTCAGTGAAAAATAATGACTCAAATACTAAGTAACAGGTGTATAACTACAGATTTTTTTTCATTTTTTAAATCAACATGTAAACATCACCCATCCATCGTCTGATATATGCAGATTCAAAAATTTCACAAGCACAGCACTCCAATGATACAATATATATATATATATATATATATATATATATATATTCTTTATTATACGAAAATAAATCAAGGCAAATTCACTTAGATACATATTAAGTCTGTATGTAATAATTACGTCAGCGCTAAAATTCACAGCCCCTTAAAACCGCAGCACTAGTAATTTAATGTGTTTTTTATGACTACATTGATCCTAATGACACAAATTATTTATGGGTGGGGACTGTTTTTTTCACTTATCAATGACTATGTCATTGAAGGAAGGAGGCAAGCGCTGTAATATTGTTTCCTGGCTTGATCTGTCACTTCCTGTTGTCAGCTTGTGTCTGGAAACGGTGACCAATCGTCACCAAAATTCATATGCAGAGGTCTACTCATGTCCACAACTGAAAATGACATCAGAGTTGCTCAGGGCTCAGGTAACGGCCAATCACAGCTCACCTGTTTTCTGAAGCTGAGCCATTATTGGTTGTCACCTGGGCAACTCTGATGTCATTTTCGGTCGACAGAAAGTGACAAAATGGCCACCCTCTGGGATGGACAAAAACATCATTGGGTGCATTTTACTGCTTAACTTAGAACATATTCTTGTAAACAAGATTTTTGGGTTGACTTCCTTTTTAAGGTTTGTTAGCCTCCACAGGCAGGCAGGCAGGCAACAGCTAGCTGTGGCTAGCTCCTGCGGCTAACACTAGCAGCAATTAGTACTTGGCCGCTAAACTGACGAGGTTATCAGGACGAAATCAGCTTCCTACCAGCCAGACATGGGGCTCCGTCTCGCGGGCGCCCGCCGTCCAGGCAGCCAAGTAGCTCAGCGTTTGCCACCGGTCAGGCAGCCAAGGAGCTCGCGTAGCGGTCACCCTCTTACTGGACTTCCGTGTCGCGGTCGCCCGCGTTCACGCAGAGGCTAACGCTAATTCTGTCCGGCCAGAGACGCAGTTCGGCGTCGCGGTGCAAGTGGGTCAATTTTGGATATGACGCTGCGCAACAAGCCCCGGAGGTCAGCTTGGTGACATTTCAACGTTAAACGTTGACAAATGCAGGACGTGAGGATAGTGTGGTGCATAAAAATGGATGGATGGATGGACTTTGAAAAATTCGAAACACCGGACTTCCGGCGGTGGAGGGCCTCGCCCCTGGAGGTGGACTTGGAAAAAAAGTAAGCCAAACTAACGCTTGCAGATAAAAATGTAATGAATGAAAAATTCTGTTTACAAAGAGGAGGGGGCGGGGCTATATTACTGACTGTAGTTATTTTTTTTACTGATTTCTCCAAAACAAATTGATAAAATTGAAAATGCAAGCAAATATAATTTACTTGATGAAAAAAATACAAATTGAGCTTGTTAGTGTAAAATGGACCATACCAGCCAGATGATCCCTTTAACTTTCTTTGTTTATATGCAAAACAACATAATAGGCATATGAGACAGATATGTACAATGATATATAATTTGATTATATTCAACTTTGATGTGGGATTTCACCCACATTTATCCGAAATGGTGACATTGGTGTCACTATTCAAGAACAATGTGAGTTTTGCCAATTTACACCTTTATCTTGAGTGCTGTGCATCTCTCTGGTTATTGCGTGTTGCGATTATATTAATTTCAATTATCTGTGTGTTTTGAAAATGCGGAACGTGCCAATAGCCACAGCTAATACCTAAATCTAAAAGGTGTACACAAAGCTTTTTGGTGCCAATTAAAACATTACTAAGCATTATAAGGGCCTTGAAGAAACCTCACACTAAGTTAGTAGTAAAGAGATTATAATTAGATAAAGCAGAACATTACCTGTGTACAGTTGCAATCAGCTCCTTCTCTCTACTGGCTTGCGTCTCAATCTTGCCGTCTTTCTCCTTCGACAGAGCACAGCTTTCCTCTAGGTTTTTTTGTAAGTGAGACACCGTTTTCTCCAGTTCCTGAGCTCTCAGCTGCACCTCTTCCAACTGAGCACACACAAAAACCCACACACAATGTAGAAGTAGGGAATTAATTGTGCACAACTTGTGTCACAGTAAAATGAGCAGTCGGCCTTGACCAAATATTTTAAACCACACAGATGTAGACAGAAGTGATTTTACACTTTATTTCTTTACACGGTAAATGTGTTATTATTATATTAAGGAACCATTAAATTTTGAATCTTGCATACTAAATAACATTTTAAACATTCTTAAACACACGTGTGAACATTTGCACACGTGGGAGAGTGAGATAAATATATTACACTGTTTCTTTCTATACTTGATTATTTATATTTTATAGACTAAACTTTAAGAAAACTAGTTCCCAATTTTTTTTTTAAACGTTTTTTAAACACAATATTCAGTAAGCCTTGAATGCTCTGAATTGGCTGACACTCAATAGGTTCTTTTTTGAAAATGGCACGCATTGAAAAAGTTTACATTTACTTTTACAAGTAGTTGATTTTGATAATTTTCATTTAATGTATGTTTTAATTAATTTTTAATTTTTTATTTAATTTTATTTCCCCCAATGTTTGTGTAAAGTGCAATGTTAACTTTTACGTCAGTGTGAACTGAATAATATTACAGAGGTTTATGATATTAATACATTCATAATACATTTTAGCAATAAAGCCTCTGCCTCATTTTGAGCCTGAGATGGTATTTGGTAGGGGTGTAACGGTACGCTAAATCACATTTCGGTTTGGTTCGGTTTCTTGGAAAATTCACCAGTGCATAAACTCGCGCTATTAAGTGGACCGAACCGAACATGCCATACTGAAACGTATTAATACACCCACGTGTACCGTTACACCCCTAGTATTTAGTGTAAAAAGTTTTTAGGTGCACTGAACAAGAAGAAGAAATTACACAAAGTGGTAATGAGACTGTTTTAAAGTAAATTAAGAAAAATTGGAAAAATACAACAACAAAAATTAAACCAAAAATACATATTGATAAAAAGAATACAATTGAATTGATAGAAAATTTAGAGACATCTGTTCATTTTTCAAGCCAGTTTCTTTTGTCTTTGTGGGACACATGTTGCTGTTTTTATCTAGTTATTCAATCCTTGGTATTTTAGAAGGTTTGAAATAATAGATAAAGAAAGAAGAGATGTTCTTTTTAAGGCTCACGGTGTGCGTGTCTACCTGCAGGCCCTGGCCTTGTACCTCGCCCAGAGTTGGCAGGTCAGCAAGGTACTTCTCCAGAGTTTCGATACGTTGCTGTTTTTCGTGGTTCTGTTCGGTCTCCCGCTGACATTTCTTTTTCAGACTGCTGATGTAACGATCCCTTGTCTTTATCTGATCACAGAAACGCGTTTTTTTTTTAACAATAAAACAGCATAGCCAAGTGACATTTCTTTGCAAAAAAAATAAAAAAGAAGCTTTTCAAAGAAGCGGCCCGTGTTTCTTCTACTGTTGTTCTGAACGTGTGACTCACACTACCTTTTCCTCCAGTTTCCTGAGGTCTTCAGAATATTTTTGAGTCGCTTGCTTGTACAGCTCATTTAGATGAAGCACTTCCAGTTCGGACACTGCCAGCTTCCTGCTGAGTTCTTCGTCGCAGCACAGTCGGTCAGATGGTACTTCCTTCACTGACTTCTATTGGGCAACCGCAAGTGTTACCACAAAGAGCATATCCAGATTACAGTTAGACAGTATTTATCACAGACTGTTAAGTGTTACCTTCATTTTCAGGATTTGAGGGTCTTCAAACCACCTCTGACTATGGAGCACCTGCTGGGCTCTCAGCTCATTTTCTCGAATGCGGGCATGAAGTTGCAGGATCTGTTGCTTCTGTCTGAAAAAGAGAAAGCTTTAGTCTCATCATCTTCACCTACAGCGCACGAATAACATGCTCCCTTACTTACCTATCTATCTCCAGTTCTTTTTGTCTCAGCATTCCCTCTTTCACCTTCACCAGAGTGTTAACAAAATGGGACGTGCCCTGCAGCATCTGCAAACGCATCAGCAAGTATGTTTTGCCGTGATAATAAAACAAGAAAATGCTGCAGACGTCGCATGAGGTTTTTCAGTGCATTCCACTGGGCTGCAATTGCTTTTACCTGGTTGATGCCTTGCTCAAGTGATGGTCCATCCCCACCACAGACCTTTATTTCACCACCAACGATCTGGCCAAGTTCTCCTCCGTGCTCTGCTTTAGAGCTGTACTCCATCTGCTCCGTCAGCCACATTTGTGTGCGGACGGCCGGCTGAATCGGGGAGTCTCTGTCGACCGGGTGACCAAGCGGTGAGTCTGCTAGCTTAGACAAGCTGAGGCCGTAAACCTGACCGCCTCCCAAAGCCAGTTTCGCTTCTGCTAAACTGCTATAGCCCATATCCAAACTGCTGCGTTTAATAGGTGAGGATAGAGCTGAGGACACTGACAGGTCTGTTTCCAAAGCAGCTCTACTACTATTTTTGCTCCAGTAGCAAGGACCGGCACCAGGAGAGCGTTGTAATAAGCTATGAGTGAGCAAGGAGGAAGATACAGGCAAATACAGGTCCCGATTTAAACCACGGGGTTCTTTTCTGTAGCCATAGAGCAGACCCCTGTCCAGGGAGCCATGTGAATCTGTACTGTGTTGGTGGACTGATGTCTTCCTGGAGTTCTTTTCAACACCAGATGACAACTTGGTGAGAGAGGACCACCTCCTGATGGGCTGCTGGTCCTGCATGTCAACACCAGTTTGTGCACCAAGGGGGGATATGGCTGGAGGGGGCAGCTGGCAAGGCTTGCTCCAACGATCTGTGCTGCTGGGTGAGGTTGTCATTCTCAGACTGGCGTATGATGGTGTGGCTGCTGATGGCTTGACATGGACAACGGGCACACTGCCGCCAAACCCATCTTCCTGAGTAGAGTGACGTCGGGACAGCGGCTGGAGGGATGGTGTGGTGCTTGAACAGGAGTCATCTTAAGGATTTAGATACAGAGACTATGAATAGCGCACATATGAGGACACACGATACAAGCATGTCACTCATTTTAGGACTGAACGATTTTGAAAATGAACTCATTCGCTGCCCCTGACGAATTTACTTGTCTTTTCACAGTCCAGCCATTCAAACCCAGGAACTTATTTAGGTTTTTTGTCAATTTTTTTCTAACGTTAGGGTAAAAGTGATTAATTTTCTTGCAGTCTGTTTGATAAAAAAAAACATTTTGAAAATTGAAAATTTTTATAGGAGTTTGCATGTTCTCCCCGTGCCTGCGTGGGTTTTCTCCGGGTACTCCGGTTTCCTCCCACATTCCAAAAAACATGCATGGTAAATTGATTGGACTCTCTAAATTGCCCCTAGGTGTGATTGTGAGTGCGGATGTTTGTCTTTGTGTGCCCTCCGATTGGCTGGCAACCAATTCAGGGTGTCCCCCGCCTACTGCCCGAAGCCAGCTGGGATAGGCTCCAGCACGCCCCGCGACCCTTGTGACGATAAGAGGTGTCGATAATGGATGGATGGATTTTTTTATATTCGAAATTAAGCAGATTTCGTCTCGTCCTTGCGGACTCAATCTCGTGAGACATCTTGTCTCGTGGGATTGTTGTCTCGTCCCATCCCTGATAAATAGATAGATGGACAGATGGACGGATGGACGGATGGACGGATGGATGGATAGAGATAGATAGATAGATAGATAGATAGATAGATAGATAGATAGATAGATAGATAGATAGATAGATAGATAGATAGATAGATAGATAGATAGATAGATAGATGCAATGCTGCAATCATTGTACATGTGATATCTGTGTGAACTAAATTAAATCATACTGTTTGGTGGAAATGGAAATTGTTTTGTTTTGCTTTTCCTAAACTATCACTTCCCGTCCTGGCTTACCGAAAATGTTTTGACTATGATTCAATGCTTCCAACGAGAGTAGGAACAGTTTGGGGAAGGCCTTTTTCCTACTTAATGGATGAGTTTGCTGTGGAAAAAGTTCAGCGCCCTGACCTGAGTGTCAGCCTACCTTCCACACTATCAGAACAGTATGTACCAATGCCGGTGTCGCCACTGTCCGACACAGCGCTGTGTCTACGTCCAAAGATGCTGTTTCCAGGTCCAGGCTGTTTGTTGTGCCACAAAGATTCATGGCTCGGGACCCACCCAGGAGAGCCACCGCTACTTGAACCTTACAAGGGACAACAGTAAAAACATTGCAGTCAGAGTCACTATTCTTTGGTATGAATTGTGCTGCAAACAAGTTTTGGGGGGAAATTATAAACGTCTGTCCTCATTAAGGTTGCTGGCTGCAGCCTGTCCGAGCTGACTTTGGCCAAATCCCAAAAGTACTCATTCACATTTGTATCACTCATAAAAAGTCGATAGCACATGCTGCTGATGATTCAAGAGAAATTGCTTGCTAACACCACTTGTAGTGCAGTAAGCAATACGTACTGTATTTATTGGGTTCAGTTTTGATAGTTAATACTTAAATATTCTAAGATATAACTGAGTGAGCAGCAATATACATAAGCACCGGTGCCAGACAGAAACCACTTATGTCCAAATTTGGTCAGTTTTATATTTTTTCCCCAAATCAATACCAATGGTCAGTGGCACGTGGGTATGTTATTTTACAAATTATTGTCCAATATAGTGTTGAAAATGGCTTGCCTTGTTTGTCGATGCAATGTTAATGGCGCAAAAAACATGCCCTTTTTTTCAGTTTCCTGAAACGTGATGGTTTTGGTTATGCATGGTTTCCACACAACGGCAGCCATAATAAATAAACTTTTTTTCCACCCATAGAATAAACCATCCTCTATTCCTTTACCCCACAAACCTGTCTGAATACAGTTCAAGATTAAATGAATAGATTGCGAGCCAACTAGACAATAGTCGAAATAAAGTCTACACACCACTATTCCAGGTCTTTGTGATATAAAAACTGAGACCAAGACACATGTTTTATATTAAATGTTTTATTTGAAACATTGTCCACCCTTAATGTGGCCTATAACCTGTAAGCGCAACTGATAATAAAATCAGGGGTGTCAAACTCGTTTTTTGTCGCGGGCCACATCGTAAGGACGCTGTCCCTCGGAGGGCCGTTATGACTGTGAACTCATATAAATGTATATACACATACATATAGGTCTATATGATCATATATACAAAACAAATTGATGGATAGCTAGTTTTGAAATTAGAAGCCAGTAATTAATTGTTTGTTCAATTATTTTTCAATTTATTTTAAAGGGAAGGATTGGTAAAAAATAACACATTGCAGTATCTCATATCTCAGTGTTATTAAAAGTGAATGCAATTTGCAACAAACGTGAAGTTGACGCACATGATTTGCCTTCACGGGCCACATAAAATGAGGTTGCGGGCCGGATCTGGCCCCGGGCCTTGAGTTTGACACCGATGCTAAAATGAAATATTTTGGAATAGGGAAGGGAAAAAAAGTAAAGAAATGAGATGACGGTGGCCTATTTAACATGAGTTTAAAATTGATTGGTTAATTGCAACACAGCCACGTCCCGAGTGTGTGCATAGTTGTGCAACTACGATACATCAGTTGTTTATTTTACTTGCCCTCAGGATTTGTGTAGACTTTTTATATCCACGATAGATAGATAGATAGATAGATAGATAGATAGATAGATAGATAGATAGATAGATAGATAGATAGATAGATAGATAGATAGATAGATAGATAGATAGATAGATAGATAGATTCTCTACGCCACGCGACGTTTTCGTGCGGTCTTGCTGCTAACGCAGTGACGTCAATTCTAGTCGCCTGTTACAGCCGCAGTTCGGCCTTTTAAATCAACAAACGTCATATTTCGGCCACTACACATCTACCAACAAGAAAGTCACAACATCACGACATATTAATTTACAGTACAACAAAAAATCTCACCTGTTTTATTAGAATCGTATCCATCGTCAAGATCACCTCTGTTCCACATTGGCAGTGGTAAGACGTTTTACATAACAGCCGGAAAACAGCTTTGCGGTCGGAAAGGAAAAAACCTCAGTGGAAGAAAGGAGGCCAGCGAGGGATTTAAACGCGATTACTAGGCTATTTGTGACATTTTAGCGCGATCCGGTGACTGTATGGCTCTAACTGAATGTTTCTTGTCTCGTGGAGACATTTTCAAGTAACGGTCTCCTTTCTCCAACTTACACATGATGACATCCGGAGTGGACGTGACGTCATCGATTCCCTCTACGGCGTCTTCTACTGTTCTCAACAAAAAACAAACAAATCTACTGTCTATGTACTATCTAAACACAATTACTGTTCTCTACAGTATAAATAAAGAAATAAATAAACAAATAAATATAATAATAATAATAATAATCATAATAATAATAATAATAATAATAATAATAACAATAATAATAATAATAATAATACAGTTCAGAGGTCGTGGGTTCGATCCCGGCCCCGGCCTGCCTGTGTGGAGTTTGCATGTTCCCCCCGTGCCTGCGTGGGTTTTCTTCGGGTACTCCGGTTTCCTCACATTCCACAAACATGCATGGTAAGTTGATTGGACTCTCCAAATTGCCCATAGGTGTGATTGTGAGTGCGGATGTTTGTCTTTGTGTGCCCTGCGATTGGCTGGCAACCAATTCAGGGTGTCCCCTGCCTACTGCCCGAAGACAGCTGGGATAGGCACCAGCACGCCCCCTTGTGAGGATAAGCGGGTTGGATAATGGATGGATGGATAATAATAATAAATACAAAATATTTACAAACTAAGAATTAAAATAATAATAATAAATTCTACTGTTCTTAACAGCGGTACCCAATTTTATTAAAACCATAATTGCATAAAATCCCTAAATACAATATAACAGGGGTGTCAAACTCCATCCATCCGTTATCTATACCGCTTATCCTCACAAGGGTCGCGGGCGTGCTGGAGCCTATCCCAGCAGTCTTCGGGCAGTAGGCGGGGGACACCCTGAATCGGGTGTCCAATCAACTTAGCATGCATGTTTTTGGAATGTGGGAGGAAACCGGAGTACCCGGAGAAAACCCACGCAGGCACGGGGAGAACATGCAAACTCCACACAGGGAGGCCGGAGCCGGGATCGAACCCACAACCTCTGAACTGTGAGGCGGACGTGCTAACCAATCGACCACCGTGCCGCCTGGGTGTCAAACTCCCACATTGCAATTAGTTTCCATTGGAGGGCCGTTATGACTGCAAAACCATCTGAATGTTTAATCACCTCTTATTATTACATACAGAACACAAAAACAGTAGTTTTGAAATCAGAGGTCAAGAATGATAGTTTGTTCACCTTAGGGCTGCTCGATTAAGCGATTTTGAAACGAAACCGACATTTCTGGATAAAACGATGTTAAAAACGGTGAAATCGGCACATTCGATTTTGTTATTTTTGGTGTATCTAAACCACCGTAGTTTCCTCTGCATTTCCGCGCAGTCCGAAAACAACAACAACAATAGCATTGAAAGGTGAAAGGCAACTAGCTGGTTGCCAAAATGACTTGCTGACAGACTGTTTGGTTTACAGACTCATGTTGATGATTTCGTTTCAGATTCGTATATGCACTTTCTTCTTTCATTATTGGTTTAATTAAGAACAGATCTGAAATCTATTGTGTAAGTAAAATGCTGTTAATCCCAATGGATTGTTCTGTGTGTATTAAGTTAAATTGACTGGCATTTTGAGTTCAAAGAAAGAAAAATTTAAGTTTAAATAAAAGACATTCAAAATACTTCATTTTTCATTATTTTTTTATATTACAAAGAAATCATAATCGTAAAAATAGGGTTTGAGAGAAAATAATCGGGATTTTCTTATTAGGCAAAACCGAACAGCCTTAGTTCAACTATTGTTCAAGTTACTATAATAACGTAAAAAGAAAATGCTTATGCAATATCTATACATTATTTATCCATCCATCCATTACCCTAACCGCTTATCCTCACTAGAGTCGCGGGCGTGCTGGAGCCTATCCCAGCTGTCTTCAGGCAGTAGGCGGGGTACACCTGAACTGGTTGCCAGCCAATCGCAGTACATTATTTACTACATATGAAAATGTGAAATCTTGGTGCAGATTTTAGCAAGCCTATTGGAAGGTGACATGTTTAATTTGCTTTCGCGGGCCACATAAAATGATGTGGCAGGCCTGATTTGGGCCCCGGGCTTTGAGATTGACACCTGTGCAATTTAACATCCACGCATCATCTGGAGCAGTTCAGGATCAATATTATCCAAGTTACATGACAAAAACAAAAAAATATATATAAATAAAATATATCAAGCTCATAATTTATGCTAACCATTAAACATATGTTATGTGCGGATCGCTACAGATGTGTTTGGTTGTTGAAGTTTTCTTGCTCTGACCAACCAATGAGGGAACGCAATGCGGACATCATTGTGGTCCAAGCCCTCTAAAGTGAATTTGAATTCTGATTGCTTAAAGTTCCTATGACATCAAAATCCATTTTTCCACTGTTTTATGCATAACATTGGTCTAATAATGCTATCTATTAATGCAGTATAATAAATTACATGGGCCAACAGCAAATTTTAATCAGATGTGGCTAAGTGCCCCTAAAAAAACGTAAACATTTGTGGACCAGTTTTAGTCATTTTTCTCCAAATTAGCCAACAATCAATTCTGAATTTTTTAAAATTATTTTGGTAATATAAAAATACAACTCATAATTTATATTGCAGTTTTGTTTATTTGTAGTTCATTTGCATACATACAGTACAGTATATCAAACAAATGTAGTTCCCATACATAACATGGCAACAACATGGTTTTGTTCAAAACTTGCAAGCAACAATCCTGCACTTCCACTTTGTCACAGAAAAATACCACAATGTATAAAACCATAATAATACAAATAAAACAAAAATAATAAAACCCTCAGTGTAGGGCTGTTTCTGGGTTGAGACGCTCATAATGCCCATTATCTCAAAATAGTGCTTTAATACTTTATTGGGAAAGCTTTAAATCCTTCTCCTCATCATGTGGAACCTCGATGGATGCTGGCCGTTTTGTTTGGATTTTGAAACAATGTTCAAATCTAATCCAAACTTTAAAGGCACTTTTCCCTATTACACAGGAAATTGAAATTGTACTAAGAGTTGTTTGACTAGCATTCCAATGTCTTTTATTGTATTCTTCCCTATGAATATTTTTCTGTTTATTGCTTGTGAAAAATCCAAAGTCTGTATGGTTCCTTACTCAATATAATGAGTGAACATTTTATTGACATAAGGAAATTATTTTATTTTTAATTTAGCATACAATTGAAAACAGCCAACTGAATTTATAGTGGTGACTTTTCAACCTGCTTTATTGTTAAATTGGCTAATTTACTCAGAAATAATTGAGCCAATCATCCTCCTTCTCCTATGCCTCACCTTCAATATCATCAGATGGAACATTTCAGCGATGTTGAGCATTACAGAGAAGACAGCCATCGCCAACATAAAGATGATGAAGACATTTTTTTCTGTGGGGCGGCTGATGAAACAGTTTGTGTCAGTCTGACAGCTCCCGCCTTGGAATTTAATCTTATCAGGCATGAGAATAGAGCCGTAGATGAAGTACTGGCCCACAACGAAGGCCACTTCCAGCAAGATCTTGAACAGAAGCTGCATCATGTAGCTGACCAACAAAAAGCCTTTCAGCTTCACCTTGCCATGTTCATCGGAATATTTGGGAGATTTCATCATCTTATTCAGGTCCCGTTTTTGCTCCAGGCGTCTCCTGAGCTTATTCTCTTTGCGGATAACAAGCAGGACGTGACCCAGATAGATGAATGTCGGTGTTGAGACAGTGAGGATCTGGAGCACCCAGAAGCGTGTGTGAGATATGGGGAAGGATGCATCATAGCAAGCATTCTTACAGCCGGGGCTTTTGGTGTTGCAGTCCATGTTTGCTTGTTCATCTCCCCATATTCTGTCCACTCCGGCTGCTAGAATGAAGATTCTGAAGATGAAAAGAACGCTCATCCAGACCTTGCCAAATATAGTCGAGTGTGATTCAACCTTGTCCAACATCTCCGATAGGAAGGACCACTCCCCCATGATGGCAGCCGATCTTTCACAGGTCTGTGGGAGTAATACTAGTTAGAACATGTAGGCCAACACCTGCTGGTTAGTGCCACTTACAAAGCAAGACTGAGGCTTGACTATGAACTTTTACACAGTGCGAGCTGGCATTCATTACTTGAGCACCACACCTAGTCAGCATGAGCGTAGGCTAGCAACCAATGCTAACGAAATTAACTACAAAATTGCAGTGGTACTGTACTGTAAAACTTGAACTACCAGTAACTAAATAGCAATTCTAGCCGACAGCTAGTGAACTAAATAGATGTACTGTACATATACTTTTAGAGTCTGGCACATACGTATGATTAGTTTTGATCTGGTTCTGGTGCATTTGCAACATGCAGTTAGCTAGCTATACCTACTGTACACCCCGAAAATTAATCTTTCCCTTGGATAGCGCCTCGTGGTCACGGCATGGAAAAGCTCCGTGATGAGCCAGTGGGATATGTTCCATTGGAGCACTTAAGCAGATATATTTTCATGGCTCAAACATGTAGTTATGTGTAGGCGTGTAAAAAGATGCAGTAACTTCCATTTTTCCTTGATTTGATTTTTGGAAAATTAAATATTTGGTCATTGTTTTTGCCGACCTATACTTTTAGCTACACTTTCATACAATTACATACACAACAGACTTTGAAATAAGTACATAACAATAAATGGGTCTAAAATATGACAAGAACTCGCATATCATATTCATATTTAACTACATTGTAATTTTAAAAAATCATTTTTGAATTTGAAATGTGTTTTTGTCAATCACACAACCTAAATTAAATCCAATCTCCAGTTAAAATGCTAAGTGCGATATCTCCTTATACACCCTTCCAATTTGTTTCAGGTGACTTTTGATCAACACATTTATACTCGTGAGAGCTATATAAAGCTATAGAGCTGTAAAACACGCTTAACATATTCATTGTCATCTATTTGACATTTCACCAGCTTGATAAATTCAATTATATTCTATTCAAACAATAACTTTTCATGAATAGCAACAATGGCTCCTACCTAAGCAATGGTTCCTGCTTTCTTCAGTTCCTCCTCTCCCGCTATAAGGGTTTCGCTTCTCTCTTATAGCTCAGCTTGATTTTGCAGAATCATCAGATTTATCAAAGACCGACCCACTCGCACTCCCTCATGCAGTGTGACGACGACTCAGCACCGTGATGACAATTTACGCTGATAAATAACAGCTTTGTTACTAGCATTGGACAACACTTTACTCTTCCAATATGCATGAATAACACTCACTCCATTTGTATTGCCATGCAGATAACCTCTGACATACATACAAACATACTGACAAACATAGCAAACTCCCAGCTGCCAGGCTTGGAGTGTCAACTGATGGTAAAGGCATCACTGTAAAGAATTTCACAGTAAAATAACAGTAAAATACTGGCAGCGGGGACGATACTGTATATTGGATTACAGTACATAACAGTGGGATAACTGCGTTGTGGTATTTTTACAGTACACACCAGGTTAGATATTAAATCTGCTATTTAATTATAATTATAATAGTAATGCATGAGATATATATGGCGCCACATTCTTCATTCACTCGCACATCCACACTCCGCTGGTGTAGCCACAGGTGCCTGTCAAAATAATTGTTTTGTTCTTAATCAAATTAACGATTAATTTGCATCTGGGGATGAATAGTTAATGGTATTTTACAATAAAAAAAAACAGTAAGATACTGTTCTAAAATCAGAAATTTACAGAAATTCGTACTTTCATGATGTAAAATTACATATCTACTGTTCTTGTTAACTGACTGATTCACATGTTAATTTACATGCTATCAATGAATATTTAACCGTATTTTACAATTATTATAAGTAAGATACTGTTGTAAATTCACCGTAAATTTACAGAAATGTATTACAGTGCATGCTTCGGTCTTATTTAGGGTAGATCAGCTATTGTACTTGATTGCTATGCTGCTTTTAAGACATAACGACCAATTACGGCTCAGCTTCAGAAAACAGGTGAGCTGTGATTGGTCGTTAGCTGAGCCCTGAGCAATTGTGATCTAATTTTCAGTCGACAGAAATGACAAAATGGCCGCCCCCTGAGATGACTGAAAACAGGTGGATTTTGCTGCTTGAGTCATATTCAACAAACGCAATATTAATCACAATGCCGTATTTCAACTAGTGGGCCTGCTGGGAACATATTCTTGAAAAAAAAAAATGTGTTTGGGTTGATTTCCGCTTTAAGTTGTGGCCCAATGGAAATATCTCAACTTCAGCCATCAACTATGCTTTAAAAAAGTTCAGCTTCAGAAAACAGGTGAGCTGTGATTGGTCGTTAGCTGAGCCCTGAGCAATTTCGATGTAATTTTCAGTCGACAGAAGTGACAAAATGGCTGCCCCCAGAGATGGCTAAAAACGGGTGAATTAACTCTTATTCCACAAACGCAATCAGAATGCCTTGTTTCAACTAGTGGGCTTGCATAGAACATATTCTCGAAAAAAATATGTTTGGGTTGACTTCCACTTTAAGGCAAAAATAAATTAATTAGTCAAAATATAATGTAGGTCATTATTTTAAGAGGCTGACTAAATGCAAGTTAAAACTACCATGCAAAGCAAAAGCATATCAACAACACCCAGAAATGCCGCCGGCTTCTCAGGGCCGGAGCTCATCTGAGATGGTCTAACGCAAAGTGGAAAAGTGTGCTGACGAGTCCGCATTTCAAATTGTCATGTCATGTCCCAAACCGCTTATCCTATATAGGGTCGCGGGGAGTTGCTGGAGCCTATCCCAGCTGTCAATGGGCGAAGGCAGACCCCACCCCGAACTGGTCGCCAGCCAGTCGCAGGGCACACATAGACACTGTCACTGAGCGGGAATCGATCCCAAGCTGCCCGCACACAACTCAGGCGTGTGTACCACTACACTATCAGCGGACCGCATTTCAAATTGTTTTGGGAAATCATGGATGTTGTGTCCATGGCAAGTCACATTCTGCACGTGTTACAACAGAGTGGCTTCACAGAAAAGGAGTCCGAAAAAACGCAAATATCCATATTAAATGAGGAAAAGAAAAACAATAACAAACAAAACAGTGGTTGGTTCATTTCACAATTCTTGGTTTTATATGTCTAACATTTAGAAAGTAAAATGAGAAAAAAAAGCATGAGCAATTCAATTAAAAAAGCATTGAATTATTTTACCACTAGGCCTACTTAAAATGATCCAACATTATTTTGTTCTCATAACTCATAACTGAGTTACTGCTACTACAGAAAAAAAAATGTTTTGAATCAGGTTATTTTGGGAGGGGAAAGAATGATTCTAACAAATGTACTGGTTTAAGTTAGGTTGACTTATTTATTTCTATTAAGATGTACTGCTAGGTTTTACTCTGCAGGAGGCTTAAACGTGTAACATTCTGGATACCTTTCCTTCATTTTAAGGAATATTAATAATGTTACTCATTTAGAGTACAACGTTACTACTAGTAACACTAGTGTTTCTGATACTTTTCAACTTTTGAATGAAAATCTATTCTTATTTTCCTTTATTTTTAGGGCTGTCAAATTTAAAGCATTAACTGTGGAGAATAATTTAAATTTCATAACGCAATAAAAAAATTTACTCAGTTAACTCAGTTTACTTCCTGTAGCAGCTCCTCTGCTCACTGTGCAGCCAAACTTAGAGGAGGGCCACTGTTGCAAAGATGGACTTTTACATAGTTTTACTTTAAAAAATGTTGCTTGACGGCTCATTGGAGAAATCCAAAATAATTTGCACACTTTGCACAACCAAATTCAAATACTATATTAGTTGTACGTCTTTGGTGTATTGTTCAACTGTTGTGTTTTATACAATACAATACAGTACAATACAACTTAATTTTTGTAGCGCATTTGTTAACAGCTATAGATGTAACAAAGCACTTTACACTACAACAACAAAACTGCAATAATATCAAAAGTGAGAGCAATAAATTAAAACACAAAATACGATATACAATAGACACCGGAAAACAGCAAAAAACCTTCAGTCTCACGTCGGCTCAAAAGCTGGAAAATAATCGTATTCAAGGATCAAAGAAAGCTATTACAACAGTCTTCGAATCAAAATATACCTGTATTTTTTTTCCATATTAATTCCAAGATTTTACCGAAGTAAATATTGTTTCCAAGCTTTATAAAAAATTTGCGTTGAAAAATGCGATTAATCACGATTAATTATGGAACATTTTGCGATTAATTAGTTAAAACATTTGAATCGTTTTACAGCACTAGTTATTTTTGTATTCCTTCCTCCATCGATTCATCCATTTTCTATTCTGCTTTTCCTTTGCTTGCCAGGGGCTGCATTGTCACATATGCAAAGTGTTTTGGACATGTTATTTTTTTAATGGTTCAATTTAGCAAAGCATGAAAGCCATAACTGTTTCACTGTGGACAAATACAGTAACAGTAATAATAATAATAATAATAATAATAATAATAATAATAATAATAATAACAATTTTCTTTAAATGAATGCACACCTAAGTTTCTATATTAAAAGGGTGTAACTTCAATTATTCACCGTCTGGGTGTGGGCTATGTCCTCAACAGTGGGAGGTAAGTTTACTGAGGGAACAAATACGCAGTTGATCAGACTAGCCGACCTCTCTACCAGGAAACCGAACTGATGAAATTCTTCAAAATAATCACGAGTTGGACACACTGAAACAAGAAGCTGTGGGCGTTTTACTGATGTGAGTCAATCAAACCAAACCCATTTCACTTGGCTGTATTTAAGTCTCGTCCTAGTAGTTAAACCAATTGAGGTTTTCTTTTCTACACCTTTTTTCTGGCAACTGGAAGTGTGTCAGGCAAGTATGTTTATTTTACGTTAAAATAATATTTATTTGTTATGTTATTTTCAAATGACATACAATCGAGTATCATGCTTCCTCAACGACGGCTCGATTGTTTTTTAAAATGTGCCATTGCGTTGAGATTTCTTGGCCTATATTTGACTAAATGAAATGTATGAGCTAGATGTAGAGGAAAATATGCAAAGCAAGATGTGCAGTATGTGTTGGATGGTTAAATTCATAATTGTAGTTTCCTTGATATCCTAAAAAGGAGAACAAACATAGTTGGTATTTTTTTCTGATGTAAACAAAATAAGGTAATACTGTCTAAATATTTATTTATCTATTTATTCATTTTTTACACAAAAAGTGCATTAACCTGTACAAGTCAAATAAAAAAAATATACATGTGGGATTTTTTATTTCTTTCTTTTAATGTGACGCCTCTGAAGCCTCTAAATTGCCCTTAGAGGGGAGTGGGAGTAGAAATGTCACCTATTTAAGATAAGATAAGATAAGATAAGAATGCCTTTATTACGTCCTGTAATTGCCTGGGACTAGCCCAGTGAACCCAGCATATGCATATGTGTTTCGAATGTGGAAGGAAAACGAAATACCTGCAGAAAACTAATGCAATCATGGGAGAACATGAAAACCCCACACTGGAAGGCCAAACCTCAGAACTGGGAGGCAGACGTGTTAACCACTGCTTCACCAAACTGCTTGTACTGCAAATAAAGCTGCCATGAGTACTTTCCGTATAAATGCTGTAAATATAAATACTTTACTTTATGTCACCCCAGCATGAACATGGCAGATTTACCATACTGCCATCTACATCACATTTTCGTGAAAAAGTTTAAAATTCATTCATTATGGACCGAAATGTTCTTTCCTTGTCTTTGACACCAGTATGTGTTCCTTTTCTTTAGATGTTAGTTATTGGCCATGAGTGACTGGTCGTACCTGTCCAATCTTCTCCACAAGGTCCAAGCTCATTCCACCGTGGTAGGAAAGATCTGGATGAGCGTCCTCTTCGTGTTCAGGATCTTCGTACTGGGCGCTGCTGCGGACAACGTTTGGGGCGATGAATTGTCCGAGTTCTACTGCGACTCTAAAGAACCAGGATGTAAAAACTCCTGCTATAACTGGTTGTTCCCCTTGTCCTATGTGCATTACTGGGTGCTGCAAATCACATTTGTGTCAACCCCCACCTTGGTCTACCTTGGCCATGCTGTCTTCATCATCCACGAGGAGAAGAAAACGATAGAGCTGGAGCAGAGCAAAACAAATGGAAATGGAGTGAAGACATATAAATACACAGACGAAAGAGGGAAGGTGAAAATTAAAGGCATCTTGTTTTCCACATACATGACCCAACTGGTGTTCAAGATAATGCTGGAGGTGGGCTTCACCATCGGACAGTTCTATGTCTTTGGCCCGCTTAAAGTTGTCTCCGATTTCCATTGTAAGAATTCACCGCCTTGCGCAATGGAGAGCGGTTCCAGGTGTTACATTTCTCGTCCAACAGAGAAGACCATTTTCATCTACTTCATGCTTGCAGTTTCTGGCATTTCGGTACTCCTCAATATTATTGAGATTGTGTATCTGCTGTGCAGCAAACGGAAAAGCGCAAAGAAAAAACTCGCAGCTCAGACTCATGTGCTCTCTCCAACTCCGTGCACACCAATCAAGCCAACTTGGGGAGCTACGAGAAACCAGTATGGAGGCTACCCACTGTTGCCTCTACATTCTCAGGTCACCACATGCTTAAGCAACAATGACAGTCACATCCACTCAGAGTGACAACAAGGACAAATGAAGCACCCCGTGTAACTTTTTTTTCTACGACTGCTTTTCAAAGACGTGAAATTAAATTCAGATTGTTTGTATCCTTTGAATGTTTGATATTCATTGAATGTTCATGAATGTGGAATTAAATTACGTTGAATGCACATGAAGGTACAATTACTTCGCTTTCTCTGCGTGTGCTTCAAAATGCACGCAAGTTACCACTAGATGGCGCTAAATTGTACACATTGGCTGCATCAATTAATGAAAGTGAATGCGGAAATCAATGTCTTCCTTTTTGCGTTGTCCAGTCAATCAATTTCTACATTTTCTTTCTGCAAATGTTTGTTTTATATGTCCAATGAATTTGACTGGTGACTTGCATAGGGTGTACAGCGCTTCTCGCCCATAATGAGGACAAGAGAGAATTAAGAAAGCAATTTATTTCCAACTCAGAGAGAAGCATTAACCTACTACAGTAACACAAAAAATGCCAAGATGAATGATTTGATTCTACAGGTGTTGGCCTACCTACATTATATAGTTTTATATCAACATTGAAAAATAAATCGCTGGATTCTGGTTGGTCTGGCAGCATGGAGATTCATCACAAAGAAAATGCCTACTTCAACCTGCTTGTTTCACCTACATGTCATATTTTGATTTACTGTGGCGAAACCGATATAAGATATAAATACAAAATATAAACCACACAGCAATAATTAGTGCCACGGTTAAAAGTGCACAAACACTTTCACGTGCATTGTATTAATTCAGCCACTAGGTGGTAGCACAAACAGGCAAATCGAAACAAGAAAAGTTAAGGGAAACTACACAAACTTATTTCTCTCAAAAGTTTGTTTTATTTGCACATTTTGTGGGCAGTCTTTTCTTCAAAACAGTAAAAGCCCACATTTAACATGATATGTGTATGTATCACATGAAAGGGATAGCAAACAACCCGCAGGCTCGGAGTGAGACAATCTGTTTTATGTCTGTTGCTGAAACTAGATGGCAAATGTTTGGTGTGTTATAGCTGAAGCATATTCGTTAAAAGAGAGGGAGAGAGAAAAAAAAAAAATTCAGCGACATTCAAATCAACAGGTGTCGATGCCACCACAAGCGTATAAGGTCCGCACAGCTAACTCTTGCCCAAATAGCGATCAAAGTTGAATTTCTGGCTACTGAAATGTTGTTTTTAATGCATGCGTACACATCTATACATATTTTGGCCATGTGTCTGGAAAAAAACATGGTTGGGCAACTTTTTATGGCATTTAAGTTTAAAAAAAAGAACGTTTCCCCTAAAAGTTGTTTAATAAGCCACGCAGACGCTCTTGTTAGTTCTTTCAAATAACTTTTTTTTTTTTTTCTGTGGTGCTTTGAACTTTTCTATGTTGGCCTGCCGGAAAAAAAAAAAGCTTTTTTTTTCATTCTCATGGAGCGCGAGAGGGTCTTCGGTCTTGACGTCAAGGTCAGGTGACTCCCTCTTCTGACGGGACACTTATAAGGGAAGTTTGATAAGTTAGGCTCAGTTTCCCGTCTGTTCCCAAACTTGGATGTCGACCCCTCTGGAGAGTGATTTCCAATTAACATAACGGAAAGAGTCCGACAGGGCGCTCCCTGTTTTCCACTCTGTAACTTTCCAGGTGAGTTTGAAGCTTCAAATGCTTTATTTCATTAGAAATTAGCCTGTAAATATTCTGTTTGGACACAGAAACACAGTGCTCATTGAACATAGGAATTTAGGTAATTGTTTACAACAGTAATTTTAAACATGCTCCCAAACTTTAATCTTCTCTACATTTTATTTCTTGATGGATTTATGTATTTATTCATTTATTTGTGGGACCACTTTAACTTGTATGCCACTACTGACCATTGATCCTGTTCCTTGAATCTCGCTGAGTGAGTGAATGATGTTATTTAACTAAAGGTTTATTTCCCAGTCAGCCCAGTGAGTTTACAGCTGTTAAACAACCTCAAAAAGCTGCTGTGGAATAGCAGGAAACCTCAAACTGGGAATTGTTTTTCCATTCATATCCTGTGTCTTCTGCGCGGGCCATTGTGTTGGATTTGTCTGTGGTGTCTGAATCATTTACCACCAAAGCCACTCATGTAGAAAGTGGCGGGAATTTCTGTGTTTAATAAGTATAACATCATTTATTGTCTTTTATGGCACTTGGCATGATTGACTATACCTATTTTAGTGGTTGACTAAGCCTAAAAGAAGTTATGACCCGTACAATCACCCAGGTTGCGGGAGAAGGTACATTGTTTTGCCCTAAAATCTCATTAGGGAACATGTGGCGGTAATTTATAGTATCAAAGAAGTCTTTAATTTTTAATAATCTCCTAATGAGGGCATATTTCCCCATTAAGTCAGTCAAAAAACGTTCAATTTGTAGTTCAGCATTAAGTCACTAAAACCAGTTGTCTTAAAACTTTTAATGCAGAAGGCTACCATCAGTCACAGAAAATAAATATTGGCTAAATGTGAGCTTAATGAAAAAAAATAAGTATGAGAGGATGCTTGTTATGATTCGTCAATATTTAATGACACTTTTGCATCGCAAAATACTGGACCCAAAATACTGATCCGCGGCATTAAGCAATGTTCATTCCTCTCACGAGTTCATAAAACTTCACTGAAACTTTTCTATTGGTAGCTTTCCTATCATTCTTAATATGTATGGGTTATGAAATATTAACATTTTCTGTATTCTTCCTTCTTCCCTAGCAACAGAGATGAGTGTGGGCTTGGTGGAGGAAAAAAAAAATCCTGCATGTCACGGGTGTCACTTGGGTTAAAAATGAACGACAATGTAACTATGCAGTTCTTAGTGTTTTGTTTAAATGATGATTGCTTAACATGCATTGGAAGATGGCTATTACGCCATTAGAATTATATCTGGAGTGTCTTTGCTGAATTTCGGTTAAAGCGGAAGTCAACTACAAAATTTTCTTTTCAATAATATGTTGTATGCGCCCCCACTAGTCTAAACACGGCATTCTGATTACAATTGCGTTTGTGGAATATCAGTTACGAACCAAAATCCACCCGTTTTTATCCATCTCTGGCGGCGGCCATTTTGTCACTTGCTGTCGATTGAAAATGACGCCACAATTCCTCAGGGCTCAGGTAACGACCAATCACGGCTCACCTGTTTTCTGAAGCTGAGCCGTGATTGGTTGTTACCTGAGCCCTGAGCAACTGTGATGTCATTTTCAGTCGACAGCAAGTGACAAAATGGCTGTCCCCTGAGATGGACAAAAATGGCTGGATTTTACTACTTAACTCTTATCCCACAAACAATACTCATCAGAATGCCGTGTTTAGACTAGTGAGGCTGCATAGAATATTTTCCTGTAAAGAAAATTTGAGTGTTGACTTTTCTCTTTAAGATCAAAGCATTTACAGGCAATTTCTATGGGAATGCACCATGGCCTTTCCATGTGAAGTTTGCATGTTCTCGCTAAGATTGTTGCATTCTCTTGACTTTCCTCTTACAGTCCAAAAACATCAAGCTACCTTACGTAATTAAGGTTAGGATCATTAAAAAGTGCTCTAAGTGTGAATATGTCAGTCCTGCGATTGACTGTTGATCATTCCACGTTGTGCTCCGCCACTCAGTTGGGATCCAAATTCCATATGACCCTGTTTAGGTCGTAAATATAAAATGTATAGATGTTACTTGCCTTCAGACTTTTGTGTCACAATGGCCAGCGCTAATCTGCCAACGGGACAGTGTGAGCACTGTGGAAAGAAGCTCACAGCAGGGTTTTCCGGTCCGCTCCACACGCACTTTACAATCCTACATTGGCTTCACATTCTCATAAATGAGCAGCTTCATTCCTGCAACATCTTGATTGAGAACTTGGCAAGAGACAACATCATTTGGCAGATTTTTTGGGGTGTTCACTGAAGCTTCATGTCTGTAACAATTTATTTGTGCTACTTCATACCCCACTCTAAGGGTTAGGCGTAGAAAACATCGTGTACCTTTAACACTCTACAATAAACCTATATGTAGAGGGCGGAAATGGCAACAATATAAACTAATTGTAGGGTTTTAAAATGATCAAAACCAATTTGTTTACAAGTATTCTCACTTGCCATGGGCTCAAGGGACTGCTGAAAATTAAAGCAGCAGGAAAATACTTAATCTAAAATCCCCTCATGTGACTGAAATGTTTTTATTCAAGCTCTCCAGCCAGTTTGATCTGGAATAATCCAAGGTTAACACCTTCATTTCTAAGAGAGTGAAAACGTTGACTGTATATCCTTTTATTTCCACAAACCTAATCTTGATGTCGTGAAACATGGATATGTCTCTCATCCAAGGTTTTGCTAAACTTTCTGGGTTTATGTAAAGACTCATTGAATGTCATATTGGGTGTTAGTTCGATCCTGACATACTTTCTCAAATTTACAAGATTGGGTTGCTCTAAGTGAGCAGAATGTCTTTGCTGTGCTTGTTTCACAAGGACCAATAAAATCCAACAACATACAGAAGATGCTATTGAAACACTTTATGTTGAAACTACCAAATGAAGTAGAATCTCCAAAGTAGTACCAGAACGATCAAGTAAAAATGGCAGTTTCCCTTCTCAGTTTTTAGTTAAAAATAGTCCATTGAGGTCTGTCGCCTCTGGTTTATATTCTTTATTTTCTCGTTGCACATTATTGCCTCAACAGCTCTTTTTAAAGCTGGTTGTTCTACAAAAAACAACCCAAACAAAAACCCACAAAACAAAACCAAAAGCCGATAAACAGCAAAACATGCAGAAAGAATCCTTTGATGCAAGTCATGGCGCCTTAAAAGCAATTCCAAAAAATCTTGGTCAAATTGCCCCTTTAGCGGTTCCACTGTTGTGGATGCTTGTACTCGAGCCTGAAGAAATCTTTGGAGGCAGACGTTTAGAACTAAACTCACATATTGTTCTGTCTTTGAACAGTCCAGACATTCAATTCCAGGTACTTTTTTTTTCTCAAATGTTAGGGTCTGAAAATGTCTGGCACTGAATGAGCTAAGCATGCCTTGCCGTGGGAGTCAAGCCAAATTATGGTGATTGGTTCGAATTGAAAATATATTTTCAATTTTCTCACATATTGATTTGCTTTCTTTTTCCAGCAAAGTCTCCTTGAGGATGGGTGATTGGAGCGCTCTTGGTCGATTGCTGGATAAGGTCCAGGCTTACTCTACCGCTGGGGGGAAGGTCTGGCTCTCTGTCCTTTTCATCTTCCGAATTCTGGTCCTGGGCACGGCAGTCGAATCCGCCTGGGGAGATGAGCAGTCCGCCTTCAAATGTAACACCCAACAACCTGGTTGCGAGAACGTCTGCTATGACAAATCCTTCCCCATCTCCCACGTCAGATTCTGGGTCCTCCAGATTATCTTTGTGTCAACACCTACACTACTTTATCTGGCTCATGTCTTTTACCTGAACAGGAAGGAACAGAAACTGAACAGGAAGGAGGAAGAGCTTAAAGTTGTGCAAAATGACGGCGGAGATGTTGACCTCCCGCTGAAGAAAATCGAAATGAAAAAGCTCAAGTATGGCATTGATGAACACGGCAAAGTCAAGATGAAGGGGGCACTGCTCAGAACTTATATCGTCAGCATTTTTTTCAAGTCCATGTTTGAAGTGGGCTTTCTTGTGATCCAGTGGTACATGTACGGCTTCAGCCTGTCGGCCGTCTACACCTGCGAGAGGTCTCCGTGCCCGCATAGGGTGGACTGTTTCCTGTCCCGTCCCACAGAAAAGACCGTCTTCATTATCTTCATGCTTGTGGTTTCTCTGGTGTCCCTGCTCCTTAACGTCATTGAGCTCTTCTACGTCTTTTTCAAGAGGATCAAAGATCGCGTGAAGGGCCAACAGCAGCCCACTCTCTACACTAGTGGGGGCACTTTGAGCCCAACCCCCAAGGAACTCTCCACTACCAAGTATGCTTACTATAACGGCTGCTCTTCCCCTACCGCTCCACTCTCGCCCATGTCCCCCCCAGGTTACAAGTTGGCCACAGGAGATCGGGGAACAGGTTCTTGTCGTAATTTTAACAAACAGGCCCATGAGCAGAACTGGGCTAACTATTCTACGGAGCAGAACCGCCTTGGCCAGATTGGAGGAGGAGGGAGCACTATTTCAAACTCCCACGCGCAAGCCTTTGACTTCCCCGACGACACCCACGAGCATAAGAAACTGTCCTCATCAGCCGGGCACGAGATGCAACCTCTACCGCTGATGGACGCCAGGCCCTGCAGCCGGGCCAGCAGCCGGATGAGCAGCCGGGCCAGGCCAGACGACCTGGATGTGTAAACCTAGCTGGCGGCCTGAGAATCAGGAAACAATCACTTAGGTTGAAACAGTTACTGTTTTTGTCATAGAGACTCTTAGTTCGTCAAGAGACATTCAAACTTGTTACGTAACACTGTCAAAAGGTACAAGTTTCAAATAGTTTTGGATGACTTTCCATTTGCTTATTTCACCTAACCTAGCCTTAATAGAGCGCACCCGTAGAAGTGGGTGAAAGGCAGAGGTGATTCTGAGATCCAGTCACTCTCTTGAACAGTGGAACACAGAGGTCAATAAGTCAACCCCCATAAATTCTTTGCAATGTTGTATGCAGTCCCACTAGTCGATACATTCTGATTAATATTGAGTATGTGGAATATGAGTTAAGCAGCAAAATTCACCTGTTTTTGTCCATCTCAGGGGGCGGGGGCCATTTTGTCACTTCTGTAGACTGAAGATGACATCAAAGTTGCTCAGGGTTCACATAACGACCAATCACGGCTCACCTGTTTTCTGAAGCTGAGCCATGATTGGGCGTTACCCAAGCCCTGAGCAACTGTCATGTCATTTTCAGTCGACAGCAAGTGACAAAATGGCCGCCCCCTGAGATGGACAAAACAAGTGGATTGTACTGCTTAGCTCATGTTCCACAAACACAACATTAATCAGAATGTTGCATTTCAACAAGTGGGCATGCACAGAGCATATTCTTGTAAATAAAATTTGCGGGCTCGGTTGACTTCCCTTTTAAGCTTGTTTTCGATTAAATCTGTGGTCATTCCATTTTATACCCGTGCTGACAAAGGTTTGTCAGCCACCAAGCAGGACAAGTTCAGTTCGATTCACTGTGGTTTGGTTTCGAATAGTAAACAATGATTTTGATTGTGTTTCCAATATGTAGGCAGGATGATGATAGCTTGGTAAACAACTTCCTGTCAACCAATCAACACTGCACTATTAAGGCCCTGATACACTAAACCGACTTCGGAGGTCGTGAAGCGTTGTGGCGTCTTTAAGCGCTGTCTGATTGGTGTAGTGACCACTGACCACCGTCGTAGTGTCGTAACCCGTCTCTAAGCGTCTGGGGGGGCGTTTACGCATGTTGAATCGGCGTCGCCAGTTGTGACATTTGGTCACTCTGATTGGCTGTTAGCTAGCAAATCAGCGCTTTGAGCACCAACGGGACGGGACAAATACGGATAAACAGTGAGCACGCCTTCGCTGCCTTAATCTTCTTACAAGTACAAGAGCGAGGGTTGACAATGTAAGTATTTCACAATACCGTGTCAAGAACGTGATGGTTTACTTCGCGTGGGAGTTCATCGTGAGCGAAGAATAGAGCCGAATGCATTGTTTACGTTGTTATAATCCGCCCCCGGCCAACAGCTTTCCGGTTGGATTTTTCTAACAATGAGAAATATTGACTACCGCCGCAGATGGTATGGAAGGGTATTACATCTTATGCATGCGTAGAAGCTACTTTAACGGTCAGCGTCGCTGTCTGTCGTTGCGGTGTGTTTTGCCTGCGTGGAGTGCCGACAGCCGGCCAGACGCCACGGGGGTAAGCGTCTGTCACTGTTGGTGAATGTCGTTTTGGTGTAACAGGGCCTTAAGGCTGTCCTAACAGCAGTTTTGTTTTGTTTTGATTCCAGTCACCAGAAATTTGGAGCTGCATTTGAAAAATATCAGTTTGGGCCGCTGCACTTCAATACTGTCGTGTAAATTTAAAGTCAGTCCCTGTCAGTCATGGGCTTTTGGAAACGTCATCACTTTTCTCCCCATTACGGTGCCCAGCTAACGGTTCTCAATGAGAGATAATAAATAAACAAGGTAGGATACAAGTTTTCCAACCATGTATTTCATGCAACTTGGAAAGTGTGCCAAACTGAAGCACCTGTTCTGCTTGGTGGATTCACAGCGATAGGTGAGAACGGCACGTCATGTTTCACAGTTATTGCCGGGTGACTTCTCAGATGACTATTGTATTACTGCAAATACATGAAGCCTCATTCCGGTTTTCCCAACATGAGATGATTAAGAGTTGAAATGTGGACATTTAAAAAGCCCATTGTCAATGTGCTGTGCCTTTTTTCCATTGGCAACAAGCAATAAGATGGTTAATGTTTGGCAAAGGAAAAATTAGCAGAACAAGGTTTTGGGGAGCTTGCTGAATATTTTCTTTGCTAGGCATCTGATGGAAATCTACCACTACGATAAAGAATTGACTACTACTCAGTCTTTATATTGTACTCATAGTATTTCAAGTCCCCACAAAGTGTATATTTATTGGCCATTTCTACAGTAACAACATCAGTCAGTCTGGATGTTCTTTTCCTGATAAACTTTGAATTTATGTGGTATTTCATTCCGTGGATTTATTTGTGTTTTTCTTAAAGGAGCGTGTGAGTGGCAGGATTGATGGATCAGGCTGTTGTAACACAGCAGTCTATTGGTTGGTGAAATCATTGCTTCCTTTTTCATATTTGTGGGAAGTTGGGAGACCGCAGAAAGATTTTTTTTTTTTTTACATATTTGAGTGAATGATCTCGTTAGTGTATTTTTTTTTTCTTTTTTAGCGTCTCAGTCTCAATGTCAGCATTGCTGCTTGAGAAATAGTTACATAGTACTGTAATTCAAGCTAACTGTCACAATAAAAATGTGAGTTTTTAGAAGACTTCTTATAGATCTGGACTAATATTTAGTCAGTTATATTAAGAGATATGCCAATGTAGCTCCACAACTACAAAACATTAGAATAAATCGCAATTTGTGTTTTGGAAATGAGTCAATGCATCGTTCTGTCGGTACTTACATGTGTCATGGATCTTTCAGCTACAATGGCATTTGCACTGAGATCTAGATGATAATTATATGTTAATATGATGCACCCACAACGTGAGAAGCGTTTTCTGATATACATGTTGCTAATTTATTTTATAACAGAGAAATCACTACAGTGCGTAATATGCGATTGCGACTGCTAGTTTATTTGTTCTGGGCCAGATGTTAATACTCAACTGACAAAGCGGGAGGAATAGTCATTTGTTACAGTAGTTCAGACAGTGCTAATCCATGTACAATGTAAGTGCATGATAGCAAAGCAAACACTCATTCATTGTATCTGTGAAAACTATTTTAACCAATAAATGTTTCAACGTTCTTTATTATCTGATTGACTGTTTGATTGTTTTTTTAAATTTAGCCCTGTTCTAGCTAACATACCAAAAAGAAGACTTTTTCCAGTTGTTGTGACACGGAATGTATGACCATGCAAATATTGTAGAATGCAACCTCAGTACATGAACAATTCAGTTAACAAAAAACATTTTCGAAGAATATTGATCAGTTCATACACTATTTCTGCTTCATGGACAGTCTTGGCATTGACCCGGAAGACTCACCTTGAGGTCACCAATTAAAATTATCGCTACTGTGAGGCTAACCCAACATCACTTTTTAAAACATTATGAATTGATCTTTTCAGACGGACACCTTCCCTGCTAACTTTAAGGCAGCAGTGGTAAGGCGGCTTCTGAAAAAGAGCAATTTAGAGTTTTTTTTTTAACCAATCTTGACAACTATAAACCGGTATCACACTTACATTTTTTAAGCAAAATCGTCACTGTTTTGTGAAAAACATTAATGTCAATTTTTTAAACTTTTCTTATTTTTACGTGAATGGGGTTTCCACGTTACAGACATCACATTAACGTGAAAATAAAATTAAAAAAAATTAAAAATTGGACATATGTGTTTTTCACAGGACAGCGACGATATGCTAGTTTTCATTCAATTTAATAACTTCAATATTTCTGAAAGGTTCCAATCTATATTTTTTGGATAAACCACAGCACCAAGCCTGCATGTCAAGATTTTAAATTACAGTAAACAAGTTGGGAACGATATTCGTGCCCAGTGCAAATCTAGCGCAAAGTGCCGTCTATCTGTGCGCATGGATGGAGTTTTCTTTTGGTATTTTGGTAGACAGCCGCAGGTAAAAAGTGGCGTTTACGCCACTGTGGGAGTGAACATAGCCAACTTGATTGCCAGCCAATTATATCGCCTCTCCTTATTCTGGTTTATGGTCTACATAGTGGAAGCATAACGGACTCGCTGGAGTCCGTGCAGGAAAACGGCACGTGCAAAGTAGATTTATAAGGAACTGCAAGATCTCCACTTGCGGATGAAGTAAAACTGACACACACACTCACACATCAGCTGTGCCGCGGTACACGGGTACTTTCAAAAATATATTAAAGATGACAATAATTCTAATATTGCATTAAATGAATTGATGCCTACAATGATTCAGAGGATTCAATGCACTCTAATGTCATATTTATGAATGAAATATGATGATATCCACCATTCATATCAGCGGAGCGCAGAATCAGTCTAGCTGCGCCTGGATTTTGTTACGCCACCTGCACCACAATTTAGAGGTGGTTTTACCTGGTTTGAAGTCTAATCTACTTTCTGTCACGAAATTGTCAGGTGCTTGTAATCAACCACCAAAACACCTAGCAAGACGCAGCGTGGTGTGACAAATTCCCAAACACGGTAAATTATACTTGCCCCGCCACGAAATGAAGATGCGGCAGTTTTTATGCTGTGCGCACATGCGTCTGTCTATGAATAGAAATAGAAAGTACTTTTATGGTAAGTTTTGATACACACTCCTCGAAAGTCTATTAAAGCGGAAGTTAACCCAAACATATTTTTTTCAAGAATATGTTCCCAGCAGGCCCACCAGTTGAAACATGGCATTCTGATTAATTTTGCATTTGTAGAAAATAAATGAAGCAGCAAAATGCACTCGTTTTTAGCCATCTCCGGGGGCGGCCATTTTGTCTCCTGTTGACTGAAAATGACATCACAACTGCTCACAACGACCAATCACGGCTCAGATTCAGAGAACAGGTCAGTCGTGATTTGTGGGGCCTTGATGGTGAGCACCTGGTGCACCCACGGGCTTGGCTGGGCACAGCCTCACCCCGTATGATAGGAAACAAGTTGCCATGCGATGTCGAAAGGTTCTGACTAGATGTAGTTGATACAGCTCAAGTTCTGGAACTAGTGTTCTGGAGATGGGTTGGACTCTCTCCTTTTCTGGAGTTTCCCCTCTGCCAATCTCGCGGACTTAGAGGTACCTTATGTTCCATACCGAGCCGTAGGCTCAAAACATACTGTTCTTTTGTTGCTGTTGTTGTTTGGTGTCTCAGAGTACTAGAAAATTCTGCAGGTTCCAGAATATTCTCTATTTGGTCTCCAGTACTCCAGTGATTGGTCGTTGTGAGCAGTTGTGATGTCATTTTCAGTCGACAGAAGACAAAATGGCCGCCCCCGGAGATGGCTAAAACGAGTGGATTAACACTTCCACAAACGCAATATTTATCAGAATGCATTGTTTCAACTGGTGTGCTTGCATAGAACATCCATCCATCCATTATCTGTACCGCTTCTCCTCACAAGGGTCGCGGGGCGTGCTGGAGCCTATCCCAGCTGTCTTTGGGCAGTAGGCGGGGGACACCCTGAACTGGTTGCCAGCCAATCGCAGGGCACACAGAGACAAACATCCGCACTCACAATCACACCTAGGGGCAATTTAGCGTATCCAATCAACTTACCATGCATGTTTTTGGAATGTGGGAGGAAACCGGAGTGCCCGGAGAAAACCCACGCAGGCACGGGGAGAACATGCAAACTCCACACAGGGAGGCCGGAGCCGGGATCGAACCCACGACCTCTGAACTGTGAGGCGGACGTGCTAACCAGTCGACCACCGTGCCGCCCTGCATAGAACATATTCTTGAAAAAATATATGTTTGCGTTGACTTACGCTTTAAGTAACATGGTGTTCATCAGGGTTCAATTTGAGTCCAGAATGAATTTCCATAGCTTCACTGTACTTCTCTGTTTCTCCTGATGACACCAGTCCAATGGATGCTCCTTTAACTGTATTTTAGATGACAAATCTTGGATGGCAGAGAACTTTCTCCAGCTTAACCAGGAAAAAAAACTCAAATTGTAGTAGTTGGTCCTGAGGCTCGAAGAGAAAAGATTTTCACTAAAGTTCGAATTCTCTCCAAGTGAAAATCCTGGGTGTTATTTTAGACTCTGAGCTCACTTTTATCCCTCGCATTGTTATTTTTTTCTTTTTCATTTGAAGAATATAGCCAGAGTCCCCCCTCTTCTTACTTGGTCCAACAGAGAGACACTAATGGATGCTTTTATCACTAATCCATGAAATAGTGTTGATTACTGTAATGCCCCGCTTTCCGGTTTTCCTAAAAAGAGATTCTCAAGTTTAAAAAGTACTGTACAAGGAAAGTTTTATGATTGATTATACTTTGACGACAAATACATAAATACATTCATATAAATACATACAATACAAATACATACATAATGCAATGTCTCTGTTTTCAGTTTGTGTTTCAGTGCCTGGGGTGAGCATTGGTGGGCGGTGCCTCCTGATAGTGCACCTGTCATGAATTTGATCAGCTGATTTTCAATTTTCAGCTGAGGCAGCCTTCCTCATCCTTGTTTGCCCCTGCGTGACTTGTCATGTTTTTCATACTTCTCCGTGTTTGAGTCCCCGTTGTACTTCAGACGTGCTTACGCTTTGTATTTTCCTTGCCTTCTCTGCTCACAGTATGTCCATCCGTGTTCTTGGTTGGGTATTGAGGTTTTTTTTGTTGTTTGTATTTCTCTTTTGAGGCAACTTTTTTTTTTTCCTGTGGCTTTGACCAATGTACTTCTATTTAGCACTGACCGTTGGTTGTGTCATATTTTGTTTGTTTTGCTTCCTCTCTTACATCCTTCCCTTGTGCAAGCGCTTTTCATTGTGTACACATTTATTGTGCATTTTATGTACTTATACCTGGAGTCTAATTTTGGGCATCTGCGTTCGTAGCTTGAAATTTGTAACGGAAAATGGATTGGTGGATGGAAATCAAGAAAGCGGAATGAGGCCCAGCCCATATTTTTTTTTTTTGTGCGCTGATGTTAGATGACCGCATTTTAAATACATTTTATGACTTTTACCTAAAAACATAGTTTGAGGAATGCATAGGCAAAACATGCAGTCAGGGTTAGGTATGCGTTTTCCAATTGAAGTGGAAGAGCAGATGCGTGATTTGACGTCATTAACTTAATTTATTTCCTTTAACTGGCACATACAGGCAAACTTTATGCTAGCCTGCTCTTGCTCCATTTCATTAAATACTACAACTTCTTATCAAAAGCAGTTAACTACTTGTTCTATTTATGATATATTTCACATGCCCAGTTTGAAAATACTAAGTTCCTTTGTGTTGGCATTCTTCTTTCATTACCAACTTAATGTCGTGCCATATAATGCATAAGAATATGCAATAAGTATATACAGTATACAGTAATATTTATCCTGACATGCATAAACACATCTCTTACTGATTAGTTTTTTTTGGGGGGGGTTAACTACTGACGTTAATAGAGAATTGCATCATGTCCTTAAAACAGAGAAAACCATCCAACTATGTTGGCATGCTTGCCGAACACCACATAAACCAAGTCATGATCCACAAAAAGGAGCGCAATAAGGCTCCAAGGTATTCAGCTCTGAGCTTTACTCTAGCTTTGATAAAAGCTTCCGAGAGATGTAGTTAAATTTCATAACAAGAAAGGACACCGCTCTTTTTCACTTCTCCAAGTTCCCCATTTAATCTTTCCATCGCACTAAATCAAACCACATGTTGTGCAGACTGGAGCCACAGCATGAAGACCGCGTGTGTCAGAGTTAAAAAGGTAGCGGGGCAAATGGGAATTGTAAACTTGTATTAATAATATCTTCATTAAGTAGGTCTACACTGAATTTTTACACACAGACACCAGAACTAGGCACGTTTAATCATTATTATCTAATTCAAGACAGAAACTTTGCCTCTATTTCTCATGGAAACTTCTAACATTATGGTGCTGGATGTTAATAGTTTGGGTTTATTTTATTCAAAACATTGAAAAAAATGTATGTTCAGTATGACAAAGCATGTAAGGAACCAGTCAAGTCCATCATCCTCACAGACTTTTCCAGAAACAAATTGGAAGCTTTCCAAGATCTCCACTAAATCAAAGAGTGAGTACTATGTTGATTTCTGCACTGTCATCCCAATGAGGTTGCCAAGCAACAGATGTGTTCCAGGAAGTCTGTGTGTCAGCCCAAAATAGTCTTGATGGGCTTAAAATAGGATGTATTAGCAAAATTCAGATGAGAATAAATACTTTTATTGCAATTTTGATCCCTCAAGGGGAAATTCATCTTACACTCTGGTGTATCATTTTTGTGTTGCACACCATCACACAAATGCAGGCTTCCATGTTTGAGTGAAGGGGCGCACAAATAGTGCTGAACCTCTTCGGCTAGTGGGGTGGGGGGTGGGGGGGGGGGTCGTTTCCATACTCAAAGGCACCTCGACAATAGTCAGGAATCATCAAAATGAAAATTTTTTTTTTTAAAGTCACACTGGAATCAGAACTTCATTCTACCAGCTTGACCACATTCAAGCATCGCAAAAGACCCTGCAATTGAACAGAGATGGATCTCCATGATCATCACTCTTACCTCTACTTGAAGAGGAACAATTGCTTCAGATTGCAAATGATGGCGCTCGACATCGAGTTGCAGGGACACAAGCCCAGGGCTCCCACTGATTCTGCATTATGGTGAATTGGTATTATTCTGGAGAATCATTGTAAGTAAGTGCCTGATATAAAGTGCATGTAAAGGTTTTTGTTATTGCCACTGCCTCTCCTCTACTCAGTCTGGAAAACGTTCATGCATGAAATTGGTCCCTGGTACAAAAAAAAAAAAGTTTGGGGACCTCTGTATGGAAGATGTTTGAGACATTCATCTTCCTCAACCTAACCAGGAAATTTGCGTGACAGCAATGCAGTACACAAAAGCATGACAAAGAATCAGATTGAGAGAAGTGAACAGTATTGTAGCAAATTAGTGGCGAGATGTTGCGCAACGCTGTGACATAAGCAGCTAGCCGGTTGGCAGAGTCATGTGCAACAGTGGCTGCAATGGTCTCGTTTCTTTGTTGTCGCGCTAATTTTTGTCATCACTGACCATGTTGCGGATCTAATTATCTGATTACTGGATGCCTTGTTGCCACGTAAAAGTGCGTAATGCTTTGTAAATGCCCGCTCTACTGTTTCGTCTCTGACGCAACAATTTTATGAATCTGTGTATGAAAGGCTATTGACTTCCTTCATTAGTGCCTGTTTATTATTGTCTTTGCATGTGGGTACTTCTTAATTGTATTGTATATTAAATCACTGGTTGAAGGGACAAGAACAAGGGGACAAAGTTACTTAAAAATATATTTGAATTTGTCTTTCTTTTAATTTTGTTTTTTCTGAGACTCTATTTTAAAGAGGAAGTCAACCCAAACATATTTTTTTCAAGAATATGTTCCCAGCAGGCTCACTAGTTGAAACAAGGCATTGCATTCTGATTAATATTGTCTTTGTGGAATATAAGTTAAGCATCAAAATCCACCCCTTTTTAGCCATCTCAGGGGGTGGCCATTTTGTCACTTCTGGCAACTGAAAATGACATCACAGATGCTCAGGGTTCAGATAACGACCAATCAGCTCAGCTTCAGAAAACAGGTGAGCTGTGATTGGTTGTTACCTGAGTCCCGAGTAGTTGTGATGTAATTTTCAGTCGACAGAAGTGACAAAATGGCCGCCCCCTGAGATGGCTAAAAATGGGTGGATTTTGCTGCTTAATTTATATTCCAAAAACGCAATATTAATCAGAATGCCGCGTTTCAACTAGTGGAGCTGCATAGAACATATTCTTGTACAGATATTTTGGGGGTTGACCCCCGCTTTAAGAGCGTTTGATGAATGTGCCATGTTCTGTTACTTATCCCATGCTATGTACACTTGCCTATTGGTCCCTTTTTGTCCTTTAGTCCATTTTAACTATTTATGTTCTCATCTTAACTACTCATAATAAACACTGATTGTGATCTTGTAAGCACATTCAGTTGTCACTTTGACTTTTGACCAAATACAATATGAATATCGATATTGGTGGGAATGGTAAAGCTATTTTAGATTAGTACACCAATAAAGGTAAAATAATACCACTTCATTAAAACACTGTAAACTGAAGTAGGACGGTCTGAGTCATGAAACTCCAGGGCTAAAAATGAGTCCCTGAATTCAACATATTCGTACGATTTCAAACCAACACATTCCACAAACACAATATTAATCAGAATGCCTTGTTTCAACACTAGGCCTGCTGGGAACATATTCTTGAAAAAAAACATGTTTGGGTTAATTTCCGCTTTAAAGGCTTTTTTCCAAAAACAAGTCACTTAAAGTGTTATGTATGCTTTTGACAGGCCAGAAAAGAAGTGACTGAGGTAAACAACGACCACAGGGCAGTGTTGGGGCTGTTGCTTTCTTGGCAAAAATGGCTGGGGAGTGGGTGCATGACTTGCTAAAAAGAAGACTACTAGATTGTGACATCATCCAATTGGCAGCTCATAAATATAACTGGACAAAAAATGGCAATCAGTCTGAATTTTTAATGCAACTTTACATTTCACTTTTCATCTGGAAGGGTAACCTTATATCAATGTAGGGTAGTTCAAACACAGGTTAAATACTGTAATCCTGTGTCGAACGTACAGTATGTGTCTGTATGTGACTATTCTATTGTGCAAAGGTCACACTTACATATCAGTGTGCTTTACCACCCTGGCCTGAAAGGAGACTATTTATCTGAATGTCTTTATCATTTTCACCCACTCAAATTTCTGCATTTCTGCATGTTTGACAAATACTGAAACATGATACTAAATGTTCTGTTTATTTTATGCCGATACAAATGTAGCTTTATTTGCGGCTTGGAAAGAACACACAAACATAGCATTTGAGCTACAGAACAACCAGGGGTGCAATGCAGGAAGTGGTGAGCAGGTGCACATGTGCACTGAAAGTCTTTGAATGTGCATCACATTTGAGTGGGAACTTTTGGATTTAGTGGACCCTATTTTGGTAGACAGGTGCTTGTGCAACTTAATTTTCCTTCCTGGGAAAGTGTTGTCTGCCCTGTTTGGGACCGTGATGTGCCCCATAGGCGTTGTGGCGCATGGAGCATGGTGCAAGGCGGTCTCCAATTGCCTACATCAACTGCAAGGGGTGATCTTGCAGCTTACCTAAAACATAGAAGTGACAACTCTGTGAAAGAGGTGCATTTCAGGTCAGTTTTTGAATTGTGCGTCTTTGATTAGGAGCTTCTGCTGTACGGAGGTGTGAACACGAGGCAGCAACCACAAGAAATGAACAGAATTTTTCATCCCGAGAAACTTCCAATTCTCAAGCCAAGCACTTGCAGACTGAACTCCTGCTGCCCCATTATTACCATTTATTCATGACAAGCATACTTCGGAGTGATCCTTGGAGAAATTTTAAACCGCCTTAACTCCTTTGGTTACCAGGAATGCCAATTCTTCTGATAACTTTGCAATATGGAGGATTTGTCGAGTGCAAGATAAAAAAAAGATGACAAAGTAATGTATAAATAAACTAAAGTAAAACTTTTCGACCCTCCTTCTTCTGTACGGCTTATAGTAATACTCAAATAAATACATTGAAAATAAAGCCTGAAATTTCCCTGTATGAAATTAACTGGCACAGACGAAAATGAAGGACTTTTTCACTATAATTTAGTTTTATAAATACAATTTCAGTTGCTCATCATTTTTCAAAGCACTCTCATTTCTTTTCTTTTTCAGCTATTTCACTAGTTTTTGTTAACTATAATAACCTTGCATTCATTACAGTAGTCACACCCAAAACGCCTATGTGACTACCGACATGGAAGTGTGGAAGTCAGCATGACTTGTAGTGCAACGGCTATGCAAACGACTGCAGCAATTTTTGTTATAAGTCTTGAATCTTGTTACATTGTACCTAATGTTTTGAGTGCGTCAGTATGAATATCAGTATTGTCTAAGCTCATATCTAATAACATCTGGCATGAATAAAAAAAATGGGTTTGCACGTGGCCCCACTGTATAGGCAGCACAAAAGTGCACCTCCTGCTGCATACCTCCTCGCACAGTGTTGCACGACAACAGCTGCTTCATGTGGCTGCGGAGGACAGAACGACTCAAATATGCAGGTGCAAACGTTCCAGTAAATCTTTACCTTGGACATGAGAACTACAACCGTGCTTATTTATTCCAGATAAACTTAATCAAGTTTCAACTGACACGTTTATGTGGCTTTGAATTTGTGAGCATTATTGCAAAAAGCGTGAACTGCATGCTCCATGGATTACAAATCTGGACTCAGCAAGAGGCTCAGACATCTATCAGAGAAAGAAAGGCTTTCAGTAGGAGGCACGGGAGGCCTCCTGCATACTGTCTCCTCAGTAACCATCTCCAAACACAGCAGTTAAGCCAAGGAAAAGGAATTGAACTTACAGTATGTGTGCTTATCCGTTTTGTTTGTGGGTGTGTGTGTGTATACGTTATCATTTTCAAAGTGTCAAGATGACATTGTAACGACCGCTTATAATTTTGTTTAAAATTCATATTTTGTAATTCTATGTGAAGTTTCCGGTGGAAACCGGAAAGAATTGGATCCCTCAAACGTAGACGAGGATAAATTCAATCAAACAAAATGTATTTACAGAAAAAGAGAAATACCGTCAAAGTACAACAAAAGTCCCTGGCAACACAAAGCCACGATAATAAAAGAGACAAGGAAACTCCAATTACATGAAAACAAAATGCGCATGAAGAACTAAACCAAAAGTAGTACTGTATACAGGCGAAAAAAAACACTAGATCGGGAGAACTATGAAAAATAGACTATGAGGTCAAGAAAATCAAAGACTTGGTACTACGGTAGCAAAAATGGTTGAATAAACCGACAGAGAGCTGTCGACGGCGCAGTCCTTTTAAAGTCCATTGATTGTGAATGCGAAACAGGTGCGGCACCGGAGGACATGCCCTTCAATCCCGCTGATGACTGAAACACAAAAACAGAACCATGGCATTCTAACTGCATACTATATCTCTACACATAGCAATTTACTCAACCAAGACAATATGCTTTTTCTAAATTCATTAAAAATAATATAGACAAAGTTGAGGTTAGCATATTGGCTTGGCCCTCGACAAGCGTTACAGTTTTCTCATGAGGTTTTTAGCTAGCTCAGTGGACGGCCATTTTGTCACTTCTGTCGACTGAAAATGACATCACAACTGCTCAGGGCTCCGGTAACGACCAATCACGGCTCACCTGTTTTCTGAAGCTGACCCGTGATTGGGCGTCACCTGAGCCCTGAGACACTGCGATGTCATTTTCAGTCATCAGAAGTGACAAAATGGCCGCCCCCTGAGATGGCTAACTAGTGGGACTGCATAGAACATATTCTTGAAAAAAATATGTTTGTGTTGACTTCCACTTTAAATGAGATGCATTTAGTCTGGATGTCTCATAGGGAAAACATCACTTCCTCTCGCCTGTTATCTCACTCAAATCTGTCTCCCAAACAACAACTCAATCTAACGTATTGTTAGTTAAGTTTCCCGTTTATCGCTCACAAAATGGGCGCCCGTCATAGGCGCATAGGCGGACCGGTCCATCACATAGGCGGAATGCCCAGCTGTGCTCTGAACCACTTTAAACACAATTGTGACTACAGTAGTAGGAAGACAATAGTAGCAGCCAAGCCCAAACCAGCCAATGTAAACACTGACAAACAAAAACTCACGTAAATTAGCTAGCGTGAGTAAGGAAATAATTCTCTCGAAAAATCTGAAATGTAATGGTGTCTTGAGTTGGTAGATGATTTTTTTCCCCAAAATGATTTATTTATTTATTTATTTTAAGCAGGCTAAGACCATCATTTACATAAACCCACCGTACACCAAGCAACTCGGCCAAACCTCTACTTTTGACTGTTGCGCAATATTCAGAGTCAAGTGTGGGTACATCCATCTATTATGCTGAATCACCTGTGCACTGCATGCGTCACCACCCACGCAGATAGAACCGCCAATCAAAAACCCACATGCACTATCTCTTTATCTCTCTCCCTCTCCCTGGTACACGCACACACGCACGCGCCCACGAAAACACTACAAACACATGCAGCAGTTCTTTGAAAGCCCACATACTCTTAGAAGTGGAATCAAAGTTACTTTTGAGGTTTCATACCACAAACAAGTCATCTTGTGAAAGTTTCAGCACCAGCTGCAAGAGATTCTTTTCTTTCTTTCTTTTTTCTTTTTGTGTTGTGTTCAAACAAAGATTCATGTGGATTAGCCATCCCATGCGCAGGCTTTCAGTTTCCAGCAGCATTGCATGTCGCTGACTCAGTCTTGTTGGGCAAGCTAGGCCGCACAGCGAAGGAGGCGCAGGTTCCTTGCATAAAAACCACTAGATGCTGTACTCAGCGTGTGTGAACATTGCCGTGCACATGCGCTAACTTTTTCTGCCGAGTCAGTACTGTTGTCGAGCGTGCAATTGATTGTGCTGCAGCCCTGCCAGCCAAAAGCAGTTAAAAATACCCAAACGAGGTGCAATTTGTTTGTTTCTCTTCAAGCCAGTAAAGTGGAACCATGTGAAGGAAAGTCTTGTATCTCATGAAGGCTGTTTTCGTTCTGGTCTTCCTTGGGAATAGTTGAATGTCTCAATATTGTAGTTATCCCCGTTTCGTACATAATTACAAGCTGTAAGCATTGTTTTCCTGTCTGAAGTGGGCATTTGACGTCTGCTGCAATTATATAAAATGTGAAACAGAATGTCTTTGTCTTCACTTGCTTAGATGCTGTACTGCTTTCTTAAAAGTCAGTTCTGAAGGGTTGAACTAACATCTGAACTCATTCTTATTCGAGCAGAGAGCCTCAATAATCCAAATCATGACCAACACCTATTCTTCGAATATTTCAGCAAGCGAGTGCAACATTTGATGGCTCAGAGAAGTAAACCCACTGCAATGTTTCATTTAAGCTTCAGAGAGTAATTTGAACAACATAAGTATTAACACTACACCCCCAGTAGCTTCATGATGCAGTGTCATCAGTAGAAAATAAAACAACTTATTCTTTCAGGGTTGTAGTTACTCTATATTATGAGTAGGTCTACTTAAAATGCTCCAAAATGTTATTGTACTCAGAACAACTGAGTTACTATTACAAAAAATTTAGTTATGTTAATTTTTGCAATGAATAATTCTAACTATTTTTCAGGTTTAACTTAGAGAGGTGGGCATTTTATGAAATTTTGCTGGTCCATCATCGGCCAGGGTACCCGTCTGTCTTCCGTCACGCCGTCATTTTTCACGACGAACTAGATTGTAATCGTCTTTCCGTCAGTTAAGTCCATCAGTTAGTCCATCAGAAGACCATTGGTCTGCCAGTTGGTCCCCCCAAAAAACGTCAGGAATACGAGTGATGCGGTTAGTGACGATTACACTGACGAATGAAAACCCACTTCCATCATTTGTCAGTCCGTCATTTTTAAAAGGTGTCCCGTCATTGGTCAATTGTCAGCAAAATGGGCGTCCGTCAGTGAAGGACTGACAGACTGGTTCGTCTGTCTGACGGAATGTCCACCTCTGTCAACTTATTTATAAATTCCTGAGAACTGGCACAACAATTCAACTCTTCAGTTATTCTTTATAAGAAAAGATCATCATTTTAAAGGCAACGACAAATTAGACCAGTGGTGTCTGTGTCTTTGCTTAAAGGTGGCCATGTTTTCACTAACAAGTTCATTTTATATATTTTTTGATCAGAAAAATGAAAAGAGTTGTCATTTTCTATTCTATCAATAAATTTGGGAGAAATTAGGAAATAAGTGACTCCATGAATAACACCTCTTGTTAATGAGGAGAATGGCCGCGCCCCCTACCGTTCTATCCTTGTTCGGTCGGAGTCACTGGAGGAACAGATTACAAACTCTCCATTGGAAATCATTGTACTTTCATTGCTTATAACGTCCAAAAACGGTGATCAATTGGCACCAAAATGTATGTGGACATCCTTACTAATGACCACTTCAACATATCAAAAGGATTAACCTCTCTGTGGCTGATTTATATGAGAATGGGGAAATGTGGAAGTGAGCAGAGCTACATAGATTTATGCTGAGCCCAGCGCACACTGCTTCTTTGCTAAAAAAACAACAACAACAAAAAAAACACTGCTTCTTTGCTGATCACAGTTAGGACGGGTGAGGCATTTAACACCAGTCAGGATATTTACAGAGACTGAAGTGGGAATGAGTGGACGTACGCATTTATTTGGATGAGGAATGGCCCCAGTTTTTCGACCGACAACACGCAGTACAATGGAACGTAACAGCCGAAATGGTGCATTCCAATGCGGCCACACTCGGTTGTGGAGTCGGATGCGCACGTTCAAGACACCCCCGGTGTTCGATGAGGTCTTACCTCACTCTTGCGGCTGCAAGTGGTGTCGGACAACGCACGCGACTGTTTGGGAGGCAACCGCGACATGTAGACGCAGGCTCATGATCACCTCCACACGCTGCGCGGACAGTAAGGAGCTAATGTTGTTGTGCTAACGCCTTTTGTTTTAACGGCCTGAAGCTAGTTGTTGCTATTAGCTGTACCGTTATTCCACTGTTAGCCGGGGAGGGAAGGGGGGTTTGGGAAATAAAGATCCATGCTTGCGTGATTGCTTGCCCACTGCCAGTCGCCGTCTGCCTCCTGAGAGTTGACACAAGTTTAGTGTCACTAAATGTCAGAAATTTAACCAGTCGGGGTTCGTGTGCGCATTCATGCTCTTGTCCGCTTCAGCTTGTGAAAGTGGAGGAGCGATCACCACGGTATTTTTGATTTTGTAGAGGTGATCATGATGAGATCACGTTTTATGTCAATAAATCGAAACTATTGTGCAGAACACTTTCATACTTTCACAAGTTGAGGTGGACAAGAGTAGTAACGTGCACGTGCATTTGCATTTTTGTGGCAATCGGTCGCTGTTTTAAACAACAGAACTAACAAAGCGAGCAATATTACCACGCTTGGCTCCCTCCCGTGACGTGGACCGCAACATAACATAAGCCACGCCCCAATAAGGGGGCGGGGCAATTTGCTGTAAATCTAATCACAAAAAAAAATTCCTTAAATCACGACAGAGTGTTTTGGGGCGGGCAAGTGCCAATGTTAAGCTCACCCAAGTGTCCCTTTAATGGCCAATGATCCCTTTTAAGAGCACAAGATGTGTGGGCATATTTTTGTCAATCTTGACTAGACTGACGTCTGGTGATGCAAAGTTGGGTGAAGGAACACGCAAGCTGGAGTAATGAGAAGAGGAAATCATTGTGATTTGCCTCTTTGTTGACTTGAAAACAGAGGTTTAGATAAGATGCTAAGACCTTTGAGACTTTGAAGTGTGCGTGTGTGGTAGAGGAACACGGTCAACAGCCCAAAACATTTCACTATATAAGGGATAATGTCTTTGTTTCTGCTTCATGCTGACTGCATTGCCTGGAAACCCTAAAGAGGTCCACAAGGGATTTAAGACCAAGAATCGTGATAACTAGGAAGCTAAATTTGCCTCAGCTCCAAACAATCACTTTTCAACAATTTCAGTCATTGACTCCTTACACCTCAACTCTTAACCTTTTTCAATTACGCAATCTGAATAAGCCATGTGATTTTCTCTCTCTCACCAAATCAAAAAGACCTACACCATATGGACAAAAGTATTAAGACACAAGGCGTTTCACACATAAGGTAATGATGTCAGGAAATATGGAGTTGTTTATTATAAAAAGCTTGCAACCAAAATAAATTTGACATCTTCTGGCTCATGAAGCACCTTCCGTAAACTGAATTTCTCTGAATCATTTTCCTTGCCAGAACTTAGGGATCAAGCGACTCTTCGTTAAAATGCGACAACACGATCCCAAATCCCATTTGTTTATTTTTATTTCTTCTCGAAAAAACAAACAAACTTTCTCTTCATCTTGGTTATGATTAAACACTCTCTTTGAAAATGGTTCATTTAAATTTAGTTTTTATTTATTTATTTTTTTTATTTATTTGGAATTTTTGTTGAGTGCAAGACAAAAAAATAACCTCACAATAAGTATTACATAATAAAGTAAAATGAACTACGATGCAAAAAACTGTTCGACCTTCCTTCTTCTGTACTGCCGAATGGTAATACCAAAATAAATACATTTACAAATAAACTCCCAAAGCTCATGTATGAAATTAACTCATTGATTGCCAGACATTTTCAGACCATCTTTTAGTCTAACGTTTGAAAAAAATAGAAAAAAATTATAAATAAATAAATAAATTCCTGGGATTGAATGGCTGGACTCTGAAAAGACGAGTAAATTCGTCAGTGGCAGTGAATTAGTTAATTGACAGACGAAAACGACATGTTCACTATTATTATAGTGCAGTTAATTTTAGTTAATTTTGAAATGCAGTTTCAGTTATTTGTTTTTTTAAAAGCCCTCTCGTTTTTATTTTTACTTAATTAATTAGTCATTTTAGTTATCTCCTTCCTCATTTCATTTTCATTAGTAACCTTGGAAAAGAAAGACTATGAGCTAGCTTTATTTATTAGTGTTCACTCAAACTTTTTTTTTTTTCATTACTTGATTGTAACTTCTGTAGAAAATGTATTTTGAGTTATTGGAAAAAAACCCCATCTCAAACCTGCCCATTAATTGCTGGGAATTTTGGCAAAAAATAACACCATACCGTGAAGTTAAAACAAATGGAGCAATTAAGGTGGAACCTTTATTTCTCATCGTGACCAGCCTTGGCAACGACACGGAACCCTCAGTTGTTTCTTTCTCTCACTCAGCCTAAATGTCATTTGCTCCGTGCGTCACGTATTTCAGCCAAGGAATTACTTTCCCTACCAAATGTTGAGGGAGCCACAACATGCGTGTTAAGCTCGCTGGGTTTCCGTTAGCATTCAGTCTTTCTGTGCCAGGTTTCTTGGCACACATTTTGTGTTATTCAAGATGTAGCCACTCAACACAGCTCAAGGAATGTTCCTCCGTAAGTGTCTTCTGTCTGCCTTTCACCTCAAGTGTTTAGCTGCCAGTTTACCACTTGCTCATTTCCTCTGGAGACATAACTCCAAATTGCAAACGCAGCTCACAATGTCATTTTCATTTTCTATGAAAATAGAGTGACTTTGCAATTGGCAACAATGGGCAAAACCCAGTTTTTCCCTTCAGTCTGACATCTTGGGTCAGGAGAGTGTGGCTGGTATGGAAACACATTCCCGCCATAACACCTACAGCAACAGGAACACTGACTAGATAAACATATCTGTTTTAGTTCATTACAAAGGTGTTGGATGGGGTTGAGGTTAACTGGTTTAATGCATTGCATAGTCAAGCTGCAATATTATCAAAACACTTCCCGCAAAGTGGACGCTCAGAATTAACAAACATGTGTTGATATGATAAGGATTTCAAATTCAAGGGGAAACTGTCATGGTTCAGCTCGGTTGTGTTCTTTTCTCTCTCTCTCGTTGCAGCCCAGCTTTGGGGGCGTTCCTTTCAGCTGTGCACCTGTGGCCAATGTTAATCAGCAGAGTTTAAAAGGACGGACTCCATTTTACTACTTGCCTTGTTGGATTATTGATCTTGTTTGCCTCACAGCTCAAGCTCGTTTTCTAGGTCTTGTTCCTAGTCTCTTTATCTCAGGGGCGGAGCCAGAACATGACTAATGGGTGGGCCTGGAAAAATCAGGGTGGGCCTGAATATTTCCCTCACTTCGCACAATTCTCCTGTCCCGACACATCGTATACTCAAATAAAATGACAAACTGAATAATATGAAGTTAGGATCTTCCTTAGACATTATGCCATTTTTAATATTCAATACAATAAAAAACACAATGAAACACAAATTCAAAAATAATTTCATGATAATTTACAAAAACTTTGAACTTTTTTTTTTCTTCATGAATCTCACTGGGTGGGCAGTCTGTCAATCTGGGGGGGTCTGTGCACACCCAGGCCCACCCATGGCTCCGCCCCTGCTTTATCTCGATGTAGTTTTTGGTTTGTATTCTATTTATTATTCCTCGTCACTTTGACTGAGCGTTTTGTGTTTCGTGTGATTGGATTGGATCTCGTTTCTATTTTTTCAGTGCCATAATTCTCCTTGCCTTTCGCAAGTGATTTTTTCTTTGTACTCGGTACTTCCTGGCTTTGTCTCGCTATTTATGTTTAAACTTTGTCGGCCCTTTGTTTTTGTAAATAAAACCTTTTTGTATTAGCAACTTGTCTGATTCTGCATTTTTGGGATCCACACACCTTTGTCCGCATGCGCCGGATGAACAGAAACGGCATATCTGTCTGCCTTACGTTGTGAGATAGTTGAATTCACTGAAATTCACATCATATTTCAACTCATCCATCTGGCCTAGGTACAAAATGGACTGGACTAATCATCTTCCTGCAGGCAGGTGAAAGACATGACATGGCAATTATAATGGCATTGGTCCTCAAATAAGAGTCTCTGTAATGCCACGCATAGTTTTATTGCGTTTTTGTATGTATTTTTTTTGTGATAGCGGTCATATCAAGAGGTCGATTAGGTAAGTTAAGTCCCCACTGAAGGTCCAAAACTCAGCGCAGAAGTATCCAAAACAGCTGAGCACTTTAAATATGTGATCTGTCACTAGGCGTTCTAATAGATAGAGAAATGGGATGTAATACACAAAAATCTAATTTCACAAAATATTTTCATTCTCATGTCTATAGACTGGATATCATGTTAAGAACGGTGCATTGTTACTCTGTCCAAATCTTATCAGTTAGGCATTCTCCTTTTAAAAGCCCCGAGGCCTTGTAGCTTGGTCAATCCAACCGCAGAATGGCTGTGGTATCGAGAAGTATTCATTGTGGTTATTTGCTAATCACCAGGCAGTCATAGGTCCGGACTTGTGCTGAACCCGGCTGATCCGGTATTATCAGAACAATTTGGAAATGCCATTCCAAAGATGCAGTTATTCTAGTAAATTTTACACTTTCTTACACAATAGATGGCTCATTCATGCAGACAGTCTCTCTCTCTCTCTCTCTCTCTCTCCCTCTCTCTCTCTCTCTCTCTCTCTCTCTCTCACACTCTCTTTCTCTCTGTGTGTGTGTGTGTGTGTAACACAGCACTGGGAGCAAATATCAAAATGACGTACAAATCACTTGCGAAGAGACATGGAGTGTAAAACAATAATTTTGTTACATATCGCATATTGAAATTCAGTCAGTAAAACAAATACACAGTATCGTTTAGTGAGTTACTACTTTTCTCAATTAGGACCTTTATAACGTTGCAAGAAAAACTATGTGAACCCTTAGGAATTCTGTGGGTTTCTGCATGAATTGGTCATAAAATGTGATGTTTACATCTTTGTCATAAAATAAACAAATACCGTTTTGTTGAACTACTAGCACATAAACACTGATATAATTGCACCCACAAACGCAGCGTGGAAATTTTTGGATTTAATAAATGATTGAGAATCTTTTGGCAGCAACCAAATGTTTCTTATAGTTTCAGATCAGACATGAATAATGGACAGAAGGAATTTGGGACCCCTCCATTTTACAAATAGTTTCAATTGAGCAATAATCTTGGAATATCTGGTGTGAATTTCTCTCTTGAGGTCATGCCACAGCATCTCAGTCACGCGGAGCTCATGTCTCTGACTAGACTACTCCAGAAAGCATATTTGATTATTAAATATTATTTAAGCCATTCAGTTATTGATTTACTTATGTTCTTTGGTAATTGTCTGGTTGCATCACCCATCTTGTGTTAGAGTGAAAGTCAACCCAAACATATTTTTTTCCAGAATGTGTTCTAGGCAGGCCCACTAGTTGAAACAAGGCATTCTGATATTTATTGCATTTGTGGAATAAGAGTTAATCCATCCGTTTTTAGCCATCTCTGGGGGCGGCCATTTTGTAACTTCTGTTGACTGAAAATGACATCACAACTGCTCAGGGCTCAGGTAACGACCAATCACGGTTGACCTGATTTCTGAAGCTGAGTTGTTACCTGAGCCCTGAGCAGTTGTGATGTCATATTTAGTCGACAGAAGTGACAATATGGCCGCCCCCTGAGATGGCTAAAAAGGGGTGGATTTTTCTGCTTAACTCATTAATCAGAATGCAGTGTTTCAACTAGTGGGCCTTCTGGGCAATATTCTTGAAAAAAAATGTGGACAAATATTCTGAAATTCCTCTGCAAAATGCTTGGGAATTAATTTTCCATTGATTTTAGCAGTGTCCAGGCCCTTAGGCACCAAAGAAGTCTCACCCTTGATTTTCTCCCTATTTCACATGCAGCTGGCACAAAGTTTTGATTGTGGTGCGCTGTGTCTCTTTTATCCTCCAAACCATTCAAGTTTGGTTTAATCTGTTCACACAATCGTGTTACAGTAGCACGATGGAACATCCAAAATTACAAACCATAGCAATGCTTTCCTGGGAAGCAGTGTCTTCCTTCATGGGGTCATCCAATGTCACTCATTCTGATTTTAATGTTTTAATTATCATAGCTTTGTAAATAGATGTTAGCATGTGCCAAGGATTTCTTTAGGCAATTTTTCTACACCATATTGAGAATTCTGCGCCGTGCTGGATTTTCTGAAGTTTGTATATGTTCAAAACTTGCTGAATGAAAGAATCAATGAATCAATCAATCAATATAAGTTACAGGACATTAACATTAAATGTTAGAGAATCTATGGATGCCATATTTATCATATATGGTATTTAATTTTGTTTAGATATCAGGAGATTTTGAACTTGAGAGAAGTTGTGAGTATAAAATGCATATGGGTGTAAAAGCAAAGCACAAAAATGAGGCCAGACACAGTAGATAATGATGTTGCATATGGTGGTTGGTGCTTAACATTACTGACTATTCTTTACTTCTTCATAATTAACTAAAAACAAAGCAACATTGGTGAGTATTTTGTTTGAATTTCATGGTTCAGATCGAATTGTGTCGGTTGGCAGCAGGGGCGGAGCCAGAATGTGGCTAATGGGTGGGCCTGGAAAAATCAGGGTTTGCCTGAATATATCTCTCACTTCACACAATCCTCCTGTCCCGACACATCGCGTATTCAAATAGAATGACAAACTGAATAATATGAAGTTCAGATCTTCCTTAGAAAACCACAATTATGCCATTCGTAATCAATAAAATAAAAAACACAATGAAACACGTCTTGAAAAAATAATTTTAATAATAATTAACTAAACATGTAAAAATATATATTTTGTCATGAATCTCACTGGGTGGGCAGTCTGTCAATCTGGGTGGGCCTGGTTGGCAGCCACATCACTTGTTTTACGCTCTTTTACGCTATGAAATTATGCAGCGAATGGAATGTCCGCTGTTAAAACTTTATAAGCTGATAATAGTGTGACATGTTTTGGGTTCACAATGATTGACTTTACATACACAAAGGAGTGGTTTGTGGATGTACGTATAGCATTCATTTTGCCCATTTGGTAGGATTTACTTAGAACAATAAAATATATGTAAAATAAAACAGTGTGTTGTCATAGCAAACAAGCATGACAAAGTACCTTATATCAACTAAATTTAATTTTCCTATTCTCCAGTTGAAGAGAAAAATAAATTAACATCTCATTAAGATGGACTTAACTGACTGACTGATGGTTACGATTCAGTTCATCACAAAAAGTGACAGACTGATGAATGACGGACAGGTACCCCTAGCCGCTGACGAATGACCGACGTGCAAAATTTATTGAATTCCCACCTCTGGTATTTTCACACTTGTGTGCATGTGGGCGCAGCGAAGCGGATTGAAATAAGGATGTTTTGCGCCTTTGTGGCTGTGAACTCAGCCGACCTTACTCGCTGCCAATCGAAGTAGCTCCTTTAAATGCGCTGAAAAAAAATTTGCTTCAGTGTGTTTATAAGGAACTGCAAGCAGATCTCCATGGACGGATGATGTAAAATTTGCACTGTGAAGTGGGCACTTGGAGATCACTTTCAACCCGGATTGTTTGTGTCCTTGCCAGAGTGTATTGCAATCAACTGTCAAGGAAATGTCGCAGCTATTTTTCCTTCAAGACAGTCCGGTTTATCAAACTGAAACAGGAGCAGGAAACACATCCGCTGACGATGGAGGAAGAGTTGCTCGTGGCTCACCAGGCTAAGGGCTAACAAACCTCTCTGGCCATCATTCATGCACTAAAAAGAATGCCCACAATTCTATCTGTAGTTGCTACTGAATATAGCAACTCGAAGGACATGGGTAATTGCAATGCAGCTTTTCTGATGGTTATTTGGTTAAACAAGTAAATTCACAGGCTTATCTGTCTGCCAAGGAAAAGATACATCGGTTCTTCCATCAAGAGTCTGGTCAAGCTAACTAGTGTTGTGAAACATCTCAACATTTGCATATCCGCCTGAAAGTCCAGAGGTCGTTGATTCGTATCCAGACGTATTAATATTTAAATTTTACTGAGACAAATACACTCTTTCCGTGTTAAACTGATTCATGATTGATCATGTCATGCAAATAAATACGACACCAAGAATGACGTTCTTGCGTAACCTGTGTTGCATATTACATTTATTCATCGCTGTCAGTTTAAACGCATTGTTTTTTTTTTTTTCATGTACTGATTATGTCTCAGCTGTGTGAGATGCATTCAGGATCCCCTCGTAAAATAAATGTAAATGTCTTCTTCATTTCATCTCCTATTAATGGATTACTAAAACGAGTTATCATAGACAAACATTGAAAAAGTAATTCATGATGCTGTGTGGTTTCTTTTCATCTTCATCACAGGTGGTCCAATAACTTTATCAATTACTATATGAAGCATTAAAGATATAAAAGACATACTGTCAAAGCCTAATTTAAAGCTGAAGTCAACCCAAACATGTTTTTTTTTCAAGAATATGTTCCCAGCACGCAACACTAGTTGAAACACGGCATTCTGGTTAATTTTGAGTTTGTGGAATTCAAGCAGCAAGATGCACTCGTTTTTAGCCATCTCTGGGGGCGGCCATTTTGTCTTCTGTCGACTGAAAATGACATCACAACTGCTCACAACCACCAATCATGGCTGACCTGTTTTCTGAGCCGTGATTGGTCATTGTGAGCAGTTGTGATGTTATTTTCAGAAGACAAAATGGCTGCCCCCGGAGATGGCTAAAAAATAGTAGATTAACACTTATTCCACAAATGAAATATTTATCAGAATACCCTGTTTCAACTAGTGGGCTTGCATAGAACATATTCTTGAAAAATAAAAAATGTTTGCGTTGACCTCCGCTTTAAGTATATTTTCCGTTTGCAATGTAAACGTTTGCCATTTACCAGGATACTACTGCTTCACTGATTGAAGTGTACATATGTACTCTTTCCCCTCAAAATATTCTATTAATTGCCCACAGTAAAGTAAACAATGGCAGGAGGAGTAGATCCACTTTTCTTCAACAAATAAAGTAGTGCACTCATAAAAAGTGAAACTCATCTACATTAGACTTTTCACTGAGGCAGTTTCCCGTGTTGTTCGCTGCATGGAGGCCTCCAGCAGAGTGGGGCTGAGGTCTTTGAGTGCAAACTTATGTTTCCTCTCTGTCACATGATTACATCCACATTCCCACACACATTAAAGCAGACCTCTGGCTTTCCTGCAGAGACATTGTGCTGACGAATCAACTGTTGACTTTCCCGTTCACCCACTTTATTTTTGTATTTTGCCGTTATTAGGTTGCATTCTTGTTTTGATGTAGTTTCCTTGTTGTGAAGTTTGTTCTGTCTGTGTTCATCGCGTATTCCTTGCTTGTACGACAGACTGTCAATGTAAAAGCCCCATATCCAATGAAAAAACGTAAATAAAAGCAGAATACAATGACTTGCAAATCCTTTTCAACCCATATTCAATTAAATACATTTCAAACACATGCATTATTTAGATTTTTTTTTTCCACATCTTTTTATTGGAATTTTCAATATGTACTGGATACACTTTCAATACACTTTCAATACACATAAGACACATGGTTAGTGATAAAAGTACACGGTAAACAAAAGAAAAATAGAACAAAACAAACAAACAAAAACAGCTGAAAAATCAAACAAGTTGACTCAAACAAAAACCCATCCCTCACCGTCCCTACATGGGAAAGAAGACCAATCAATCGTCTACAATCTGTACATTCATATATGGCCGTCAAACAACACTTGTCTCATTAAGAAAATAACATAAGGGGTTGCCATATCGTCTCAAATTATTGGAATCAAAATATATCTTATCCTCTCTGGATGGAGTGTGTCAGTTAGACCGTCTAGCCTTCTTCTTCACTGTTGGTACCTTTGCAATTTTCCATAACATAAGAATGTGTTTCTTTGATGTTCTAAGACCATACGAGACAAAGCATTGTTGGGGTTTGCTCAAAGTCTTATAAGCCTCGGATACTCCAAGGACAAGAAGTAGAGGATCCGGTTCTATCACAATCCCAATGACCTCAGACATAACTTTAAAAATGGCCGCCCCATGAGCTGGATAAAAACAGGTGGATTTTGCTGCTTAATTCGTTTTCCACAAACACAATATTAACCGGAATATTAAGTTTAGACTGGAGGGGCTGCACAGAACATCCATTCCATCCATTATCTGTACCGCTTCTCCTCACAAGGGTCGCGGGGCGTGCTGGAGCCTATCCCAGCTGTCTTCGGGCAGTAGGCGGGGGACACCCTGAACTGGTTGCCAGCCAATCGCAGGGCACACAGAGACAAACATCCGCACTCACAATCACACCTAGGGGCAATTTAGAGTGATCAATTAACTTACCATGCATGTTTTTGGAATGTGGGAGGAAACCGGAGTGCCCGGAGAAAACCCACGCAGGCACGGGGAGAACATGCAAACTCCACACAGGGAGGCCAGGGCCGGGATCGAACCCACGGCCTCTGAACTGTGAGGCGGACGTGCTAACCAGTCGAACACCGTGCCGCCCTGCACAGAACATATTATTGTAAAAAAAAAATAATAATAATAAATTTTTTTTAAAAAAGGGGTTGACTTCAACTCTAATTGAATAATTTCTCTTTGTCCTTTTAGTCAATTGAATATAGGTTGAAAAAGATTTGCAAATAATTATATTGTGTTTTTATGTATTTTTGTTTCACAATGTACTGTCAGTGTACTGTATGTCTTGTGTAGTAAGTAATAAAAAGCAAGTAATAAGATTATTACGTGTGTGTGTAAAAAATGAATTTCCTACGCGTGTCTCCTACTTGTGTCTGTGATTAGTTCTGAGTATCGTTAGTACTTAGTTCTTTTATTGATGTTTAGTTTCCAGTTTGTTCTTTTTATTCAGGCATTATTATTAACCTTGCCCTGATGCTGGCCTATCGGCGTACAAGCTTTTGTCCTTTGTTCAAGTAATGTACAAACTTCTTCAGCTTCCTGCCTCTCACTGTTTATTTTTGTTTGGGTCCACCTGCCTCCAAATTAAAGGATTCCCAATGTTTAAAAATAAATCTTTCCTAGTCAGGGTCACTGGAAGTGTAGGGCTGAATACTTGGTCACTGCCTATTCACAATTGTCCAAATGACTGATTGGCTTCTCTTCTCACGCCTAGTTAGCTGCGTTAGGCTCTGTGGCTGGTGTGAGCTTGATATTCCAAGTACAATCGAATTTGACTGTCAGTATGTTAAGCAATTTTTATTTGGACTGAGTCGGTTGGAGTAGGGTTCCAGCTCTATCGCGATCCTAAACATGATGCACGGATACTGATCACAATCCTGAAGAGTAGTTACAAATTAACACAATGACAAAGGGTCTGAGAAAGTTCAGCAATACACAAAAAGTAACACCATGGCAACCACACAGATAATTTTCGTCCGAGCACAACAATCAAAATATATTTTAAAACATAACACACACACTGTTGTTTTAATGTCCAAATGAAAAATCTGAAAATTACTCAGGGCCGCACAAGGGTCTTCCTGTTCACCTCGAAAGGAGTTTGAGTGTTTTGTTAAACACCATTCGTTTCCCAGCTCAAACACAAAGAAACCAGAGCAGCTGACCAGCACACTTCAAGACTTGAAAACTGTGTCTGAAGGGAAAAAACAAAACAAAATTGGCACACAGTCCAAAGCCTTGTGTTGGCAGAGTTTGAATAATGAGGAGCTATTCACCTCAGTTGGAGACTGAATGCTATGTATTACACACCCGAACTTTCCTCACTTTTTTTTCTCGTAACAAAGACATTTTTCAAAAGCTATGCCGGCCATTAGATTCCCTTTCCCAGGTGAGACGGGGAAAAAGACTTCTCAACAAATGAAACGGTGCCAGAACCCCTCTCAACAGATAAAAGCAATGAATTTGCTTGCTATTTTCGCCAAAAAGTAAAATCCATCAGTCCAAACATTAGCACAAACAGGCAAAATCACAACATGATGCAACACTTAAAACCACACAGGAATAACTCAATTAGCATGTCAGAATTTGGTACAGTTGATCCAAAAACTTTAACAGATTTGGTTCAGCAGCTGTTGTCTTGACTTTATACCATCTGACTTTTTCAAACTTATTGTGAAATCTGTGCTGAGTTACAGCAAATAATCAATTGCTCATTTCGAGCGAGTCGGAAAATAGCTGCCGTCAAGCCACTTCTAAAAAAGAACAATGGGTGCCTCCTTGTTAGCGAATTATAGACCCATCTCAAACCTACCTTATTAACCAAGGTCATTGCAAAAGTGGTTTTAAATCAACTCAGCATTTTCTTGAACTCAAAAGATCTTTTCGATAAATATCAATCAGGTTTCCAAAGCAAAACTGAGGTAATTATTTTTTGCAATAAAGAAAAGAGGATTATAGTTGGAAAACACCTGGAGTCGCTGTCTAAAGGAACCAAAGACCAAGTCCGAAACCTAATTAATTCAGATCTGACTTTCAGCAGTCCCGTCAAATCAGTCACTAAAACAGCCTTTTACCAGCTGAAAAATATACCGAGACTGACGGGTTGCATGGTCCAAGCAGACCAGGAGAAGCTTATCCATGCATTTCTCAAGTAGACTTCATTACTGTAACGGTCTTCGGACTGGACTCCCGGTTACGGCACGGTGGTCGACTGGTTAGCATGTCCGCCTCACAGTTCAGAGGTCGTGGGTTCGAGCCCGGCTCCGGTTTGCATGTTCTCCCCGTGCCTGCGTGGGTTTTCTCCGGTTTCCTCCCACATTCCAAAAACATGCTTGGTAGGTTGGTTGGACTCTCTAACTTGCCCCTAGGTGTGATTGTGAGTGCGGATGTTTGTTTGTCTCTGTGTGCCCTGCGATTGGCTGGCAACCAATTCAGGGTGTCCCCCGCCTACTGCCCGAAGACAGCTGGGATAGGCTCCAGCACGCCCCGCGACCCTTGTGAGGATAAGCGGTATAGATAATGGATGGAATGGATGGAGGTCCCGGGCTCTTAGGTCGAGTCTCGGGTGGAGACTATGTTCTAAGCAAACATAGTGCATCAGCAGTTGTATTAAGTTCATTTTGTCTTCCATGTTATCTATATTTTGGTTGATTCATTTATAACAGACAATAACTCGGGCCTCGCTTGCGGATCATCAGCTGATAAAGACACAAGTCACAACTAAACCAGTGACACTCTGATGAAGGCGGAAGTAACGCGACAAAACATGTCAGGTAATTAAACAACCAAAAATCACTATTGTCTGTTATAAATTAATCAACCAAAACATAGTGCATCAGCATTTAGCTGTTATGCTGCACGCAAATGGAATACGCTGCCAACGGAATAGAAGTTAGCCCCAAGTGAAAAGACTTTTAAATCCAGGTTAAAAACTATATTAATAATAATAATAATAATAATAATAATACATCAGATTTATACAGCGCTTTTTTGTAATGCACTCAAAGCGCCCCCAATGGATACATTGTTCATGCACTTGTACATTCACACTCTGGTGGTGGTAAACTATGCCCCCAACAATACCTATGATTAAGATCTTTAGAGCATTATGATCAATTTTTCAAAAATCATGTTTTTGTGCTGTATGTTGTTTTAGTAATTTTACTTATACTTTTCTTTAATTTCTTATTTTGCTTTTAAATGTCTTCAGTTATGCTGTTATTAGAAGTCTTCAATTATTTTCCCTTAAAATGTGGTATTTTACCTTTAAATTTTGCCTTTTGTTCTGTAACTATGTGAAGCACATTCTGTTAGCTTGTTTATGAAATGCACTATATAAATAAAGCTGCCTTGCCTAAAGACCAAATTTAACATAAAATACAATGGGTGACACTCGCTATTTGAAATGATATTTTTTGATAACTGCCACAAAAGTGGATGTAATTTCACTAGATTCAGGGATCAAATGCACTGTATTAGTGAAAATGAAACTTTAAAAAGTCTATGAAATTGTAAACACTTTTTAGGCATCGAAATCTTTGTATGTTCAACAGCATATTATATATTGGATATTGCATATTGTGTGTTGCTGAGTTGTGATGTTTCCGAGGTTCATGAATGCATCGTACGGCAAGCGAGTAGAGCAGCGGAGAAAGAAGAGCGCGAGCAGTTGTACCTGGTTGAATAAAAACGTTATAATTAAACTACGTCTGACGGCGTGTTCCTGGAAGACGCTACAATATGATAAATCTCGCTATTTAAGTTTGACGTTTTGGGCTAAAAAGACCGCTTGCTTCCTCGTCTAAGAAACATTCACAGTCGGATGATGCGGTGCATGTTAGACGTGCTAGCCGCAACATAGTTGCAGATTTCATGTAGCAATGTCGGCACACAACTTTCGGACTTATCCACGCACCTTTCCTCATCGGCGATTGAGAACAGGAAAGCCAGAATGTTCCCAAACAGGAGACCGCAGTGTACGCGGGGATCTTCGAGCTCTGGCTCTTTTCTGGCTCTCCCTTTTGTGCCGCCACTCTCGTCTACCGCATGCAAACAGTCAGCGTCCATGCGTAAGCTTGCGCTAATAAGTGGACCGAACCGAACACAAGTGGATCGAACCGAACATGCCATACCGAAACGTATTAATACACCCAAGTGTACCGTTACACCCCTAATATATATATATATATATATATATATATATATATATATATATATATATATATATATATATATATATATATATATATATATATTAGGGCTGTGAAATCAATCGAAATTCAATTACGATTTCGATTATTACACTCCACGATTACAAAATGGCATAATCGTAAAAAAACGATTATTACCTAATACTAATTTTGAGTTAGCCAGCCAGCCAGCCAGCCCGCACCCCGCAAGTCACACTGCACACGCTCCTACTCAACGTTTTAACAGACTAACAGACCTAAAAATGGCAAAAGACCCGCCACAGGAACGACTTGTAAACAAGCAAGGCAAATCGAAATCGCTTATTTGGTTACATTTTGGGTGACGTATAAAGTGCAAGTTGTCTCTGCATCACAACGAATCTATTCAACCATCGTTTGGTTTTGTTATGATACACCAAATTAAGAAAACACCGAGTTAGATTTTGCGTCGTCCACAACGCAAATCTCAGCCGTTGAAACACTGTACGCAGCAACCCCCACCCATCAACATCGGAGAGACACAAAAAGATAACAGAATCTATTGCCCGGACAAGGCCTCCAAATGTTTAGGGCACAGACTCCACTTCGCAATCGGCATGAGGGATTTATTTTAAATAACACATCTTATGCAAATATACACTACTTTTACTAGCACAAAAATAGAAATAGAATAGTTTAAACCTGTTCTTGTTTTGTAGCAAAAAATAAATAATCGTTTGAATAATCGTGATTTCAATTATTACCTATATATATATATATATATATATATATATATATATATATATATATATATATATATATATATATATATATATATATAAAACCTATAAACTGCAAAGGTGCCAGAATCCAGAAAAATGAAAGGGAAGTGTTGGCTCGTGTTTGTTTACTGGTGTCGCTGAGGAGTGTCACTGGAAACACAACGTTAATGAGTGAAGATATTTAGAAAGATATTGTCATCAGAGTGCAAAGGGATATCATGACCATGTCACAGTGACACATACACATGACCCACGATGAACCCTCATCTCATTAAACATTCTGGGAAGCAATCTTGTCCAGGGAAATAAATAATCAGTCATACTGATGAATAAGCATGTCCATATATCAGTGAAAGCGTACATCTTACCAAAATAACACATTTTTCTTTTTTTTTTTAAATGTATTCTTTTAAATAACTGTTTAGAGTTGATGGGTACAAGTATATCAGGTTAGAAGGTTAGGGTATGACCATTTTTTTATTGTCATGTGTCAGGTCTGTCAATCTGTTAAAATATTAAAAATGTGTATGTGGCTTTAGACCACCAAGCACTACAGTTCACTTCAGATCAGCTCTCCATGACACAGATGGGAATAGCAAATACTGATCTTGATGTTTCATCATGGAAGTGTAAATTCAACAATGATGAGTAACTTGTAGATAAGGACAAATATTGGGGGCATGCTCTTTCGGCTTGACATGCTTATTACCAGAAAAAGACCAACTTTGTTTGAGAAATGATGCACTGCGTGTTCTTCCCTTTCCATTCTCGTTGTCACAAGGAAGTGACGATTCTCTTGAACAATCGTTAGTGTGGGTGGTGTGCCCAGCATCCTGTGAATAAGCTAACTTAAAGTGGTGTGAGAGCAATTATTTTGTTTTTTTTTCACTATTTGATAGGGAAAGTGCAAGAACGTCTGTTTTATTTGACCAAACTGAACTGAGCATACCTGATTGTTGTAAACTTGGCTTTAAACATCACATCCAATCTCTATAAACGTGTTTGTGTGTGATGTCATTAGAAAACGTGTTAGATTCGTTTGCGTCGGGCCAAAACCTTGGGACTCCAAAATGGTCACTTTTCAGGAGACCCAAAAAATGGCAAGTTTGTTCAACCATTAGCATTGCATCGTGAAAGAGAGCAAGCATTTTTCAACACTTTAGATCGGTCAATAATGTGTAAAAATAACACCTACGCATGTGGTCTGATCAATAGTATACATTTTTGAAAAAAATAAGAAATTCTTCAAAATGCGACTTAATTATGGGGTTTTCACTCATCATCAGTTTATATAAAATGTTTATGTATATACTGTATACACACTGTGTAGCTAGCTAGCTAGTTAGCTAGTTGCTAGCTAGATAGATACAGTAGATAGATCTGGAAAACATACTAAAACACTGAATGGTTCCAAAATTCAAAAGGTCAAATTAAGTTTACCTGTAAAGGTAAAAGTGCATTTTAGGTAGTGTGTAGTAAATCATGTATATAAACTTTTGATTACGTATTACCCATACGGCGAGTTTTGCTTTTAAATCAGTGAAGTTATTATACACACACAAACACACCCCCATGCACACAAATACACAAATTCCTAGGTGTTTATTTTAGTTCTCTGGAGCACAAAACAAGCAATTAGTTTCAGACTTTCAAAACTTTCAAATGAGAAAAAGCTGTTGTAAAACAAACATTGGTCACTTTCATTTAATTGAAAGGCACCAAAATTATTTTTAATTTCACCTCAATCTCTTATTAAAGGCAAACTTCATCAACCTGAATTAATAACCACACTTGTCGTTGATTGGCTGAAATTTCCTGCGGAAAAAGCATGGGCCTCTTCACATTATCAGTGAGCACATTCTGGCAGACAATGAATGCCGAATCCTGCCATAGTCCTTGTGATTTGAAAAAAAAAAAACCCCAACAAAAACGGGTAGAACTTCCAATTGCGGGATGTGACATCTATTCCCTTAATGTCAGATGAGTTACATGCAACACACACACAAACAATGTCAACATAGGAAGTATTCCCAGAGTACACTGACAGGAAATGGACATATGACCACTAACCCATACATACTGTGTGTTTACACAAGCACTGACAGCTCCCTCCTCCACACAAATCGAGTGCAAACTCATAATTAAAACAGATCAACACTTTTGGAAAAACAGGCCCAAAAGTGGGAGAAAAACTTGCTTTAGCCATCAAAGTGTCTGATGTCACACAAAATGTCTCCAAAATATCAATTCTGCATTGCGTAAGCCTTCAATGTCTGATGTGTTGTCGCCAAGGTTTGTAACAACAGTTATTCAATTATCAGAATTCACACTGCAGTCACACATTGTGACTGTTAATTTATCACAAAACATAATAGGTGACGCAATGTTCTTGTCATTTGTTGAGGCAATGTTGTTGGTTGTCTTGATCCCAAACATGATTTCATGTGACTATCAAAAACACAAAAGTAATTGCTTTAACTTTACTATTGGGATTTTTTTTCCGAAATGCTTTGCATTTTCATCACTGCCAATAATAATATTAGCTAGTGACAAACCAGTCCGTGTGGTCATACGAGGAGGTGAGGCCCGTACCAGCTGACTTGGAGCGAAAAGCAGACGACATCCTGGACTAGTGGCCAGTCAATCACAGGGCATATAAACAGACAGACAACCATTCACACACACGTTCACACAATTACTGAGTGAGAAGTGACCTCCTACTTGCATGCCGAGTAACTTACACATCTACAATATGATTATATAATTAGTATAATCATTAAATGTTGGAGAAATTCTCTCGAATCATTTTGTATATCCTTATTCAGTCAAAACAGAGGTTGTCTGCAAAGAGTAATGATTCAATGTGTCTTGACTGTTTCAATGTTAAGATTGGATTTAAGCTTTTTAAACAAATAACCTGTCAATAACCTGATAATATCTCGCAAATTTTAAATCAAGTTAAAGTTCGGGGCAAAACAATCCTATGACCTCAGTCTTCTCACAAGTCTCCTGAGAAAGCATCAGACCCTGACATGTTTCAGACCTGCTCGTAAGAAGCATGGTCATGAAGATATCTTTTCTCCAAGCGCTTTGAAAAAGTATGGAACTATGGAGTAAAATAACATTTTAATGTTAAGCCAGATAAGCCTTTCCTCAGTGGTGCACAATCAGTGGAAGCGCAGAAGCCAAAGGTGTACAAGTTAACATAAATCATAAATGTGACACAGGATGTTAGCATAAAGATATTAGCATATTGTGTAACATAAGAGCTCAGCTCATGCGTTTTTCTCTGTCACTCGCATTTAAAAAAATTTTGCTGACAAGAAAAAGGCAATAGGAGAGAAGTACCGTAATTTCTTGAGGACAACATATGGACATGAACGTGGTGGAAGGCGGTCTCCAAGTGCTCACAGATTTTATCTCCCTAGCCAATTTAACAGGTAGAGTACTGTATATCATCTGGCCATGGATGTCTGCTTGCAGTTCCTTATAAAGGTACTTTGCGTGCCTCGACCTGCCGCAGGACAGGGAATTTAAAGGGATCGAATCAAGTCGGTTGTGTTCACGCCCATAGTGCTGCAAAATATCTAGACTTTCCCTAAACATGAAAATAAGATAATGTTACCAATTTATACATAATAATAATAATAATAATAATCATAATAATGTGGTGGTTTTGTCATAATTCCCTCATGGAACTAAGAACCAATTATTGTGTTCCTTACGTGTGCTTTTATCTTGACTTTTGGGTTACTACTTGGTTTATTCTCTGAGCCATGTGTAGTCCTTGCGTAGAAGTGTGTTCGTTAAAGTGTTGGGACTGTGTTTCGGTCCTTGATGTTGTCAGTTACTATTGTCCCTCATTGTGTTACAAAGGGTTGGACACTGCCTGGTTCTTTCAGTATTTAAGCTTGAGTTACTCAGTGACACATTATCAAAATGTCTAGTTTTCTTCCATGCCCTACTGTGTCTGTATATAAAGACTTACGTTTTCTCCTGGGTCCACATTCTGCTCCTCACATCAGAGTACCTTTTAACTATACATTGGCCCGGCACACTCAGACACAATCCCCCAAGACCTGCGTGCTCATGGAGCATTGCTCGGCAGACACGAGCACATCCTCAGGAAGGTTACGGATTCTATTCGGAACCTTTACTCTATTATCAATTCAATGGCCACCCACTTGATGCCCAGCGATTAACCGCACCACTTGCTCCAACCCATCCGGCAACCTCCAATCAGGGCATGAGAGTCGCACCTGCTCGCCTTTTCGCCAGGAACCTGGGGGGTAGAAGCTTGTGGCCGATTCCTGCTGACCGGTTCCTTCGTTTTCGGAGCAGCAACCTCGTGCGTATTCAAACGATTGTGCTTAATTGGCATTTGTTATTAACTTAGCGAGGTCGGGCTATTTCTCGTGGGAGACATTAGAATCACTTGCCTCTTTTTCTTCAGAGATGCGTAGAGTCCTTGATCAGCCGTTTATTAATCAGTTCTCCGGTAAAATGGATAATGTTATTATATCAGGGCTCTCAGTCAGCTGCAGATTAGGCCATCGAGTTCAGGATATTGGCCTCTGAGAGTGAATGGAATGAGGCCAGACAAAAGAAACCTTTTGTTTGCAGATTTCAGAGGAGCTTCAAGATCAGCTGTCCACTCGGGGTGAGTCGCTCAAGCAGTTCATTTCCCTTGTGATTCGGATTGACAACCATATAAGAGGACACCATCAAAGTGCAATCGCCCTTCCTCTCCTTGTTCCACCACTCCTCCACTGGTCTTCTACAAGTCCTAAAAAGCTAGCTGGTGACTGGGAAGAACCCATACAAGTCGGCAGAACCTGCCTCTCCCAGGAGGAATGTGCCCGGCGGATATCACAGGGTCTTTGCATTTATTGTAGAACGTCTGGCCGGGCAAGCCAGTGCCCACTGCGACCCGAGAGTTCCCTTGTGACCTCAACCTTTTGGTGAGAACACAAAAGCCTCCAGTGAACCTTCTCAGTTGATTACCTTGCCTGCCACTGTCTCCTAGCCCAATAACTGTCTCTCTTCAGGTGTTGGCAGATTCAGAGGCAGACGACAATTTTATCCATCACGATTTTGTTGCTAATGCTAATTCCTCCCTGTCCCAGTTAGACTCACCCCGACCGGTCAGTGCCATTGACGGAAGCACTCTAGAGACCGTTACACACCAGACGGTTTCCCTTTCCCTCACCATTTCAGGTAACCATCAGAATCATATCAGGTTTTTGGTGATCTCCTCTCCTTCTTCCTCTATTGTTCTCAGGCTGCCCTGGTCAAAACAATAGTACATACCCACACATAGACTGGGTCTCCTGGTCTATAGTTATTTGGAGCACTTACCGTCATACTAATGTCAATGCTCTGTGTCTCCAACGTCCCAGCCTTCTCCTCCGGATCTTTCCTTGGTTTCTCCGCCAGAGATGACAATTTGGAGGAATTGTTTAGTAAGTCTTGGGCGTTTTACCTTCCCGCTCATCGACCGTATGACTGTGCCATCGACTTACTCCGCCCTGGAAATTCAAATGCATGAGGAGTTTTTTTTTTAACTTTTAAATAAAACAAAAGTTTTGATCATAATTACAGTTTCAAGCAGGGATGGATTATTTCTATTTTCATTATTCCCAGTGGGACAAATCATCAATATATTCAAATACGAACAAAACTATGGTAGACCAGCATCCTAGAACGGACTGTATTCAACCTCAAAGTTTTCACTGGGTTCACTGATTGTTTCTGGGAAACTGTTTAGAGTTCAATTAAAATCTGACCCCATGCGTCAAACTTTCAGAGAAAACAATGAATGAATGTCCATGGCAGTGCTCCAACATTGAAATGAACGGATGGTTGAAACATGACATTAATTTGACAAATAATTTCCTGGAATCTAACAGCTGAAGGTCCACGCCTTGTGCGTGCTTGGAGTGCACCTCATGATGCTGGTGGAGACTCCTCAAGTGTTATTTCAGGCCAGGTGAATGCGGAGCATGAGAGTGGAGCAAAATAATAATCTGTCAGTGTCAGATTATTGTTTCATGGGTTTGGAGTGAACAACTCCTATTATTATTGCTACAGGAGGTTGAACAAGTTCAGGTCCAATGGAAGCATGTTTTCGGAAATTATGTGGGTGATCTATAGTGGTCGCACGGTGCTTCAGCACAGCTAGAATCAGGCAGATTTGTCTTTGTACGGGATGCATGAATCAAGCCACATTTAAAGCTATCGTTCTGTTTTTATGATGCTATATGACTATTGAGGAGTGGGTTTTTTTCCCCCAGCAGGATAATGCACCATGCCACTCCATATCAAGTCAATGAAGATCATCTGGTCAAAACCCTGTCATGCCCAGCATACCGGTAATTTCCATACGTGAACGTCATTGAAAACATCTAGAATGTGAATGGAAATAGATTTATTTACATAATTTGACTTGGCTATTCTTTTTTTCTACAGCTCCCAAAGTCACCTCTGATAGGCTCCAACTCACCCATGGTGGTAAGGATGACAAGTGTAACACTTGAAAGCCCTTTGTAGTCAATGAACATTTGAAGTCTGGAGACCCATGAACATCATAATCTTTTTCCTTGCCTTTGATGCTTGCTTTGGAATTTCATTCAGTTGCTGCTAGTTTGTGTGATTCTTACCCTTCAGTTTTGTCACGTACACTAGAAAAAAAATGCTGTGCATCATTTACTCAATTTTAATTCGTCACGTGGTTGCACAAAATAAAATGATCTGAATTCAGGTAGACTTTTTAAGAAGGCTATACATTATTTTACTTAAATACTAAAAATAATACTTATAAACACATGATTTTGTTTTGTGCAACCACTTATCAAGGTAACATTTGTGAAAATTCTTATTTTCCAGTGGAGAAGCCATGCACTTAATATGTCAGGTTTATAATCTATTAATTCCTTCAGGAGTGTTTTTCATACTTTTTTGGTTTATATCGTAAATGCAAATCCGATGATATGTTAGTGGTCATCGGTTGATTGGAGATAATTACAGGAATAAGAGTACTAAATTTGTCCCATTATTAAAACGGTACTGCAGGATTTTACCATCTCATTCAAATGTAGGATCAATGTGTTCTTTATAAATATATTTACATCCACTTTCAACCACCCATAATTTACTGAACTGTAAAACCCTGCATGATGGGGCGGTGGACGACAGGTTGGTACATCCGCCTCACAGTGTAGAAGTCGTGGGTTTGAACCCGGGCTCCGCCCTTCCTGTGTGGAGTTTGTATGTTCTCCCTGTGCCTAAGTGGGATTTCTCCAGGTACTCCGGTTTCCTCTCCTGTGACCCTTCTGAGTGTAAGCAGTTCAGATAATGGCTGGATTACTGTAAAAACTTGTATGTGCACATGCCCCAAGTGAACAACTACACAAGCGGGGAGAAACGTGAGGGGTGAGGCAACATGGTAAACAGTCAACCATTACATTAAATTGACTTAGTTTGACTTGTCCTGGATGGATATTCCCTGCAGACATGGGCCAATTAATGGAGCCCAGAGTTCAAAGTAAACATGGTGAAGCTGCATTTAGCTGTTATGTTGCACACAAATGCAATAAACTGCCAACAGAAGTCAAGTCAGAGCCAATTGTAAATGCTTTTAAATGCAGGTTAAAAACTTTGCTTTCTTTCTCATACCTTTGATTAAGGTCCTTGGAGCAATTTCAAATATTTGATTTCTTCTTTCATATACTTAAAAAAAACACTTTTATATCGTCACTGATGGTGTAGTGGTACACACGCCTGAGTTGTGTGTAGGCAGCATGGGATCGGTTCCCGCTCAGTGACGGTGTCTGTGTGTGCCCTGCGACTGGCTGGCGACCAGTTCGGGGTGTAGTCTGCCTTTCGCCCATTGTCAGCTGGGATAGGCTCCAGCACCTCCCCGCGACCCTGTACAGGATAAGCGGTTTGGAAGATGACACTTTTATATCTTTACTTTTAAATGTTTTCAAAGTTTTTCTGTTAATGTGTTTAAATGTCAAAGTACATTGTAGTCATTTTTGTAAGTTACTTTTGTTTTCTCTGCTTTGATTTTGAATGTCGATAGCTGTTGTGTTTGCAAATGCTTGTAGGTGTTGTGTCTTTGCTTGTGTGAAGCACATTCAGTTGCCTTGCGTATGACATGCGCTATATAAATAAAACTGCCTTGCCTTGCCTTAAATGGTGTATCCGTCTCAAAGCTTTTGCTGCAGTTCTGTTATACTGGAGGTGTTTTTGTTACAGTATACACTGTACTGCAGGCCATCTACTAACATACATTGACTACTACTTCATATCGGATATATATATATCCACATTAAATCAAGTTTTCTGCTTAGTCTGCCATGACAGATGATGCGCATATCATGAACTGGGCCACATTAAAGTTGTGGTTTCCAACACACGCCACGCCCTGAAGATTAAACATATCTCATTTGAAACACACGCACCGAATTGAAATTGGATTTTTTTTTTTCTGATAGTTTCACTCTTCCTCCTGTGAGTTCAGATCATTTCTAGACACAAGAATTACAGGGACAAAAATTTGACAAGGGTTCTTACTGCTTATTGTGTTTGGATTGCCCTCTCATTATATACATTAGGTACATTGCAGTTAGGCAAGGCAAGGCAGTTTTATTTATATAGCACATTTCATACACAAGGCAACTCAATGTGCTTCACACAAGAGAAGACACACACCACCAAAAACATTTACAAACATAACAGTTAACAACATTCAAAAGCAAAGCAGAGAAAACAAAAGTAGCTAACGAAAATTATTAGAATGTACTTTGACAACATTTAAACACATTAACAGAAAGCTTTAAAAACTTTTAAAAGTAAAGTAAAGAAACAAAAGTGGGTTTCTAAAATATTTAAAAGAAAAAAATGACTTAAAATTGTGTAGAGGACCTTAATCAAACGTATGAGAAAAAGTGGGGCAAAGTTTTTAACCTGGATTTAAAAGCATTTAGTTAGTGAGATGAAAGTCAAACCGAGGTGTTACATTCGTCGTGGTAGTATAGTCAACGTTTCCTTGGTCAAAAGTTCTCAAAACTATTGTATTGTATCCTCACTACGGATGTTCAGGTGTCTTACACCATTTGGATTGATGTAAATTGTAAAACTTACTGGCCGTACTGAAAAACTGGAGAAAACTATACCCATGTAGTACAAAGTAGGATGGCATGACAGCTGGAAGGCCAAAAGATCATGAACTTGATGACCTATACTTATTTAAAAGAAATGTTCAATTGTTCTTCAATCTTTTGGTATCGATAGACATTTCTGACGTGTTTCTGTAGAATCAAACTCTGTTTCTCTTTGACATCTAGTTCAGTAATGAAGTGTAAAAATTAGGACCTCTGCTTTATGAAACATCTCTGCAACACTAAATTAAACGGTTTGAAATTTACGCTGTAAGCATGCCCTGAGATAATTATTGTGATTAGGCGGAATGGTCTGCAACATGACAAATAAGATATATTCCAGAGTAAAGGAGACCACCAAGCCAGATCATTCGCTTTAACTGCTTAATGACTGTTATGCAGTATTTGGCTGTGGGTGTTTGCTAACAAAGATGTGTGCGCATCTGTTAGCATTTTTTAAATTGCCTGTATCGCTCTTTGCCTTGCTTATGAGAAAAATAAATGCAGTCAATGGGTAGGTAATCGGCGTAATTGCCATCCCAACTACCTTTACACACACAAACGAACATGGACAAGCATGGGCAAATACTCACGCAGTCACATGAGCAAATGGTGCCCTCTGTTCTCTGCTGTTGCAGGGTTTTGTGCAGACAAGCTTCATTAACTGGGAACAGAGAGCAGAGGAAACCACACTGAGAACAGATGTTTCCAAGCAGAAATTTGGGTTTGAAAGTACATGGGAAGGCTATTGTCTAAGTGGCCTATCCTCTCAGGATATCCAGAAAAATACACAATCCTATTCTTGCTACTGTAATAAAATTCATTGTTGCGAATGATTTTATGTGCCATGTATCTATCTAGCTATAAAATGTGCAGAGCAGTCCGTCCCTGCGCCGGACCGGTCGGACACTTTGGCCCGGCCGGATGCCCATTTTTGGGGCGGGGGGTGCTGGCTGACAAATTTTTTAAAAGGGCTGGACTAAGCATGGCCGGAAGTGGATTTGATTTGGAAGTGGGGCTGACAATGTTGGCTGGAGGGTCGTGGCAAGGAAGGGTACCTAGGTCAAGGGTGGAAGGTTGCGGCCGGACCGGCAAAAAAGGGTCAAGTGCCCAGCTTTGAAAATATGTATACAGGGCCGGTAGGCTGACGGCTTTTGGGGCCCATTCGGTGCTATTTAATGATTATTTTCCTCCAATTTTCCCCAAGACTGGTTCACAAATGAGAGGGAGCAGCCCATTAATCAATCAACAGCAAACTGAACCAATCAACATCAGTGGCAGAGCTTTGTTGTTGCCGGGGTTGATCAGGAGTCATGTCAGATTACCTTTTTTTTTTTTTTATAAGAATCTGTCTTTGGACTAAAACGTTTCATTCTTAGAATCAATGCCAATTATATTATTATTATTATTTTCATACCATAGAAAGCAAACATGGCTGAGTAGTCATTGCTTATCATACCATCACCAGTCACGGTTTCCTGAAATAAAATGGACATATATCCAGAACCTTGCTTAACACATTCATAATACAAACAGGAACAAACCTAATAAAAAGCAAAAACAATGACTTAACAGGTACAGATAGGGTAGCGAGCATGCATAGGTGCGCACATACATACGCACAGTTTAACACGTAGGCGCCAGTCTAAGCCAAAATGCATGTCAGCGCATATATATATATATATATATATATATATATATATATATATATATATATATATAAATATATATATATATATATATATCTAAAAATTTAAGTGGCTGAATTGTAAACAATAGGAATACGGTATGTTCATTTTAACAAAAGATGACGTAAAACTACCTTATTGAGGTCATCAGAGGGGAAAGTTACATGTTGTGTACATCAAAATAGAATAACTTTCACTCAACATAGGAGATGATCTCTGACACCAGCATTCAAATACTTACAATGTCCTCTCTCAATGGACAGCTTAACACTCTACCACACCTTGACTCATGTGACCCTCACGACTCACATGATGATTGGCTTATGTGACCTCAGTCACTCCTAAAGTATTAAAACCACCCGAATGGCATTAAACACCAGTCAAAGGATCTAAACAAGCTTTTTGGATGTCTTCAAACGAAACCCAGTTCCCTTTCATTACTATTATTTAAATACACCAGTGAGTATATATTCCACCTTTTCAAATATAGTAATACTCAGTTTTGCTCGACATTGTCAGAGAGGTAGTATTCAAGTTCTATGTTAATTTTTGTGGTTGTATTTTACAGGACTGTACTGCACCATACTAAAATACCTCTTATTGATTAGTGAGCTCGTTTCGACATTCTACTCCAGTATTCATATGATTTTATATTTCCAGTCAATCAAACTAAAAACATGAAAAATGTTGGCTGATTGTTACAGGAGGAGAAAAGAGTCCGAAAATGGTTTCCAACATTGAAAATAAAGTAAAATCCCCTCAATATCAACGTGAGGCACATGCAGTGTTGTTTAGTCGTGTGGAACAAACAACCTGTAAGTAGTTGACCAACATCAGAGGCGTCATGGCCCTCTTGGCTTCCCTCCAGACAGTAACAGAAAGCTTCTCCCCTGACCTCCTGCGTAACATTCCTGAAGGACATCCTGAAGACGAACAATGGCAGAGAACAAAACTAGTCACTGGTTCCCAAGACCTACTCCCACTCACTGGCAAGAACACCAAGACGGACATGAAGCCATGCTAACTCTGGACTGACCTCCTGTGATGGGGTTTTGCCAAAAAGTACAGTCAGGCACTTTTAATCACGTGTGCCTGAGTTGCATCAGAAAAGCACAAGTGTATAAATAAATCAATCATCAGAGGCAATGTGGGCTATTTTGTAATACTGTATTTACCACAAACACAGTACTGACATGACACATCTATGGATTGGTTCAATCAGGACCAAATTGGTTTTGTTTCAGGGAATTAATTGGTCATTCAAGTACTACCCAGCTCTGTTGAATCGTTTCCTATTTTGCAGTTCAACACTTGTTGCTGCACTCTCCCTCACACCGATCTGGATTTGATGTACTCTCCCTCCTATTTATTTGACTTGACACATCTGCTAAACAGCTATGTTCGAGAAAGATCACACATTGTTTGTTGGTGCAACCCTTTATCTACCTCCCAGCAGCTTCCAGAGGGCCCTCTAATATGACAACAATAACAGTAAGGTGACTCCCTTCACATTGACTTGAAAAACAGCGCCGTTAACGTTGGGCTCGTGCCCCATGCTGTTGCACCCACTGAGACAGCAGGTGCTGACATGTGAAGTCCTCTCATTCAAAACTTAAAAGAAGTGGGAACAGACAACCGGTGCAGAAAAGCAACAAATGTAATGATTTCCTAGAAAAGCATCCCAAAATAACAGCTTCAGAAACATGCTGATGTTAAATTGGCTTGAATTGAAGTGTCATATTATCTAGAGTCTTTTAAAAATGAGTCCTGATTCAATACTTGATGCTAAATACCACTGCGTCGCTAATCTGCACAAGTCCCTTTCTCCTTCCTTTGTGTCCAACTTCTCATGAAACTCATCATGTGCTTAGTTTGGCCTTTGCCACATCCCTTTTCACCTCTCGTGACCTCCCCTTGTGTCTGTTCTATTCATCCACCAATCGCTTTTCCATACAAATTCCTGAATCTCCTTTTTACACCAAATCTCTCGTTTTTCTTTTGCCTTCCGAGAGGATACGCCAAGCATCTTCCTTCATAACCACTGTTGCCGCATCAGCCTGTTCCTCAAAAATCCAGAAATGTTCCCAACTCCTCTGGTAAAATCCTTGCAATATTCCTCCTTTCTTAACTTCAACCATTTGATCCGCCAATCCACCTTCTCTCTGTTCCTCTTTCTCATTTCCAAATATGCACTATACCTTCCCACGCTGTCTCTTCTATAACCTCCTTAAAGTCTCCAATCTCTCTGAGGTTGCATCATTTTCCTTTTCCTTACTCTGCAAAATCCACCGCCGATCTGTCTTTCCTGTACTGCCCATCACAACTATTCCCTTTGCCAAATTACCCATTGAGGTCTCCTCCAATCACCAGTCTCTCCCATCTAGGAATACAGTACTCTTTACCCCATCCAACTAACTGTAACTTGTCCTCCAATGCAACACACCGCTGAGGCATACAAATTGCCAACATTCCTCATCACACCTTCAATTTCTATCCCCACTGTCATTATCTGTCTTACTCATGTACTCAATAACAAAGTTTGCATAGTCTATCATTTTAATTTGATCCATTTTTTTATTCACACTCAACACTCACACTCATTCAAGATCCAATTTCGCTGCCATAGTGGGGTTTTGACTTTTACGAGCCAGTTCATAGACTCCCCGTATTTTTCGGACTATAACTCTCGTTTTGTTTTTTTTTTGTTGGTTTTTTTTTTCATAGTTTGGCTGGGGGTGTGACGTATACTCCGGAGCGATTTATGTGTGAAATTATTAACACACTACTATATCGTATCCCTTTCCTTTTCAAGGTTAGCAAACAATACACCAAACAACCACAGGACTGTGTACTAAGGCTGCATATAAGCCATCCATCCATCCATTATCGATATCGCTTATCCTCACAAGGGTCGCGGGCTTGCTGGAGCCTATCCCAGCTGTCATCGGGCAGTAGGTGGGGGGCACCCTGAATTGGTTGCCAGCCAATCGCAGTGCATATAAACCTGCATTACATATTGACTTTACAACGGGCAGAATAGCCTGTAGTGCAGAGCTGGGCAGACCTGTAATATCATTTCACATAAAGAAACATAAAGATAAATCCTTAACGCTATTAAAATGCATGGATAATTTAAACAGTTAAATCATAATATTTTGTTAAATAAGTGATTAAAATATCCATCCATCCATCCATTATCTATACCGCTTATCCTCACAAGGGTCGCGGGGAGTGCTGGAGCCTAATATGATAAAAAGGCAATTTGACTATCAATACATCTACTTGCCGTGCCTGTGGTCTTACACACACGTACGGTGCGGGGACAACAAAGAGATAATCACGACCGAATACATAAATACTTTTGGAGACTTGGAAACATTCTACATGTTCGTCGATAAATAAAAGACTTATTTAATCGATCTACGACCGTTTTGGTGAGTTTAAAGTTATCTTTGTAGTGTTGTCCACATTAATTTAGAGAATTTACACTGGTTGAAGCGGGTAGTATAGACCAATTGATTCCGCACCAAGGCGGAACTAAACTTTGGTTCCCCCCAGTTTTTCTGACATACCTGTTGTAAATTCCTCATTAGTGCTTTGTTTATACAGGCATTGGTTTACTGTTTAACGTGTGTGTTTTACATCAGCTATGTTTTCGGGCAGCCAATGGGTCTTTTCTTTAAGTTGATTTATGTTGGGCATATTGTTGGACAGCTAAGGGGTCCTAACGAGAGACGTTTGGAGTCTGTTAGCCGTTAGTGGCTAGCGGCAGATGCGCGCCTCTTCGTCGTCGTGTAGGAATTGAGCGAGTTGTTGAGTCTGTGGAATGGATTGGAGTACTAACTGAAGCCACATTGCTCCCTATCACTGTGTCCGGTCACGCTCTTTGATTCGAGTGACTGTTTGGATCAGGCGCTCCGGTGAATCCCCCCAAATTCACATATAGGGAATGTAAGCTAAATGTTACCATCGTAGCTCAGTGGAAATGTGTACTTAGTGCATAATTTTATTATTTTGATTTATATGGACACATTTATCAGCGTTACACGACGGAGGCAACTTGGCTTCCGGGTGGTGGAGGGGGGGCGTTGTGTAATGTAACGTAAGCATAACGTTCAGTCTGTTGTCTCTATTCTATTTTTGTTTTAAATTGTTCGCTATTTAAATTTTAAATGTCATGTCTGTTCTTGATGTTGGATTTTATCAAATAAATTTTTTCTTTTAAAAAAATGCGACTTATACTACAGTGCAACCTATATATGTTTTTTTCTACTTTATTATGCATTTTATGGCTGGTGCGACTTGTACTCCGGAGCGATTTATAGTCCGGAAAATACAGTATTTTACAGTTTAGCATGAGACACTTTGTGGGATTAAAATGCAATAATGATTTTGTAACCACCTTAAAACATTGGCTACACTCACATTTTCCTTATGTGTCATCTGCCTGGTGGCAAACAATAGTGGGAAGCAGATACAGTACATGAGCCGAGAGGCGGCAGGAAGGATAGGAGTTAATATGCTTCCTCTTCCATCATGGGCTCCACGGTCATATGGAGGGAAAGGGAGAGGGAGAGAGAGAGAGAGAGGGAGAGAGAGACTGGCACTGACACACCAGCTTCCTCATGTTTTCTCATGTGTAGGGTGGGGACACGCATGACGTGAACAAAAACACACGCTCACACACACTATTTACCATGTAACGACTTCTAAGGTGGCAATTCCCACCAATATGGAGCCTGCTAACGTTTCACCGGGTGTGAGCATTGTCCTGCGTCACACTGTGCGCAATACAGTACGTGTTTGACTTGAATATTCCTTTACTGTCTTTGTTTGACTTAGTTCCAGGATTCCGGCCTCTCACATGATGACCACTGGACCAATCAGTGGGCTGACAAACCAGAATAAGCCGTCATTCCACAAAGTTGTCACGTTTTCCATTCTTTTGGGACATTGTTAACTTTGCTCTGTGATTATCAGTCACTAACTTTTAAAGTTTAATAGGTCTTGTTAAAGGAAAAATGACACAAGGTTTTATATATTTTTACTAGTACAAATCTGTAAAGCATGGCATGCGATAGTATTCTCTTCAGCCCCCCAGAGTCAATAGAACCACATTTCACCGCAATTACAAACGTTTATGAAGTAATGAGCATACTCATGAGTTCATGAAGTTCATTGAGATTAATGGAGACTTAGAAGAACCGATCAACATTTTTTCTCATTTTATGACGTTTTGAATCGAGCACTACCCATGCAGTTCTTCCCAAACTTAAGAGTGGGACAGACCGCAATTTAGAAATCTGAAAATCTTCTGAAGTTCACCAAAAGCATGTGAGACTATGAGTAATGAGAATTCCCAAATATATACTTTTACATTCAGTTCAAGTCCCTGTCAAGAGAAAATAACTGTCTTTTAAATATGACACACCAAAGCGAAGATTATTGTTGTCAACAACCTGCCAAATGCAAATGATTAAGAAAATTGCCAATTGTATAAAATGAGGCTTTTCTTCCTGTTCTCGGACACTGTGGGAGTGTTCGCTGAACGCTGAAGCCACGCCCTCGCTGTCATCGTTCTTATGCCTACACATGCCTAAATGTCATGAAAATATATATGCTCAAAGCCTCCGATGGTTGGAATATATTCCGTGGTTCAATCAAAATATCATAAATGAAAATATTATAAATATAGTTCAGTACAGTATATTGCATGTGGAGCCTCAAAACCTGATCAAGGGTGATGTTGCAGCATGTCGGTAGATGTGTGTGGTGGCCCTAATTAATTCGCAATTGCGCTGCTTAACCATTGATGTGAACAAAGCATGCTTAACTCATTCACTGCCAGAAATTTCCTGACCCTCTTTTCCCCTAATGTTTGAAAAAAATTGGAATTAAATAAATTCCTGGGATTGAATGGCTGGACCGTGAAAAGACAAATAAATACGTCAATGGCAGTAAATGAGTTAAAGAGAAAGTCAACCCCAAATTATGCTTTACCATGAAAATATTCTATGCAGCCCCACTAGTCTAAACACAGCATTCTGTTTAATATTGTGTTTGTGGAATATGAGTCGGTCAGTAAAATCCACCCGTTTTTGTTAATACCAGGCGCCGGCCATTTTGCCACTTATTGATGACTGAAAATGACACCACCACCTCAGGGCTCACGTAACGACCAATCATGACTCATCTTCAGCAAACAGCTGAGCCGTTGTCATGTTGTCCGGTTGCACATAATGCAAGCAGTACACATACACTAAAGAATTTATCACACCTATTATTGACCAAATTAACCAACCAGCAATGTCCATTTTGTGATTTATATTTGACATCTCACATCCTGGCATCACTGGATACGTAGCTATGATTATTGGTTACTACTGCTATTCTCTCGCTTTATTAACTGCCTGTCACTGCTTTGGTGTTGCAGGAGTATTTTGACTGAGTGCAGAAGAATGTGCTGATGAACCAAGGCTCCAGGGATCCATCGTAATAACAGTCACATTCCTCTTGGCTACTGACCAGCAAGGAATGGAATGCAATTAGCACCTATTAGAGAGAGCCGCCTAGAGGAGGCCTGTCAGGCTCACTGGCATGGCCTTAACTGAATGCTTAGAACTAACCAGGACACCCAAACACACCCACAGCTTTGCTACATCATTGGTTTGCTTTGCAAGACTCCTCCCATTTTACATGAACAATGTAGTACTAGTAACAATTGCCCCATTATTAGTTAATGATTCAGCTTCATTGGCTCCAGTCACGTTTCAGTAAATTCACCAATTGCTATGTATCCGAGTAGTAAATGTTCTGTGATAAACCGCGTAAAAAAAATCAAGATGCTGGAGGTATATTTCATTTTAGGCTTCGAATGGGGTGCAATCACATTTTTTTTCTCCTTTGAAAGTACACTGTGCTTTATGTGTCAGTCACATTTGAACATGTGGTTCAAAGGGTTGCCATTTGCCCATCCCACCTAGGCACTCAAGTCACATGCTTATTGATTTAACCACCGGCAGCCTTGTACTTAACCTCTGTCACCAAACAAACGGATCAACATCTTGGAGCGAGTTATGTGGTAACAGGATGATTGCACTTCATAGAGTGGCAACCAACCGCCCCTGAAGTCTCAATTTGAATTTTCTGGAAACTATGCGACTAAAGTTGCACAAAACCTCAGAAATGTAAATAATGTCACACATAATGCAAATTGAGACGTAAGAATATCATCTCCAACTTAAGTGTGAGTCAGGAAACCTCAGTTCAGTGAGCAGCAGCAAATGATTAACTCTCTTATTGGGCTTTTTGCGTCTTTTTACTTTTACAGCAAAAGGACAGTCTCAATGAATAGTGTTTCGATAAGAAGAATATACACCAAAAGTTACTTGATGTAAGCGTTAGCAAACCAGCTGTACCATTTTATTTTTCATTTTTTATTTTTATTTCTTTTTTTTTTTTACACTGGAGGACAATGAAGAATGTTGACAAAAGAAATGTGTGGAGCACTTTTGTGACTTGACTAATTAACATTATACCTTTGTCAATAGTCATTGAAGTCCAGAAAGAGTTTAAGTGTTTCAGTATTTCTTTTTTACTTTTAACAGTGGTTAACATATTTTTACCCTTGTATGATTGTTAAAATATTGCTTGAATTAGGTATTAAACTAAAAAATGACTAATTACTTCTATTTCAGTTCTCAGAATCGGAGTTTACATTGTTTTACACTGATGTCAAAAGTAAGAATTGATCAGCTTATCATCATAAGCAGACTGATAAATTAAATGTATTTATTTATCCAATTAAAGTGAAGTCAGGAATAACCCAGAGCTGAGTCATAATTTGTCAAAACGCCTGACGCTTCATGATCCCAACTAGTAAAGATGCTGTTCAATCACATGTACGTACACTTTGTGGACTCAGTGACTCATCTGCCTTTATGGAATCAGAAGAATTGCATTTGGAAAGTGAAGTTTTCCTAAATGATCATGTGCTTATAGTTCGTTAGCTTTAGCTGACTGCTGAATGTTAGTTGAATTCCTACCAAATTTGTCAGTTCAGAAAAAGTGTGTACTGTGTATTCTACCCAAAGACATCATCGATTAAGGGTGACAGAAATAAATGGATAAAAAAACGGTCGTGCTTAATAAGCCACAAGCCTTTTGGTTTGGATCATGTAAAATCAGTAGCATTCCTATATCAGCAAACAGTTCAGAATTCCTGAAAAATACATTGGGAATGAATTGTTTTCACACACTTTGCCTTTTGATTCCAACCCTCAAAGGGTCGATATCCTTGAAAAACTGCATGCTCTATGGAAATTGGCTAGCTACTACATGCTAGTCATTGAATCATGGGCTACTTGTATGTTGGTCTGGCTCCATCAAATTCTTTTTAGTGCTATTCGGCCCATGTCTGACTGTCCTTTGACATCAATTATCCTCCAAGATGGTTCAAGTACTCTTCCTGTCTAGATTCACTTGAACCCAGACAAATGCACGGACACACACAGCTGTTAACCTTGGGAAATACCCGAATGTGTGTCCTTAAATTTGTGTTGGATGTTGACAGGAGCTTCCTTTTGGGGTTGCACACTAAAGCCCAAACCATATAAATATTCTATGAGGACTTGATAAGTAACATGAATTTGTTCAAGTACGGCTATGGGGATTCGCAAAATGTACACATCTCTGCCCCCTCATTTGCCATTGTTCCATGTCACTCAGCTGCATTATCAAGCGCTTCACGGGTATCTTTCTATACAAGCTCTCTGGCAAATAGGTACGTTCCATCAAACCGAAGAGATGGACTTAAGTGATCATAAAAGTAGCTTCACTACTGAAAGGCTATTTGATGTTGAGAACAGCAACTTTACAACGACGCTTCTGAGAAATGCAGTTCAATTAACACCGCTACTTCTATAACACTGGTTATACAGTACTGTACACACACACACACACGCACATCCCCGCACACACCCCCCCCCCCCCACACACACACAACACGCTCACTGTTAACGGCATGTCTGAAGGGAGAGTGAGTAGTAAATGTGACACAGTGCACAGAGTTGTTAAAGAAATTAGTTAATCTTCAGGCAGGGGTCACTCAGTCACCTGTAAAGAAATTAAATGATGCTCAAAACAAAGAGGCTGCTGACAAGGATTAGTTAGTGTCAGGCTGACGTGCTATGGAAGGCTGATGCTAAGCGTGTCTATCTATGTATTTGTCTCTATGACCCCTTCTTTGAATAACACCCAGAGATTCCAGTAACTTGTTACTGATGACACACAAAATAGGAACAACCGAAGCTTAACAGAAATAAGAAGGCCTGACCTCGGAGCAGATATTTCGGCAATCCCTTTGAGACTGACATTGTGAGATGAATGTTTAGATAAAAACATCAAGCCATTCATGTTCTTATACTAATCAGAGGTTAGGTCATAGATGAAATGAGATCAAGCTTTTCCAGGGGGAGGATGAGGCATTCCCAGCCCACTCGAGGGACATTGTCTCTCCAGCATGTCCTGTGTCTTCCCCGAGGCCTCCACCTGGTGCAAAGTGTCCAGCATACCTCTACAGAGAGGTGCCCAGGAGCCATCCTAACCAGATCACTAAGCCGCATCAGCTTCCTCCTGAGGAGTAGGTTTTGTGATCATGGTCTTTCAGTCAGCACTCAACTCCATTCTTCCCTCACTTATGAACAAGATCGGGATACTTGCACTCCTTCGCTTGGGGTAGGATTTCATCCTCAACCCTGAAGGGGCACTCCACCCTTTTCCAACAGAGGAACATGGTCTCAGACTTAGAGGTGCTGTTTCTCATCTCAAACGCTTCACATTCAGCATAGATGGGCATTCAAGGACGAACTAAGCAAGGACAGAAGGGGGTTTTCGTCCGTCCCTCCATTTGTCCCTCACCGGGAAAAGTACAGACTTACGTCTTGTGTTGGGTTCTTTTGAAAAGCCAGACCACTGTTCTCTTCGGCGATACCACAGATCCACCTTTATTAACTGACTGCACAACACTTCATGTGCGTTACCTGTCCCTGCAGTAACTTTGCACAGGAATAGTCTACCCTCTCATGCTTCAACACATGTAATACCATGGATTATAATACAGGATGCCACAAAGACGACTGACAGAAACACGCCATGCTAGTTTTGCGTGTGTAATCCAGGAGAAGGTATTGGGTGTAGGAAAAAGGTGGGTAGCAATTTTGTTTTGTTAACTAACTGCTAACATTTGGCACATACCTTTTCCCTTTGTATGTGAAGTATGTCATTGTGTGGGACGTCTTTAGACCATTAAAATCTCTGCCAGCGCCGATGACTCGGAAATGGAAGTCTTTCGTTTCCTCGTGAAATAACCTTGCGTTATTTTGCAATAATTATTTTATTGCGACAGAATAACTGACAATGTAAGAACAGAAGTGCTTTAAAAGGATGATTACAGACGGGGTCAGAGGATGATTATTGTTATAAATAACGACTGAGGGATGAGGAAGTGTACCGAGGTCGTGGACGGAGGACGGACCGGCAAAAAAGGGTAAAGTGCCCATCCCATACGCTCATCTGCAAACCACTCCAGCGAGACTTGAAGATCACTGGTTGATGAAGCTAATAGAACCACATAATTCACAAAAAGTTATAATACTGAGACAATTACAGCGGACCCCCCAAACCCTTGGTGTGCCTATAAATTTTAACCATAATCAGAAACAAATCCAACTTGTAATACATATCAAACTCTGACATCAGTTGAGCAGGTATCTAACGGCCCATGACCAGTACGCTACACTCCCAAAGCACCCCTCCACAGGACTTCCCGAGGTAAACGTTAAACGCCTTCTCCAAGTCCAGACAACTTATGTAAACCGGTTGGGCAAACTCTCACACAATATTTACCCTCACAATGCATTCTGGTCTGCCAGATGGTAATCAGTTGAGAGCTCTGCCCCTGTTCCTTTACCGGGTATCCCAGAGTCACCTGGTGTAAAACTTCCATGCGTGCAAGGAAAAACTCATGAAAACAATCTTGAGACAAAAGGAGGAAACCTTGAGAAGGGATCACAGCTGGAGGGCTCCCTTTCCCATGATGACTTGGCTGCAATGGATGCCAAGTGCGCAATATGAATCACATAAATAATGTTCCATAATAATATACCATGTTCATTTAAACATCTTAAAAGTTCATATGATGAAATGAAGTGCCGCAGGTAGCCTCCGTCCAATAAATTGATGCAAAATCTTCCACAGGAACAGTCTCACTTGGATCATCGCTACTGAACCGCCTCTCTGAGCATGAGAGGGAAGAGAAAAGAGTTTCACCAGTTATACAGGCCAACATTGCAGACATCAGCGGGAAAAGAAAGGTGAGAGAATAGTTGCAGACCAAGTGTTGTTAATCAAAAGCAAGAGTGTAGATATGCATCCAAGTCCAGATTTGAATAAATATTTCTATGTTGGTCACTGCTCTATAACAAACAAACAACAAAACAAACACCGGTAGAGCACTACAGAGTTCTGGAGACCAAATAGAGAATATTCTGGAACCTGCAGAATTTTCTAGTCCTCTGAGTCACCAAACAACAACAACAACAAAAATACAGTATGTTTTGAGCCTACGACTCGGTATGGAACATAAGGTACCTCTAAGTCCGCAAGATTGGCAGAGGGGGAACTCCAGAGAAGGAGAGAGTCCAACCCATCTCCAGAACACTAGTTCCAGAACTTGAACTGTATCAACTACATCTAGTCAGAACCTCTCGACACCGCATGGCAACTTGTTTCCTACCATACGGGGTGAGGCTGTGCCCAGCCAGGCCCGTGGGTGCACCAGGTGCTCACCATCAAGGCCCCACCAATCACGGCTGACCTGTTCTCTAAATCTGAGCCGTGATTGGTCGTTGTTCAGCAGTTGTGATGTCATTTTCAGTCGACAGAAGACAAAATGGCAGAGATGGCTAAAAACGAGTGCATTTTGCTGCTTAACTTATATTCCACAAATGCAAAATCAATCAGAATGCCGTGTTTCAACTAGTGGTCCTGCTGGGAACATATTCTTGAAAAAATATGTTTGGGTTGACTTCTGCTTTAAGTCACAAAGAAGAAGGGACGTTGACGGCAGAGAGAAGTGGAGCAGAGAAAACGCAAAGCACTAAAAACACGACATATGACAAATATCCGGACCTCCTGGACGAAAGCAGGGGTAAACTATTTTGTTTTAAATCGTCCCTGTCCTGTGGAAAAAAAAAAAAAATCACATTAGTGAGATGTTTGTAACGCAGAAACACCATTCACGTAAAAATAAGAAAATTGAAAAAAATGGACATAAGTGTTTTCACAGGACAAAATAAAGTCATCAACAAGCTCTTCACGACTGTATTGTTCCAATTACACATGAAAAGTTTTGAAAGAAACATGCACATGCAAAGTTTGGGATATTTGGCTTTTGGGTGAAGTTTCAGGACGAGCCTAAAATGCATTCAAACCTACAGGAGGTGAACTTAATGTGACCTTCACTAAGTTTTTGAATGTCCAACTGTTCAATGTTTCAGTACTCTTTGCACAAGTTGCTGAACTTAACAGCAAATTTCACAACAGGTATTTGATCCTTGACTCGACCAATAAATGTCCTGCTTCAATTAGAGATGGTGTTTAAACAGTCGTCCTCATCATGCTGTTCACATTTGGACCTCATGAGACCAAGACGGCACCTAACAATGGATCAACTACCTGCTTTCAGAGTCACAGGTCTGACACTTGTCAACACATTTTTGGTACTTTTTTTTTTTTTTTTTTTACTCAGATGAAAGTAAACTTTTCTAGATTTGTTTTTTGCGCTGATTCCGTAACTGCTCTGTTTTTTTCTCTTGCACATCAGGTTTTAATAATTATACTTTATTATATATTTTATTTTATTTGATCATTTATAAAAATAATTATTATATATGTAAAACAACAGATAACATGTATGACAGTAAAAAAACTTGTTTTGTTTTTTTAAATCAGACAAACCTGAAAAACACTGACGCCAGTGACTCAAGACCACTGGATCCCTTGAGTGGGTGACTCAGAATAACACCAAGTCCATAAAATGAACGTAGTTTAGCCACACTACATGAAACATTTTTTTAACTGTTCTAGAATTTGCTCGGAAGTTAAAACTCTAAATTCAATTGAGGGGCAAAAAAAAAGATGCTCACATTATGTCCGGCAGATGTAAAAGGAAGTTTGTTGTTTGGATTCATTGGATATGCAATGTAATGTTTCCCACTTGCCCTGTGGACCTCCGTGACCAACCACCAAATAGCCCAGCTGATGTTATGCAACCAGCAGTAACAAAAGCACCATGGAACTTTTATTTTGGATGTGCCTGGGAAAACGTGAAAAGAACACAGAGTAGCCCAGCGTCCATACAGCCTCTTTAGGCCCCTTACTGACAGAGACCCAGCCAAAGTTGGAATGAAAAGCTCAAATTGCCTCTTGTTCAGAACAGCAGAGAGCCCAGGAACCCCTCTAAATCGTTCAATCCTTCTGTTCATTTCTATGAAAAAGTAACACCGCATGGAATTATTTGACTTGGGGCAATATGTTTCATTATATGTATTTATTTATTCTTTGGGGGAAAGCGCCATTGAGCAATACTTTGATATGAACATACCAGTGATGAGCTGTCAGGCCCAGCAAGGCCTTCTCTGCTAGCCTTAATAGTATCAGAAGCACCGACCTAAATTTGCAAACCCAAATTCTGTTTGTTTCATAACATTTTCCACAGTCCGTTCGCTTTATTTTGTTGTTTTTGAGGAAAACAAGCTCTTGAGGACTGGACTTGGGCACCTCTGCTATAAGTCACTTGGGCAAATCAGTAGTTTGCCAGTGTCCAGAAAAGTGACATATAAATGTGTTTTTAAAAAAATTATTATTATCATTTATTACACTGAAGCATCCATGTACATGGGCAGTGTGTTTGTTGAGGCTTTGTTGACATTATGCAGGGTAGCCTGTCCCAGTTTATACTATAAGACATCTCATATTCTTCATGTTGCAATCTACCCTGAATTGCCCATTCCAGGAGTAGCCAATGACATAGGTGGTGGGAAAGTTTTGCTCTCTCTATAAGTCTTGGGCAGTTCTCAGCTTCGCAATTCTGCTGTTATCCAGCCAAATCCTGGTTTATCCCCCAAATGTGTGGTTTCACATGCTCAGGCAAGATAAGATCCAGATATTACTTTTTCAACTAGTATGCTTATGTCAGATCTATCAGGTAGAGTAGAGCAGGCCTCCTGAGAAGGGGGTGCAGCAACAAACAAAAAAAAAAAAGTCAACTATGAGCTTCATGTAGCTGATCACAGTGCTATACCAGAGTTGTAAGTCGTGACAATAAAATTATTTCCAAGACAAGAACATTTTTCTTTATCAGTGATCACGTGATGGGGCAGACGAACCCTAACCAGGGGTTGTAACACAAATTGTGCCAAAGAAATATCAGAGTATAAGTGTGCAACAAAATATATAGCGGCATGTAAATTTCCCCACAGATTCTAATCAGTAAAGAAACTTAAATTCATTAAACGAAGTTAAGCATTAAAGATTAAGCATTCACTATTGCAAATATTCCATGGAAGGACCTGAAACAAAGTACCCTTTAGACATTCACTCACATTTACCTTCACCCCAAAATACCTGTTAACAGGTGCAGAAGTCTCAATGACAGTTCCAAATGTAAAGTTAAAGTGGAAGTCAACCCAAAAATGTTCTTTTCAATAGTACTGTATGTTCTATGCGCGTTCACGAGTCCAAACTCAGCATTCTGATTAATCTTGCATTTATGAAATATGAGCTTTAGCAGAAAAATCCACCCGATTTTATCCATCTCAAGGGACCATTTTGCCACTTTCTGTCAACTGAAAATGACATCACAGTTGCTCAGGGCTCAGGTAACGACCAATCATGGCTCACCTGTTTTCTGAAGCTGAGCCGTGATTGGTTGTTACCTGAGCAACAGTGATGTCATTTTTAGTTGACAGCAAGTGACAAAATGGCCGCCCTTTGAGATGGATAAAAGCAGGTGGATTTTACTGCTTAGCTCATATTCCGTGAACACAATATTAATCACAATTTCAAGGTTAGACTAGTGGGGCTGCAGAGAACATATTATTGTAAAGAAAAATTTTGGGGTTGATCAGTGGTATGCCAGCCATTATCTTCAGCTTTTTATATAAACGTGCAGTGAGCCAGTACTAAATAGGATATTTGTATCCATTCGGTGAGACAATTTAACTATTACAAGGTCGAATCAACAAAGGTAGTCTGTCCATCTCTCTCTCAACTTCCCAACCACTTTCTCACTCACTCTCTCCCCCTCCGTCCCTGCTGTTCGGCACCCTAGCGAGGCCAAGGCAATGATCCGTCACGAAGTTGCGTTCACGGGGATAAAAAAAAAATTGTCGAGCAGTGGTAAAATTGATCTTCGTCTCGCAGTTAGTATTATATGCTTGTCATTATTAGTTGTCTTATGTTTTCATAACCTCAATTTTTCTGTATCCGCACCATAGAACGTGACAATAAAGGCTTTCTATTCTATTTAGTTGTTTTTGTGTCTTCAAAACAAAATTGAGTTGAGCGTGTCAAAATAAGCGGTGCAAGTCTATGAACACAGATCTGCATTTACTGTGAAACACCAAATGGCGCATTAAATCAGATTTGGTGCGTTAATCGCCTCACCGACACTTGGATAACTGGAGCAATTAGAATAGTGATACGTCATTTACGGTAACTTGACGTCATTCCAGCAGACGTTGAGTATTATTAAACAGTTTGATGCCATTGTTATGTGTTAGACTAGTGAAGTTAGCACACAGTCATACCCCAAATGTGGAAATGGTACGTGGATAGAGTCTATTTGGTTGGACCACAGGAATAAAGCAATACTGTATTGGATTTTCATGAGTCCACGTGTCAGTGGAAACTTTAAAAGAATATTATTCAGCCACTGTCACTGAGTGGGAATTGAAGTCAAACCAATGAATCACTACACTCAGTGACACTGACATACAGTATCTACTGTACATAGTTATTTATGTTATTTCTGTTGCATACGATACAATGGCATTTTGCTGATGATAGTGGCACATCCTTGCATGTGCATCATGCTGAAATCCCAGTGCACATTACGTACTTCAAAGTGTGAAAGGCACTCCTTAATACATAATGAGGCCAAAGAAGGTAACCATCCATCTAAGCACACATCCTGTTCAGAGTCACATGGGAAATTGGAACCTATCCCAAATCTCCCTTAGGATTAGGGCAGTAGACACATGCTAACAAAGAGCCGCAATGAACAGTAGGCTAATGGATGCTAAATTTCTCCTCTGTTTATTTCTCAATACATTTGATGAGGGGACAGAAGTCAGAGAGAAAAGAGACTGGTGAAACAAAGTCTGGAGCAAATTACTGTTGCATTCAGGGATAAAGGGTGAAGTCAAACCCATTTTTTTTTCCAGGGATATGTTCTATATGCAGCCTCCCTGGTTTAAACAAGGAATTCTAATTAATATTGTGTTAGTTAAACAGCAAAATCCATCCGTTTTTAGCCATCTCAGTGGGCGGCCATTTTGTCGCTTATGTCGACTGAAAATGACATCACAACTACTCAGGGCTCAGGTAACAACCAATTATGGCTGCCCTGCTTTCTGAAGCTGAGCCTAAAGCAACTATGATTTCAGTCGACAAGAGTGACAAAATGGCCGCCCACTGATATGGCTAAAAATGGGTGGATTTTGCTGCTTAACTCATATTCCACAAATGCAACATTAATTAGAAGGCCTTGTTTCAATTAGGGGGCCTGCATAAAACATATTTTTCGGGAAAAAAATATGTTTGGGAGGACTTCCTATTTAAGGATGATTGGTAACAATGCCGCAGCGGTTAAGATAACATTAGCATGTGTGTTTGTTTTTGCAATTTCTGAGAGTCAATGACTTCCCAGAGAAACCACTCACAAATCTCAAAGAGAACATGCACACTCTACACACAAACGTTTGCTGTCACACATTCTGACCTAGAACTTTTGTTCAGTCCTGTCAACTCTGCCTTACGTGCCATCATGCATGATGACAGTTACTACTCAGTTTTGTGCGATTTCAAGAGACACATTTTTCCAAAATGTTGTAACAATTGTATTCGATTTTTCACCCCATTAAAAACTGACCAATATTATCATTGCAGATTATACATCACTGACTTCCATATTGTGGTTACCAATGAACTGTAGTATTTGGTCTTCAGGCCAAGCAATTCCTCCGTGCTCTTCTCCAACTGTGCTTAACTTGGGTTTAAATGTGCGTGTGGGCAGCAGGATGTTAAATGCCGGAGCAGACCATCAGTGACAGAAGTGTTTCAACATTCCTGTGACTCAATACCACAACTTGCAGTCAACTGACATGGAAAAGTATTTTAATTCATCCAAGAAAAACAAAAATAATATTGTGAAACCTTTGACCATAATTGCTTCTCTGTATTTCCTGTCCAAATGCCACTTGATAATTCAGTTTAGAATCATGCCAGAAAATCTGCTTTAGTGCTAATAGGCACACGTTGCTTGAAATGCATTGTACAGCAGCAGTTTTCCATACATTAAGTTAATTTTATACTGAAGTTCATGTCACTCTTTTGAATGTATCTAAAACTGAACCTTTTAATGGAAACTTTAAAAAGACTCAAATCACAATTCAAACCTTTTACTTTTGTGGCCTCTGGCCTTCGTGACAGATAACAGTTGGCTACAATCACCTCCCAAGTCGCTTTAGGAAATTCCATTCAGTCACAGGATATAATCAATGCAGTCTAGACTTCAGATTCATTCTTTTTAGGCTGACGTCAGTGAGCTTTGCAGTGCTCTTGAGAGCATGGCACATTAGCAACCAATGGGCCTTCAAGGCTCCTGAAGGCATAAACCTCGGTTTAAGTGTTGAATCTACGCTGAAACCTAAAGTAGAAATTATACAGAAAGCGCAAGGTTGATAAAATGTTGGGTCAATGTTTGCTTTTACACCATATATCACACAACATCAACGTTGATTCAACCATCATCTAAAATGGAATTACAAAATACTGTAAACGCGCTGTCACTTATATGGCGCTTTTCTAGCTTGGGTACTCACAGCGCTTTCACTCTACCTCATCTACATACTGATGACCCAGCATCAGGAGCAACTGGGGGTTCAGTATCTTGCTAAAAAGGATACTTTGACGTGGTCACAATGGCCAGGGATCGAGCCCACAATCTCCGGGTCGGGAAACGACCACTCTACCACCGAGCCATGCCGACCCGCTGTAACAAAATCATTGGCTTAGTCCACTACAAAATTAGCTTTTCCCTTACCCAAATGTATGAAAAACCTATGTCAGAAAACATGTTTAGTATTCAATAATGTATTAGAAGAGATCAAAAGTACTGCGCGGAAATGGGTAAGAAATGAAGACGTTTCATGAAACAGGACCAACACCAGTGTGCTCAGGGCAACAAAAAAAATCTGTCAGAAAAATTAAAAAAAATAAATAAATAAAAGTATATATGGAGAGCGACAGCGGGTGAGAGCGAGATACAGTACACACACCTTTGGCGGTTGAAAAAGGCCCGTCCCCCTCAGAATATGCCCCTTTCCCACCTCCCTTCGCTGAAGTAGAAAAATAGAGAAGGGCAAACGTAGATAACACAGATTCAACATTAATTAAACATTGACCTTTCAATTTTTTTAATTCACCCAAAATACAATGTAGATTCAACAGCATCTTTGCATCACAAACTTCAATAGTGACAAAATACTGTTGAACCAACATTGATTAAACATCAGTCTTCAACTAAAACCAAAAAACAACCTTCTTAACCCTAATTCATGTCATGAACGGACGACAAGGCTACAGATATCGTTTGCACTTTCCTACAAAGAAAACATTTAAGGCATTTATGTCATGTCATCTTCCAAACCGCTTATCCTATACAGGGTATAAGCGGGGAGTTGCTGGAGCCTATCCCAGCCGTCAATGGGCGAAGGCAGACTACACCCCGAACTGGTCGCCAGCCAGTCGCAGGGCACACATAGACACTGTCACTGAGCGGGAATCGATCCCATGCTGCCCGCACACAACTCAGGCGTGTGTACCACTACACTATCAGTGGACAACCCTAATTCAACATTGATTTAACATCTTTTTCAAGCACGTCAAGTTTTTCTCCACAGCTTACCCTCCAGAGAAGCAAAATTCCAGTTTAGCTGTGGTAAAAGCTGAATATGATTGGAGTCATCTCTAGCTAATTGGTGACTCGTTTGTGGGGTCACAATAGAGCCATTGTGGTGAGAGGTGTGTGCAGCTCCCAATCGATCAGTACTATCAATATCTGCAAACAGAAAGCTATAAGAGTAGGAATTAAGCGGATCACTGCTTGCTTTTCTCTTAACCTTATAACCATGGGAATACCATTGTAAATTCTTCTTTTTTAGTTTTCAAAGCTTGTAACTATTCAATCTTTGTGTTTTATTTAGACATACACATTTATTTCACATTTTTCAAGAAAACTGTGAACCTACCACACAAAAACTTGACGTGAAAATGAAATCACTTTTGAATTGTGCACCCAAAACTTAGTTAAAGACAGCTGTCAGTCCAAACTCAACAAAAAAACGTGTTACCCAGTGTAATGTGTTGTTTTTCCACAGTGTGGAATGTAAAAATAGAATGAATGTGAGGTCAGGAGCATTCTGCTTTTAGTGGCTGCATGTGGCGCACCGCTGTATCCTCCATTTTTTTTCTTCCATGCTTCACATAAAAGTCTTAAGCGGGCCTGCGTACACTTTGTATTAAATTTTTGTGGCCAGCTCACATGCCTGCGGATTCTGACCTTCAAGCCTTGCGCTCACACGATTATGTTTGCCAATTGTGTTTGCCAGCAGACATTGAAGTTGTCTGTGACCACTCTCACAGTCATGGAGCCCTCCCGCTCTCAGATCCACCTGCCAGATCGGCCCATCTCCTTGCAGAGTTATGCTGCAGGATTTATACTGTTCATGAAAATAGAGCCCTTTTTGTGTGGTCATTTGAATGCCTGGCTCAATGCGATTAGGGCAAGGGAGTCAACATCACTAGCGGTTAAGATGGATTGCTGAAACTGAGTCAGGTGACTGTGCCTGTGGCAGAAGTATCAAAACAAATATAAACAATGATAAATGACAATAAAAGTAACATGAATACTCTTGAAAATAAAACGTATGTTACATTAAACTACTTATTATTACGCGCTTCATAATGCGCAACACAAATTCAGTTTGAGATAGGTCTGGACTGCTGGCAAGTCATTCCAGTGCTCGGACTCTTTTTGCTATCATGCCATGCTGTTGTAACACGTGCAGAATGTACAGTAGTTGAACATTATTTTGCTAAGATGAGCAGGGATGTCCCTGAAAAAGACCTTACTTGGATGGCAGCATATGTTCCTTTCAGCATTAATGGTGCCTTCACAGATGTGCAAGTGCAAGTTACCCATGCCATTGGCACGAACACACCCTCATAACTTGCTTTCTTTTGGTCTTTGCCTTGATAACAGTCCAAAATGGTCCATTTTCTCTTTGGCCCAGAGGACAACATCCATGATTTCCATCCATTTGGAATGGGCACTCATCAGACCACAGCACATTTTTCCACTTTGTGGCAGTCCATCACAGACAAGCTCAGGTCCAGAGAAGACTTTCGTTTATGGATGTTGTTGATATATGGCTTTCACTGTATATGGTAGAGTTTTATGTTATGTTATGTTTATGTTAACTCTGTCAATTGACAATGGTTTTCTGAAAAGTGGCAAGTGGCAATATTCTTGACACAATAGCCGGGTTTACATGGAGCCATGTACAGTATTCAGATTAGAAAGGATCCGATTGACCAATCGAAATGAAAATGCTCCATATAAACACCCCAATCGTAATGAAAAGGCCTAATCCGAATGGAATTTCATTCGGATTCATAGGGGTGGTATATTCCTTTTGCCAATCTGAATGAGCGTCATGTAAACAGATCAATCGGAATGTCCAGGCTGTGTCCGGTCTGTGCATGCTCTGTCTTGACATAAATGCGTAGTGACGTCGTTGTATCCGCACTTTTAAAATGGCAGCATCTTACCAGAGCTCGTCTGCGACGTGAGAACTTGTTTTAAAGTACAAATGGACAGAGAGGGAGCTTTCCTAACATTCAATGGAAGGTTATTCCAAAGGGAAGGACCAGCAACAGAATACCCTCGATACCCTCTGAGGTTCCGCTTACTCCTCGGCACCTCCAGTAAAGCCTGGTCCGCAGACCTGAAGCACTGGGAAGGTGCGTAGGAGTGGAGGAGCTCAAAGAGGTACGCCGGGGCGAGGCCATTTAAAGACTTGTAAACAAATCATCTTAAAATGAACCCTAAATTGCACTGGGAGCCAGTGAAGGAGGGCCAGAATTGGAGTTATGTGCTCCGTCTTTAGAGTTCCAGTTAGGAGGCGAGCAGCAGCATTTTGAACCAACTGGAGGCGCTTGAGAGAGGACTGGCCGACTCCAAAATAAAGTGCATTACAGTAATATAGCCGAGATGTAACAAAGGCATGGATGACTGTTTCTAAGTGCTGATGGGAAAGGGACTTTACCGTAGCCAGCTGCCTAAGATGAAAGAAGCTGGACCTTACAACAGCACTGATTTGCTGGTTCAATTTAAGATCGCTGTCAATTTTGAAACCCAAGCTTGAGACTGTCCAGATATGAAGCCAGGAGCCCAGGCCAACAGGTCAACGATGTAGACGAGCCACTGGGACCGAACACCATTACTTCAGTTTTCTTTTTGTTGAAATTTAAGAAATTTACTGACATCCAGGCTTTGATGTCCTCTAGACAGGACAAACGTGGTCTTCAGGAGAAAGCGTCTTTAATAATAAAATAATTGGTGTGGTCCAATGTAATGAGTCCTGTATGTTGGCTTGCAGGGCTTTACTTTATTGCTTAGTGCTGTTAGTGAGTTTCCTGTTATGAAATTGAATACCTTCCCCAGAACAGTAAAGTATTTCTATAGGATTAAGGTCAGGATATTAGTGGGTCATACCAAATACCACATTTCCTTTGCTTTAACCATTCTGCTACAACGAGATACACTTACAGCTTTACTTCATGGGTAATGACCTTCATAAAGCATTAGTGCAATTTAGGAAGTCAAGTCAGCTTGGACTTCAGGCGAAGCTTTCTTAGCGCTTTGTTTCACTGAGAGTAAAGGTGTCTTGGCTTCCTATCCAAGCCAAATATTTGAAGGTCCCACATAGCATATTGCTCTTGGTGTGGTCTTTGATGGTTGAAGACCACTTCGGGGTGTGCCTGATCTGGGATAGGCTCATGTTGACCCACGGCCTTTAACAAGATATACAGTCGAAAAAAAGTCAGGAATACTGAGAAGTTCAGTGGCACAACTCAGATATTATAAGGAAGGGCAGCAAGGGGAAAAATAGGAAGACACCACGCACAACTGTGAAAGGGCTCTGCAAGTAGCAGCTTGGAGCAAAACTTCACCTTCGTAGGAACAACAGCGGTTGAATCAGGTACATCTAATAACACAATACCAATAATCGTTCCCAGTTGTACAACACAACTCACAATATGAAAAATAACATTCAGTCAAACTAATATGCACAACTGTCAAACTGCATGTTATGTCTATACTTTCACTTGGTATGTAAATTGTGTTTAAGCAGGCAGGTGGTAGTCCTCTCTTGAAGACAGGAAGCAAGTGACGTCCATCTCAATTCTTTCTAACATCAGCGTATGGCTATACAGAAGGAAAAGAAAGCTGTTGATAACTAACTGTTTGTGTGCGTGCGTGTTCTGTTCTTCCTGTCAATTCCCATGGTGAGAAGTTCATGTTGTCCCATAGTGTGACATGAGAGCGAGGGAGAGTGAGGGCGAGAGAGAGAGAGAGAAAGAGAGAGAGAGAGAGAGAGAAAGAGTTGAATTTAAGACATGAAGACATTTTTTAACATTCAGCTGCAATAGTCCATCCATCCATTATCTATACCGCTTATCCTCACAAGGATCGCGGGGAGTGTTGGAGCCTATCCCAGCTGTCTTCGGGCAGTAGGCGGGGGACACCCTGAACTGGTTGCCAGCCAATCGCAGGGCACACAAAGACAAACATCCGCACTCATAATCACACCTAGGGGCAATTTAGAAAGTCCAATCAACTTACCATGCATGTTTTTGGAATGTGGGAGGAAACCGGAGTACCTGGAGAAAACCCACGCAGGCATGGGGAAAACATGCAAACTCCACACACGGAGGCCGGGATCGAACCCACGACCTCTGAACTGTGAGGCAGACGTGCAAACTAGTCGACCACCGTGCCGCCCAGCTGCAATAGTTTGGGACCTAAATTATCAATATATTTCCTGTCACGATACCCCTGATAGCCTTGTGTGTGCATGCGTGTACGTGTCAATACAATATAGCCAAAGATGGGAGCCCTCTGAGGAGATTAATTACAGTTCCATCAGAAATTGACTATATTTCTACAACAGGGTGTTTACATTCCTATACTGTCTTCAAATTCATTGATTAGTTTGTACGTGCTTGGCAGTATGCCGGTTAGTATCCATGAGCAAGTTTACAGGATTGGAGGTTATAGGAAGTAATGCCATGCTAGGAACTACATCAAATTGGACTGAACTTGACTGTACATTATGCTGGCACACATCATCCATGCATGCGCTCATGACAGAGTGTTAGATTTAAGCCTTTGATTGACTGCAGCCGAGAACTGCACATATGGGATGGTTAAACCAAATGCTTGTGGTTAATAAACACTGTAGCAGGTAGTTAACTGGATCATAAACAAATGTCAAATGATGCAAAGCCAGTAACTGAAGACAAACACTATGTTATGAACTCAAATTTGTACATTCAAACACACCGTGGTCCGTCACTAACCTACGCTAATGTAGTAGTAAAGTCAAGCATTATGAAAAAACACATATAGGCCGTAAATATAAAACAATAAAAAAAAAACATAAGTACATCTGTAATTGCCTTCTTATGACATGTCGCAATGTATTCAGCACTATACAAGCTAGTTTAGCGTGTGCGTTTGGTAACCGCAAAAACTCATAGGGCCATTATAAACTGAGAGCATTTCCACTATTTTGAGTGAGATTACATGTGAGAAAAGGATGGCGGGTGAGATTGACAGGCGTCTGCAATTATGGGGAGGTCTGATGGAATAACAATTTTGGTGGCAGTAAGTCAGCCTAAAGTTTCTACGTCTAAATAGTGGCGCAGCTGATCTAACCCGATTTTGGTGATGACGTCTCCATGAGAGATGTGAGTGCACCGCACTTAACTCATTCAGTGCCAAGGACATATTTATTCATCTTTTCACAGTCCCAGGAACTTTTTTATATATTTTTTTCAAACATTAGGGTAAAAGAGGGCCTGAAAATTTCTGGCAGTGATTGAGTTAAAGACACTGAGAGGTGCCACTTTCATTTTTGGTGACTGGAGATGGCTGTGTTCAAACCCACGACGCAAACTGCTCTTTTTAAAATATGCCCGTTTATGTTATGTTATGTTATGTTATGTTAAATTACCCAGTCCAACACACTTCTGTGTTAGTTTCTTGTAGTACATGGAAATACTTTGACTTTGCCAATGAAAATAGCAAATACAGCCGTGGTGAGACGAGTATGAAAATGCTAAAAGGAAAAAGGACCTTTGTTGCTTTCGTAAAATAATATTTCAATTCACTTTTCCTGTTGGTTACATATATTCAAATGAGTGCCAGTGGAGGCTTAAATTATTGCACAATGTAATGCAAGACTTGAATCAATTGCAATTATGATTCTTGAGGCTTCTCCAAGTGGCCTAATTAGAGCAAGATCATTTATATCTTCAGGATTGATCTTTGACTGTTCCGTTTTAAATAATACACAATATATGTGAAAATAAACGAAGCAGACACACAGCTCTGAATAAGAGTGATGAGAGCCATAAGCATGTGGAAGGCCTGATTTGAGTCTTCTCATGCAACAACTGCTGACCATCTGGCCTCAATGTCATTACAAAGAATGATTTTAATATTTTTCATACTCTTTTGCTTTACAGCTCTGTGACATATGTCGGTTAATTAACCACGCAGATTGCAAAATATTTATACTGACCAACTGAAACCAGCGCCGGTCGATTTGGGGTCATCAAAAAATAGTGCTGTGATAAATGATCCCACCAGAGTTTGATCTGAACATCTGCAGATTTTTGACCATCAGCGTCATGCAAACATTTACATATTTGACGGTTTGGAACATAACCACAGAAACAAACTGAGTAGTCGTCTTCAAAGAAGTTTGCTTTACCGCGTGAGTGTGTCGATGTTCTGGTTTCTTGTTTTTGCTCATTATGTTATGTGGATAAATGCAACCAACTAGAGGTTTGTGTGCGTGAGCGTGGATGAGTGAGTGTGATAAACTAAAAAAAAAAAAAAATGTTGGTGTTTTCAAGGAATCCTACTAACTAAATAAAACTGATCATCGATATTTGATTTCTACCACTTCCCTTCAGGGTGACCTCGAGCCTATCACAGTGGACTTTGGGCGAGAGCAGACACACCCAGTCAATCACAGAGTACAATACAGTATAAAAAAACTCACACTCACACACGTGGGCAATTTAAATTCTTCAGTAACCTGCGGGAGAACTAACGCAAACTAGTAGTAGAAGTATGCAAACTCCAAAAAGATCCAACCCAGAACATTTGACTGTGAAGTAAAAGTGGTAAACACACACACATACCGTATTTTTATTTTTATATATATATATATATATATATATATATATATATATATATATATATATATATATATATATATATATATATATATATATACATATATATATTTACCGGTATATATAAACAAAATAACTAACCCTTTTTACTAGTTATGTTTGATATTATGTAATGTGACCGTATCTGTATTCAGAGCCATAAAGTTGCAGTAGGAAAGAGCTTCTATAGTGTGTTGCTGAGTTCTTTTGTGAACGCTGACAAGCCGGGGACATTTATTGAATGAGATGTTAAAAGGGAAATAAAAGACAGACACACACCAACACATGGACACACTCAGACTCCAACCACAGAAAACAGTGCTTTGCTGTTTTAATGGTCCGTACGACTGAGCCCATCTCTGCTGTCGGTTCTTGCATCAAAAGCTGGCAGCGGTTCAGAGCCACCCCTTTCGTGCCAACTGCTGCCTTACTTGTGCTCTCTTTCGTTCAGTGTCTCTCTGCCAACCGAGACACTGGCCTGCCTGCTTGTCACAGCCAAATCTTCTGCATGCCCTTAGCAGGCCAAATGTTAGCGATTCAAGCATACCCCAATGTTCAGAAGCCACTAATGGTTATGCATGGGCTAAGCTGTCACACGATGCGGATGTTATACACAGTATGTTAATGTTTGATATGAAACTACAGTATAACTCAGTTTGGATGACACTGCTTTACCGTTACGTACTGTATGACAGCAAAGAAATGGAATAGCCAATACACAGTACATCATTCACTCTTGACTCATCCATCCAACCAATACACATCACCACAGAGATTCCTTCGTAACACAGGTCCAAGTACCGCTCTATACTATTTATTTATTTACAGTGGGTCCGGGAAGTAAAAGAAAAACTGAAATATATGGTCATAAGTATTCAGACACTTTGCAGCATCCTACCTACCCTGTGCTCCGTATTGTGTAGAAGCCCCCTTTTGAGCGAGGACAGCCATGAGTCTTCTTGGGAATGTTTGGGAAAGTTTTTCACGCATTCATTTGGGGATCCTCTACCATTCTTCCTTGCGGATTCTCTCCAGTTCTGTCAGGTTGGATGGTGAATGTTGGTGGTCAGCCATCTTCAGGTCTCTCCAGAGATGCTCAATGGGGTTTAGGTCAGGGCTCTGACTGGGCCAGTCACACTCTGGGTCACAGAGTTGTTCTGAAGCCACTCCTTTATTTGAGCTGTGTGCTTTGGGTCATTGTCCTGTTGAAAGGTGAACCTTCGGCCCAGTCCTCCAGGATATCTCTGTACTTGGCCACATTCATCTCTCCTTCAATTGCAACCAGTGGTCCTGTCCCTGCACCATAACGTCCCCGTTACAACTTAACACAGGCACACACAGACCCAGAAAGAGACTCAGACACTCTATTTTCAGAAGCCATGTGACATTGTCTCATGAAAAACAGGCCAAAATTGCATTGGTGGCATGTTGTTTCCAATTACCACCCAAATTGGACCACTGCAGCATCAAATTACATAGGACATGAAAAGAGCTAATAGAACAATTTAAAAATAAATGGCGTGACATGTGCAGTATACTGTGTACTGTACAAAATATTGGAAGGGATTCACTGAATCCACGTTTTGTGTCTTGGAGGCTGTCTTTACTACGGTAAGCTTCACGAGTTGGTTTATTTGGATGATTTGTGACAGGTCCTCGTTGTAGATATAATTCAACAAGTTAAAGACTGTAAAACTGAGAAAAGTCTGGAAAAATCCAGAAGAACATGAACAAATAAACATCTACGGTATCAAAAGCATAAAAACAAGAGAAGAGAACAAGGTGAAAATGTTGCTTCCGAAGAGGTTTGGAGCAGACCGTTGCCAGGAAGATAACAAAACTCACACAAATAGGAACAACAACAAAAAGTGCCCATTAAGGAATAGTTAACAATAATCTCAACAAAAATACTTAATCAGTAGATATGATATGTTGATTTTTCATGGCAACAGAGAAAAAAAATACTTTTACCCACACCGGAATTGAGTTTCTCAGCGAGTCCCCAGAGGGAGTCAGTGGCGTAGTTGGGCTGTATTCCACATGGGTTTTGAGGTCAAAGGGGGCCCGACATTGCACACGCGAATAGTGGAAAGAAAAAAGCCAAAAAAGTAAGTAATAAGTAAGCCAGGAATAGACCATGACAGTGATTAGAATCAGCCTGCCTTGTTTTATTGCAATCCATTCCTACCCTTAGGACCTTAGTGTTTCATTATTATTATTATAATGCCGCCAACTGTTTGAGCTCTAATTTGACTTCCTAAACATGCTTCAAAACTCACCAAATTTTGCACGCACATGAAGATTGGGTGAAATTGTGACACCATTAAAAAAAATAAAAAATAAAAAATTGTGCTCAGGCGACTGGTTAGCACGTCCGCCTCACAGTTCAGAGGTCGTGGGTTCGATCCCGGCTCCGGCCTCCCTTTGTGGAGTTTGCATTTTCTCCCCGTGCCTGCGTGGGTTTTCTCCGGGTACTCCGGTTTCCTCCCACATTCCAAAAACATGCATGGTGAGTTGATTGGACACTCTAAATTGCCGCTAGGTGTGATTGTGAGTGCGGATGATTGTCTCTGTGTGCCCTGTGATTGGCTGGCAACCAATTCAGGGTGTCCCCCGCCTACTGCCAGAAGACAGCTGGGATAGGCTCCAGCACGCCTGCGACCCTTGTGAGGAGAAGCGGTATAGATATTGGATGGATGGAAAAATTGTGCTCTAGCACCCCCAAGAAAAAAACTGACAAAAGTGCCTATCACTCCCAGTAAGAATGTCACAGACCAGGCTGGCCAAACCACATGCAGCTCTTTGGCCGGTTTCATGCGGCTCCTGAAGCCCTTTTCGAAAATGAGCTAAGCTGGGCGCAGTGTGAGGAAGTTTGCAATCCGCCCTTCCAAGTAAAAGTTGGGAGAAAAAAGTCGCCTGTTTTCAAACATGATCTTGTCCGAGGGCGTTTGTCATATCGGCTTCAAACAAGCACACAAGAGAGAGTGAACCCTTCTGATTATAAATTGGTGAAAGAAAAATATTAACTGTCCCGGGAGAGTACTTGTTTGCCTGCTGTGGCCATGTCAGTTGTGCATTTGGTCGCATCCTCAATCAACTTTTTTTCTTTTTTTGCCCTCCATTTATTTATCTGCAACACACATCTCCTTTTATGGTGGTTTCTGGCTTTTAAGCATTTTTGCAATTGCAAATGTCCTCTAAATTGCTTCTTTTCCAGATAAATAACGGTCGCCGTCTGAGCCGGTGCAAATTGTGGGGGGGGGTGGGGGTTTTCGCTCATATCCCTCCAACACCATGCAGTGACCCAATCTGACTTTACAGTCCATGCTACCTGACTGTGAGGGTCAACCGCGGAAACATCCATCCATCCATCCATTATCGATACCGCGTATCCTCACAAGGGTCGCCGGGCATGCTGGAGCCTATCCCAGCTGTCTTCAGGCAGTAGGCGGGGGACACCCTGAACTGGTTGCCAGCCAATCGCAGGGCACACAGAGACAAACATCCGCACTCACAATCACACGTAGGGGCAATTTAGAGAGTCCAATCAACTTACCATGCATGTTTTTGGAATATGGGAGGAAACCGGAGAACCCGGAAAAAACCCACGCAGGCACGGGGAGAACATGCAAACTCCACACAGGGAGGCCGGAGCCGGGATCGAACCCACGACCTCTGAACTGTGAGGCGGACGTGCTAACCAGTCGACCACCGTGCCGCCCCGTGGAATAATTAGATTTAAAAAAAAATAAAAAGTTTGACAAGAGGGTCCATGGGTTTACAAAACGCACCAACCTTACGTCATCTACGCCACTGGCAGGAGTAGTCTCCAGCACCCTCTCTAAAGAGGGTTGGTGCACTGAGTTGTGGTTTGGTACAATTGGTCGATTGGGGAAATTAGAATAAGGAGCTTGAACGAAGTGCCTGATTTGTAAAAAAAAAAATGGTATAAGTGTGATTGGGGTTGATCAAACCTGCTTGTTAGCACCTTAAAATCATCAAAGTGGCCATCCATATAAAGGTCTCTATTTTGTACCAAGCATTTACATCACCAATTGATAAAAGTGGAGACAGAATTGGATGGGAGGAATGAATTATTTTTGACAATCACAGCAAGAGTTAACAGATTTGAATAACAAATTTTAAGGAGCTGTAAACAGGATTCTGAGACATTGTGTTCCTTGAGAGGCGGTCGTGCGGTGAGGAGGGAGTGCAGCAAAAGCTTTGAAGTCTTTCAATTTCGGACCGCATGGGTCGATTCCTCCTTCCAACCAAGGATTACATTTATCGATATTATATGCCCGATAGTAACAAATACAATTTGACAGTGCAAAACAATCTTGACGTCTGGACAATTTGCAAGACGGCCTCCTTAATACAGGGAGGTTTAAATATAAATCAGGATGGGTTGAAACAAGTAAAGAAACTTAGCATGGCAGGGAAAAAAGTCAGATGAGTGCGCCACAAAATATGTGGACAAAATTGCTGCCTCGAAGCTGTGCCGGAACCATATGTTTTGTGCCCCCGTCCCTGATTTGTACACAGACCTTTTGTAGGCAGACAAAAGGGGCAAGAGATCAAGACTCCCCAAAACGACAGAGAATGTCAATAGTTTGGGATCAATTCTAATGAAAAAAGACTTTTATTGCAAAGTGGAATGGGCCCACCACAGCAGTACATCGACAGTGTTGCAACACTTTAACAGAAAACACCCTCATGTAAAAGACGGGGTTGAATGCTGCTCCTGCCCCGAAACAAGGCAAGCTAACGTCGTATGTGTTTGTTTGTTAATTTAATGTAATATGCCATTGCTGTTTAAAATGCACTGAATAGTGTTTGTAGACTAGATTTCATGTTAAGATAACTTGTGTGCGTGTGAGCTCACCCACTCACAGCTGAAAATGTCCCGACTTCAAAGTGCAGTTCACGGGAACGGTAAAACTTACAATCAATAGCACGGCCATTGTTGACAAAAATAATTGAAGAAAATCTCCGGTGTGGATTGATATAGGTCACTGTCAACAAGGAAGGATGCTTGTGAATGCTTGTCACTGGAAGTAATTTTACTCTCTGCAACGATTTTAAGGAGACAAAAGCAATATATGACCAGGCTTCTCCTCTGCTTCTATCTTTATATAACCTACAATAATATCACCTGTATATTATTATTGTATAGCCTACAATAATAATGCTAGATGCATGAATCCATTGACAGGACATTGGCTATACGTTTACATGGACACATTTATTTCGAATTAAAAGCCTGATCGGGATAAAAAGGCTAAATGCTACACAACCCATTCGGAATATTCTGATCCGATAAAGCCCACTCCGATGAAGATTTTATTCTGAACGAGAGGGGTGGTTTATGTTGATTGATAATCCGATGGGGGCTCATGAAAAGACTTATTCCGAAATTTCGTAACAAACCGTCTTTACCGCACATATCTGTGATGCCACAATACGCGTTTCTGTTCTTCCCATAAGATAGTAGAAACAGAGCGAGCCAAAGACATGGCGAGCGCAAGACTTGACTGGTGCATTTGCACTTCCATTATTTAGTGTTAACTAGACATAACTTCAAACGAAATAAATATGCGAAATAAAGCTAATGTTTAAAGAAGAAATGGATGAAGCGATATTTTGTTGACACGGAAGTCGCTACAGCTTCTTCTTTTACTACTATTTCTGGTATATTTGGTCTATCTGCGCATGTCAAAATATTTTTTTCCGATCTAAAGTGTGATGCATGGACACGCAAGTCCTAATCGGATCAATATTTTTTGTGTCCATGAAAACAGTGTAACCGATCATAATTTTAACCTGAACTCTGATCGGATTAAAGAAATTTGGTCCATGCAAACGTAGGCAATGTTTACTTGAAGTGGGTATGGTGTTAGTTTATGTTATAAACTTTAGCAAACGTGAATATTATTTCTTCATTTGACCTCAAAAGGTTAATAACATTTGTTATTGAATTAATAAATTGTTTTGTTTGGATTTTTTGTTTTTACCTCCAGCACATCACAGTTGCGCATGGACAACTTTGTTTGACCAGCTCCGACATGCACTGTTGAAGAAGCTGCCTTCCTAACAGATGGCATTTTAAATATGCTGGTCACTGATATTCTCCCACTACCAATGGTGCAGGACAAGGGCTTTACCAACTACTAATGATTTCACTTTTTCAATGCAGCATGGCTTCCAAAGGCTGTTTCACAAATATGCCAAAGAATAAGAATAAAGAAACAACAGAAACATTGAAAAATGTGCTTCAGAACATCGAGTCTGTTGCCTTGATCACAGATATCTGGAGAAGTGTGACCACAGAGGCCTATTTTGGGGTGACCTGTCACTACTTTAAGAAGATTGGGAGATGAAGTCCTTCTACTAATCTACAATGCCTCTCGAACAGCTGCCCATATTGCAAGTTGACTGGAGGAGACCACTGCCAAATTTCACATTTCAATCACAAAGGTGAATGAAGGCAGTTGTTCATGACAATGGTACCGATACAGTGGCGGCAACAATCATTTCAAAGAGGCATGACTCGGCTCCTGTGAGACGTGCAGAGCATCCTTTGAATTTAGTTGTACAGAACACACGTAAAAATAACAAAACCATTGCTAATTATATGGCTTCTGCAAGACTGAACACTTCGAGAAAAGAGACCTTGCCTGTAGCAAACCTAAAGAAGAGCAGAGACAAATGGGAATGCCTCCACTGGTGGAGATCAGATGCTGTTCTAGCTTGTTGGACAAAGATGGCAAGTGACCGCAGCTCATTCTGATCCTGCAGTAAATCAAAGAGCCAAACACCACTTGCTGGATTTAAAGTCAAAGCAGTGGAGTGAAAGAATTTCTGAATGGGGAACAATTTGATAGTCTTTTTGCTCCCCCACAGCTGGTGGTGGTTCAGCACCTCAGGGAATCAAGAAAGCATTCAAGTTTGAAGCGTCACCAGTAAAGACATTCCAGGCACAAGTGACAAAACAGATCACATAGAGATGGCAAGAAATGTTTTCATTCAATGTGAAGCGTCTAATAAAAACATCATGGCTGCTGAAGCCACCAGTGCCACCACGTCAGCAGTTGAGGCAGAGAAAAATGGATCATTTGGGAATAGTTTTTCCGGATCACCAGATGACTTCACCAGTGATGGGGAGGATAAGGATGAGCAGCTAAGTCAAGGGATAAAGATGGAGGTCTTGCTCCAAAAATGAGAATCCACAGCTATGGTGGAAAAAATGAGTACGATATCCAACATCAGCAACATCAACACCCTCAGAGTCTTTGTTCTCTGCTGCTGGAAACATTGTGCCGAAGCATAAGGCAAACCTTAGTGTTGATATGTTGACGTTTCAACACATTCAATACATTTTTCTAAATGCTCGCAGTTGCACATAAATGTATCAGGGTGACCATTCTTTCAGCCAAATCGGTATCAACTTTAGGTAGATAATCATCTTCAGAGGGGTATTGCTCTCCCAAATCTCTGGTGAGTACTCCAAGTTATACAGGTCTGAAGATAAATGTAAAAAAGGTATCATTCGCTAATTTAGTATCGGCAATTACTGCCACAGAAGTTGATTTTATCCTGGGTATTACCTCGAGTGGGCTGTAGTTCTAGCTTGAGCTTACCGCATTTATCTCTCATTTCAAAATAACGTTTGGTTCGTACAAGTTTTATTTCTACCTTAGCGATAGTCAGCCTGAAGTTCAAAATGTTCGTCATAAAGATCGTGGGAGGGGGTGGTGGCATATTGCATCGATTTTTTTAATCTGATAAAATAGCCAAAACATCCTCCCCATCGCAACATTTTTCATCTGAGAGGAAAACAAAATAGCCTGCCTCTTCACACACATTTTGCACAGCTCCCACTAAGTGAAAAATGGTAGATATTTTCCTCTGGAAAAAAAGAGTCTAAAGTCTGAATCGTTAATAAATATTAAAAAATGGGAATTTTCTATTGAGTGTGCTGGCAGTTATAATGGTAATTTGGCAAATTTATGTCTACCAAGATGGGAGCATAATAGGAGAGTACAATGCCGTGATAGTCGCTTGCATTCACCTAGTCCAAGAACCTACTGTTTGTAGAAAAGAGATAAATAATTGAATAGGAGTGATGTACATGGGAGAAGAATGAAAAGAAAATGTTGGATGGGTGAGGAATCTCCAAGGTTCACTTAGACCAAGTTGGTGCGCAAATGCATTCAATGTGTTAGCAGAGTTAGATGGCATAAAATATTTAGAGGAGGACCTGTCCAAAGTGGATTCTTGGCCAAGGTCATTGTCTGGAAAATGGTGCAAAAAGAAGACAAAGACGGGTGGGAGAAAGAGCAATAGAAAGAAAAAACAATACAACTAAAACAGCACACATAGCGACAGTATGTAGCTTCCAGTTTCTGGTCATACTCATTAGATCCTAAACATTTATTGCTCCCACAAGACCAAATGCTATCCTTTTCACTTTGACAAAGTGCAATCATTCAGTCGAACAAGATAATGAGAGACAAAAAGAAAAAATATAGAAATGAAAAAAAAAACATGCGCCCTCTAACAGGGACTTTTTGTTAGCATTGCAGCAAACAACTAGAATCACCCTAAATTAAAAACCGTGAGGAAAACCCTGTCCAGCTCCAAAGATAAGCAAAATATGGCTACCCAGATCAAACCAGGTACTCTCCATATTGAAAAATATTACTTTTGCCCCAACTGCAGTTCTGCAAATGAAGTAAAACTAAAATAGTTGCATTATCACCAAAACACTGCGTGGCATCTACAGAATAGGAGTTTACAAGTCACTGAACTTAAACATTAACATGTCAAAACTAGATACAACAGTAAAATAGCCAGTCATTCAAAAGTCTTTGATAGCGATGGTGACTCTAGCTCACAGCAACGGCGCTGACATTACCATACCAGCCTGGCATCAGTGTGGATGATGCCATCATCTACCTCCTCCACATTTCACTCTCCCACCTGGAGATGGCGGGGAGCACTGTGAGGATCATGTTCTTTGATTTCTCCAGTGCTTTCAACACCATCCAGCCCACCCTACTGGGAGACAATCTGGAGTGGGCGGGGGTGGCCCACCACCTCACCACATGGATCCAGGACTACCTCACAAACCGGCCACAGTATGTGAGGACACAGGACTGTGTGTCTGACGTGCTCCTCTGTAGCACGGGGGCCCCACAGGGAACTGTCTTGGCTCCCTTCCTGTTCACCCTCTACACCTCGGACTTCAACTACAACACCCCTACCTGTCACCTGCAGAAGTTCTCTGACGACTGTGTGATTGTCGGCCTCATCACAGGCGGAGATGATCGGGAGTACAGAGAACTTACTCAGGGTTTTGTGGACTGGTGCCAGCAGAACCGCCTCCTGATCAATGCGGGGAAATCCAAAGAAATGGTGGTCGATTTCAGTAGGCGCCAGCACTCTTCACCTGCACCAGTGAATATCCGGGGAACAGATGTTGAGAGAGTCTCAACTTACAAGTACCTGGGTGTTCATCTGAACAATAAATTGGACTGGTGCGACAACACAGACGCCCTCTATAGGAAGAGTCAGAGCAGACTCTTCCTACTCAGGAGACTGAGGTCTTTTGGGGTTCAGTGGACACTCCTCAGGAACTTTTATGACTCGGTGGTTGCATCTGTCATCTTCCAGGGAGTGGTCACCTGGGCAGGCGGCGTCTCGGCCCGGGACAAGAAGCGGCTGGACAAACTGGTCAGGAGGGCCGGCTCTGTCCTGGGCTGTGGGGGACAGGAGGATGTTGGCCAAGCTGTCATCAATGCTGAACAACCCGTACCACCCCCTCCAGGGCACCCTAACAGCACTCCACAGCTCCTTCAGTGACAGACTGTTACACCCTCGCTGTGCAAAGGAGAGATTCCGCCATTCCTTCTTGCCTGCTGCTGTCAGACTCTTTAACAAGAACATTGTGTAGTCTCTACAAACTGGCGGACATTAGTGCAATTGTGCAGTCCTGCACCTGAGCTCATATCGTGCAATACCCAACATTCCCCACTACTGTAATACCGTGCAATACTCAACATTCCCCTCTACTGTTAGTCTCGTTTTATTTTTATCCAATGCTGTTCCTTACATTTCACTACAGCACTGCAGCACTGTCACTTACTTAGAGTATTTTTCCTCTGTACTATGTAAAGGCTAAAATGAGTGTTCCTCATACTTTTTATGTCGATGTATGTTGGTGTGTATATACATGTGTATATACACATGTTACTGCGTATATTTACATAGGTTTGATCTTGAATGTTTGCCGTTAATGTTATACATTAATGGCTACATTATGCCGCCGAGTCCGCTGATAGTGTAGTGGTACACATGCCTGAGTTGAGTGCGGGCAGCGTGGGATCGATTCCCGCTCAGTGACAGTGTCTATGTGTGCCCTGCGACTGGCTAGCGACCAGTTCGGGGTGTAGTCTGCCTTCGCCCATTGACGGCTGGGATAGGCTCCAGCAACTCCCCGCGACCCTATATAGGATAAGCGGTTTGGAAGATGACATGACATGACATTATGCCGCCGTCCCTGTGTGACCTATATCTTTGCTGCTGTAACACTGAAAATTTCCCCACTGTGGGATCAATAAAGGTCTTCTTATCTTATCTTAATATCCATTAGCAACTGTGACAACATTAGCCATGGAACTGTTTTGTGTCAGTTAAAAAAAAAAAAAGCTAAACTCCAGCGTAGAGTGACATTAAAGACTAAGACTGTTTTTATTTAGCCCGAGCAGAGTCTGCAGGGACATTAAAACAAAATTATGAAGCACACAGTGTACAGCAATTTGGTTCAGCTGTTATATTGTAAAAGTGGAGTTGAATTGATATTTGGGGATTTCCATGACACACAGCGTTATGGTCCTTAATTCAAGTTTTTATATGGCGTTTTGGTCTAGCAACAGTGCCTCTCAACATTCGTGCCCAATGACTAAGTTAAGTAAAAATAATAATAAATAATAATAAGTAATCCAAATATCTGAAACACTTTTCTCTTTGCAGTGAAGACAAAGTGAGTCGCTCATCAGACTTTATTACTAATACATTGATCAAACGTAGCTCTAAGTGATGCTACAATTTAAACATACAAGCATCTGCTATCCAGAGGTAATCAGTATTTTTTTTTCACTAAATGTCTAAAACCGTTTGCATCTGGCCTGAATGGTGTGAATTGTCCTTCAACTTAATCTCCCTTCATTTTCAAACACTAAATCAGACAAGAGTTATATTGCTGAACTTGCTTTCCAACACTGGAGAACTGCATCATAAAACTGCCGGGTGTAATAAAATCGATTCAGGGATTAATTACACAGCAGATTGGTCTGAGATTACCTGTTTCTTTTTTATTGGACCATTCACTGCAGTGCACACACTCACATTGCCTGAAAATCAGAAACAGGTATTTTTTTCCTCTTTGGACAAAAGACAAGGAAAAAGAAGCATTAACAGATGTACGGAAATGGGGAGCTGGAAGAGTTTGCCATCAGGACACAGAACCAGCGATTTTTTTTAAGGGCATTCAGTTGAAAGTTTTTCACAACCTCCAAACACAACCTATACGCAAATCTTGTTTTTGTTTCAGCTCAAAAATGATAAATATATGTTAATTTTTTTCTGAATATACTAATTGAATAAATCTGGTGTTATTTTCAAATCTGACGACACTCATCACGGCACCACCATCTTGACCGCATTTATGGCGAATCTCAGTGGGAAAATATTTACAACAACACATCAAAACTATCCTGTGAGTTTATAACAATGCTATTTCCTGGGAACATGCGGACAAGTGCAAAACACACCTGCTGCTCCAAATGTAAGGTCACTGTAGAAAAGCAGTTTATGTCCTGGAAAAGTTCAAACTAATTTTTACATCATCTTATGTGTGTGATGCAGCAGGTATTGAAGTGGGTCCATGGTGCAAAAAAAGTTGTGGATCACTGGTCAAGGACAATGATCCCCAACCAGCACTCTAGAATGCCTTGAAAATCAAGGGTGAAGCGGGAAATCATCCAAGTTCAGTTAATTTGTCGGAAAATTATTTATCAACTCTGAATATTCTCTGATGGTACTTTAATACACTCGTCAGACTCTAATGCAAGCAGTGTCGGTTCAGTTCTCACTCAGTGATGGTGTGAATGTGAGAGTGAGTCTTTATATGTGCCCTGCAACTGACTAGCAACCATTCCAGGGTTTAGTCCGGCTTTCGCTCCAAGTCAACTGGGCTATCTACAGTAGCTAGCAACCCTGAAGAAGTTTAAGAAATTACAGAAAATGAATGGATGAATAGTTATGAAATCCACATTTTAAAAATCTGTGTAAATCTATGAGTAAAGTGACAAGAGGTCATCATTAGTTTAGTAGTCAGACTTTTTGGTAAAACCAAATTGGTGCCTTGCTCAATAAGGGTTGGGAAACACTAGTTGAGGAGTCTCAGATGGAATCAGATGTGGTCCTGTTTGGGAAGGGATACATTGTTGAGTTTGAAAAAGAAGCCCTCAGTTAAGCAAGGACCACAATACAAAGTCAAACAAGAAAAATAGGGGCTTTGCGGTTTCTCTAATATTTGCCATAATGACAGCCGGACCAGGAATAGCATTAGCTGAAACACAGTTAGCCTTTCCAGATGAGGAATGTCGAAAGTCTTCAAATCTGATTGCCATTGTTTAGCCTCTGCTGCAGCAGAGGACATTTAGGATTTATTATCTCATCAGAATCATTACTTGTATTAAAAGAGTCCTGTCTTGCTCCAAATGAACTTGAAACAAGTCAAATATAGTGTATCTTAAATAACAACGCATTGAAGAAAAGGTCAAGAGTTGACCGTGTGAAAATGTTTCTGAATGTTTGACTGATATATGTTCACAGACCTTACACAGACACCAGTGACTTAGTTTAAGTCTCATGACTAACCAACAGAAACACTCTCTAGGAAATAAGCCCAAGTCCTGGGGAATTTGACATCCTGTGAATTTTCACCATGCTAGATGCGAGGAGAGGGCATGGAGGGCATTTGTGGTGTGAAGCAAGGATAATATCTTTATTTGCAGCTGGGAATTAGGGTTTGATAGGACCTAGTACAGCCTGGTATTGAACTTTGTACCAGCCAACCCACCAAGAACCACCCAATTTCTCCCTGACATTGTAAGCATCACTGGTTTTCATGCGCCCTACTTGCAATTTACACAATGAAATCAAAGCAGCCTTTCGATTTGGTTGTCCTTTTAACCTTCATGCTATTGCAATCCATGGGAATAGAACTCATTTAAACACAGTAGCGTCTGAAGATAGTCACACCCCAAGTAACAACAGAAACGTCAGATGAAGAGGGACGAAATTTCAAATAAAATGCTGAATTAATAAAATTATTTCAAGAAGAAAAGTATCAAATAGAGTGCACCTATGATGTCAAAATATATATCTTCTCTGATGCTGGGTGAACCACATGAAGACAAACTGCTTTTTCCTGCATAATTGTGGGCATGCAAACACTTAAATCACAGTTTGATAAAATCACAGTGCTCCTAAGGACCAGTCTGGACACTTAGGGTGATATCTCTTTTCTCACAGGTATGTGAAGCACTGTCGATTGACAAGCTTATCCCTCTTGTGTTCGCTTTATTTTCCTGGACTTTCGTTTGTACTCGCTTTACAGTGGAGACTGGCACGGTCGAACAACTCCCAACACACATTGCTGTCTCACTGCTACGGTCATTTTGTTCCATGTGGGTCTGTCTGATTTGCTGCTCGTTATGTTATTTCCTTACAGACAGTGGGACTGCCTTTCCAGTCCACCTCACAATCACTAACTTAAAGGTTTCTTCATTGAGATTTTATGTGATCGGCCAACACAAAGTAGCACAAAACTGTAACGTTGTATGGAGATCATACATCGCTTTCAAAATTTTAACGAAATAAGAATCAGAAAAATGGGTTGTGCATTTGTAGATGGATGGATAGATGGATGATGGATGGATGGATGGATAGATGGATGGATGGATGGATGGATGGATGGATGGATGGATGGATGGATGGATGGATGGATGGATGGATGGATGGATGGATGGATAGGTAGGTAGGTATTTAGGTAGGTAGGTTGGTTGGTTGGTTGGTTGGTTGGTTGGTTGGTTGATTGATTGATTTGGAGAAACAGTTCAGGAAGATTGTCCATAATGGAGAGAGTTTTGTTCAATGGTCTCATCTTTACAGACTGACAAAATGTCCATCTCCATTCCAATTGCATCACCAGCCTTCCTAATGATTTTATTAAGATTACACAATGTCAGTATGTCACCTCAAAGGCGTATGTCATGTAGAGAGAGAGAGAAAGAGAGAGGGAGAGAGAGAAAGAGAAAGAGAAAGAGAGAAATTGTGGCTACATGTGCCAATGACTACCTCTTTGTCCAAATAATATTGTGTCCCATGGGTGCCAAGTGTCTGTTGAGAGGGCCTCCCAACCTCATTTGCAGCCTCACTAGCAGCCTCACTAGCTTTATACTGTGGAGGTCCACACACGCATGTGCTCACTCATTAGTAAGTTATTACGCAACAAGGAAGACTTGAAAAAAAATGAAATAAAAAAAATAAATAAATTAAAAAAATAAGTATATATATATATATATATATATATATATATATATATATATATATATATATATATATATATATATATATATACACATATTGTGCATTTTCAAATTGAAACTAAAGACTAAAGTCAATTGGGGCTTAGGAAGAAGAAAAGTTTAGTTCATGTAGTACCCAGTAGGACCACTAGTGTTTCAAACCAAGTATGGCATTTGAGTTCAGGAACACCCACAGGTTCAAGCAACATCCAGCCAAGAATGGCCAGGGTGCCAGTGTTCAAAGTATCAGCCAGGAGGTGGCACCCAAACAAATAAGGACAAACACTGCATTTCTTCAGCAGCAAAAGATCCAGCTTAGCAACAGCTTTGTGTAGCGAAACTCAAGCAGCTCAAACACACACACAAGAACAAATATGCATGAATACACGTGAGACATACTCTTCAAGATTCAAGATGTTTATATGCCACGTGCACAGAAAAAAAAGTAGTAATATTGAGCAATGAAATTCTTTGCTAATTTCACTCCAATTAGAAAAAGAAGATAAAAGAAAACAACTATAGGCTAACTGAATATAATACGAGAAAATGAAGGAAGGCTGCACATAAGAACGATTTAAAAAGACAGTGTATTAGAGTTCGGTAGCAGTTTAGCCTGTGCCAAAAACAAAACAGTACAAATATTAAAATGGACAGAGATGTAGGCACTCAACTAGTTAAATAGTACAGGTTGCAAGTATTGCACTCTTTAGCATCCATCCTCCAACGATTATCGGTTAGGTAACGGGTTACTGCTCCTCCTCGTGCTTCTTGTCCTTAAAATTCCCCTTGCCTTTTTTTTTCGGGTTTGTGGCGGTTTGGGGACGGACAAAAATGGCTTCTGTCTGCGCTTATTCCATCAGTGTTTCAAAATTACTGTCAGTTGTCAGTCTGCCAGCGAAAACCGGAGTCCATCAGCGACGGACTGACGAACGACTGACGTGCCCGAGTCACCTAGTACAGGTCCATCTCCTAGATGTGCGGCGCAGAGGAGAAACAGCTCGACTGCCGGATAAGCAAACTTCTCACCTTCTTATCTCTAAGGGAGAGCCCAGACATCCTGCAGAGTCTACAGGAGAGTCTGCAGGATGTCTGAGCTCGGAGTGCAGAGGAAACTCATTTTTGTCGCTACACCCTAAAAAAGGATTGGTCAAATTTACAGAATAATTGGTTAAAATTGACCAATCTATTTGGCAGTTATGTGTCCGACCGATCCTTTGGTTAAAAAAACCAATCGAGAATGGATAGTGTTTTCAACTAATGTATATTGGTGGTAGGACCAACTGATGCAAATTGGTCATCTTGACCAAGATATTGCTTAATTTGTGTAGAACCATAAAGGAAGCCACCAATATAACATGATTGGCTTGGAACCATCTATATTGTGCTAGAGCCTATCCCATCAGTCTTCAGGCAGTAGGCAGGGTACGCCCTGAATTGGTTGCCAGCCAATCGCAGGGCACACAGAGAGACAAACAAACATTCCCATTCTCCAAACAGGAAGGTTGGGGCCGGATTCAAACCCACAACCTCTGCACTATTAACATCAATTGTGAATTAATATACTTATTTTGTAGGTCTATATGTACTGCACACTACACACTATACAGCAAAACAGTTGGGCAAGTGAAGTGTCCTTTCCGTAACCAATTTCATTGGTTGTTTGGCTCACCAATAAAATTGGTATGCCCATAACCAACCGGATCAGTCAATGTCTGACCAATCTATTGGTTAATCTAACGAATATTGGCTTAACCCACTAGATTGGTAGTTTTTTTTAACCAATCCGTTTTTAGAGTGTTGTATCTGCCATCTTGTTCTTTCGGTCACGACCCACAGCTAGTGACCATAGGTAAGAGTAGGAACGTAAATCAAAGGGCTGGGCGATATGGCTGAAAAATGTATCGCAAGGTATTAAGTAGGTATTTAATTTCAGTTGATATCGAAGATAATTGATTTTTAGTTGAACTAATCAATATAAGAATATAAGAAGAAGTATTAATTAAAGAAGAAGTCAACCCCAAAATTTTCTTTACAAGAATATGTTCTATGCCAGGGGTGTCCAAACTTTTTGCAAAGAGGCCCAGATGTGGTGAGGTGAAAATATGTGGTGGGGCGACCATTTAGCCTGACATTCTTTTTTACATGGAACACCAATAAATCCAAGCACATTTTAGCAAACCAGTCTGCCTTTTGTTGTTGATTTTTTTTATTTAACTGGCAAGATTCTTAAACATGCCTTTTGGGCAATTTGAAACATGACATATCACTGGGAAATACACGTTCATTGAACTTTTAGATTTAAAACAGGGACATAAGTAAAAGTATTCACCGGTGAAAATTACATTTCAAACATCAATAACAACTGGCAATTAAATGTTCTATTAAAAATGTAATTCTATGATAGGGAAATATGTAAAAAAAAAAAAAAAAAAAAAAAAAAACTAACTCATATTCACCAGTACAGGCCATGGTCAATTTCAAACATGGCGTATTGTTGAAAATAAATGGTCAGTGAACTTTTAGATTTAAAAACAGGGAAATGGGTAACAGTCTCCTTGCAAATGAGGCAGACACAGTTGCTGCGTATTTCAGTGAAAAATAGTCCAATTTCCACCTCTCCTTAAAGCAGCACTGGGCAAGAAATCGACCTTAAGAACATTTTTTCACAACTCTTTTGATGAAACATTGACTTACAAGTACAGTAGTTGAATAGGACTTCATGCCCTGAGGGGGTCTGTATCGTTTTTACTGGCACAAAGCAACTTTGAGTAGCATGGGATCAACCCCGGCACACAAAAAAATACAAATGTCCTGAATTGCTTCACGGCATACTCACTTCCACCTTCCGCTATAAGGACGGCTCAGGATTTCACGACACTACGCGCTGGCACGCATGGGAAATGTGGTTGATTTTTGTCAAAACACTATCGCTTTTGTCCACATGGCGCTGCCATAATCAACAAAAACTGACATGACACAGCGTTGCTTTAAATTGTTGGCCCTCGCTGCCAACTTTCCCATTTTTATTCATTGTCTCCATTTTAGAAAACTGTCCGGAAAGGGTCACACAGGGTCATGGAGTTGGACAGAGTCCTGCTGCTGTCTTGTGTGTAAATGCAAAATTCAGAGCTAGGTATTCCTGTCTATGTGACGGACCGGTCCGTCTATCCGCAAATCATGGACCCCCGTTTTGCTGGCGGTTGACGAATGACGGGTAAAATTTTAAAATAGACGGACTCAGGATAGTCAGAAGCCCATGTATTTAACCCGTCTTTCGTCTGTAATCCATCTTTAGTCTATTTTTCGGCGCAAGGCTTCGATGGCCGCGGTGAGTGCGAATGTTGCAGACGGATGATGAATAATGGACGCTCAATTTTTAGTAAAATACCCAGCTTTGGCAAAATTGCATTTAGAGTGTGTTTCATACGCTTGTCTACGAGGCTACGGGCAAAACGTTATTAATTTTATGACAGAGGGTGCGGGCGGATAAAATTTGTGGGCCACATTTGGCCCCCGGGCAGGACTTTGGACATGCACAAACAAGGCATTCTGATTAATATTGTGTTTGTGGAATATGATCCATCCATCCATTGTCTATACCGCTTATCCTCACTAGGGTCACGGGGAGTGCAGGAGCCTGTCCCAGCTGTCTTCGGGCAGTAGGCGGGGGACACCCTGAATTGGTTGCCAGCCAATCACAGGGCACACAGAGACAAACAAACATCGTGGAATATGATATAAGCATTAAATCCACCAATTTTTATGTCAGAGGGCGGCCATTTTGTCACTTCTGTCGACTGAAAATGACATCACAGATGCTCAGGGCTCAGCTGACGAATAATTGTGGCTCAGCTTCAGAAGACAGCTGAGCCGAGATTGGTTGTTACCTGTGCCCTGAGTAACTGTGATGTCATTTTCAGTTGACAGAAAGTGACACAATGGCTAAAAGGGGTGGATTAACTCTTATTCCACAAACACAATACTTATCAGACTTGTTTGAACTTGTTTGAACAAGTGGGCTTGGATAGAACATATTCTTGAAAAAAATATGTTTGGGTTGACTTTCTCTTTAAATGGATTAAACAATTTTTAATAATATGCAATCCAACAACTATCCAGAGGAAAAATACTATTCAAAATACTTGGTTGTAAAACTCATTTTCAAGGAATGTACACTCCTGTGTACATTGTAATATAGTGTAATATGCAATGTTTACATTCATGATGCCCTAGCAGTGCCATAATTGTGTACTTTGTGGCTAATGAAAATATGCTAGCCAAAAGCAGTAGCATTGACACAGTTAGAGTAACCTTCATTCATTGTTTAAATAATGTAAGTGTAGCGTCTTAAAAACCTCACGATGTAATGCTCTCTTGGAGTGCATGCATTTAAGTTGTCATACGTCTAATTTAACATGTTAGCAAGATCATTATCGGTATAAGACATATTGTTTTACTTACTTGATTGTGACTTGAGTACTATGCTGATACACAGGGAACTCCTTTACTTCTACACTACATATCCATCCAGTGGTGTTTTTTCCCACAATCTCATGCCAGAGTTAGTATCATATCTTCTTTTTTGCAGCTGTACCTGTTATCGACTCCTTACTTTAAAGCTTATAACTGCCTTATTGTCTCTCAGGTTCAAGTAATGAATTTCTGCATTTTGGTTTTGTTGCTGTTTGTATGTGTCTTCTCTCAGGGGGTAGAACACTTTAACTGAAATCTACAGGGGTTTTGTTGGTTTTATTGAAGTTGTCTGGGGCCTTTGTTGCGTGACGGCCCCAGGAAATGAAAGTGCTGTTATAAAGGCAATATTTCTGAAGGCCACAACTGAGCCCAAACACTTTGTTTGGAATCTGAGGCGAGTACCGCTCCCAGTGAAGAAACGACAATTAAACTGAAATGAAGAGTGTTGAACTGAGTTATTGGATTTTTATCCTGCAGACTCTAAGAAGCTATAGGTATGTTGTTTTTTATGCTTAAAGCTACCTAAGTCTGAAGTACTTTTCTCAGGTAAATGCTTCAAGGTATGAAGTTAGATTTATTAGATTGGATTAAGAAAAAAAAACACATTTTAGTTTGCATTGGTCAGATTTTTACCTACCTTCTTACTTTATGAATTAAACCCCCTTTTTGTACACTAACTTTATCACTAACCTAAATACACAACTAAAATGAGGTAAGATTTTGATACCTGTGACTTTTCTTCTCTTTTCACATGGATGCAGTAGTCTTAGATCCTTTATTCTGCCAAAATTCATTTATATTCAAATAATATTTAAGAATACATTTATGAGATAGAAGTAAACTACGTGATAATACACCAAACCAAACAATGTTAAAGAAAATAGTATTATCTAGTGAATCAGGTAGGTACTTTAATGGTCAGCGTCACTGTCTGTCGTTGCTGTGTATTTTTCCAGCGTGACGTGCCGACAGTCGGCCCGGCGCCAGAGGGGGTAAGCGTCAGTCACAGATGGCCAACGTCGGATTGGTCTAGGCCTTAAGACTCATAACGGTACGGTCATAAATGTACTGTATTGTATTCATCAAACTGGTGCGTAGCTGAAGACCAAGCAGATACGTGACTGAAGAAAATGATAAACGTATCTTTTGTGTTACTGCTGTGTTGGAAGGAACAGCTGACAGGTGCAAAGTTGCAAGATTGTGTGGTCCTGTTTCCTTCCTAATTATATGTTGTATGTGCCTCCACTAGTCTAAACATGGCATTCTGATTAATATTGCATTTGTGGAAAATGAGTTAAGCAGCAAAATCCACTGGTTTCTATCGCTCTCAGTGGCCATTTTGTCACTTTCTTTTGACTGAAAATGACATCACAGTCGCTCAGGGCTCAGTTAAGAACTAATCACGGCTCACCTGTTCTGTGAAGCTGAGCCATGATTGGTTGTTACCTGTGCCCTGAGCAACTGTGATGTCCTTTTGTGTTAAAAACCTGCAATTAACCAAATCAACGCAAAAACCCACACTATTTTATTATAGTCTACCTTACCCTTTATAAGTGTTGCTGCACCATTTCTGCTCAAATAATTTCTTAAAAGGAACCTTGACTGTAATGATATGTTTGCTCTATGTAATTTATTTGGCTGTTACTAAAATAACCTTTAGAGTAAAAAAATGAAAATAATTTCTAGTTTAATTATACTGTATTTGTATCTAACAATATGTTTTAATAGTAGAGCTCAATGGTCGTTTTTTGAGACCCGTTTGTTGTTACGGTCGGGCATTATAACACTTTCACATAGATGCTATCCATTAGTCCGTCTATGAAGTGTTAGCATTTTGCATTTATTATCATCTATGTGTTAGCATTAAGCTAGCGGACTTTAAAGCAAGGTTATGTGATTGTTTGAAATGCACGTTGTGTAATTCTTTTTGTTTTATGTTTAGTTTGATAGTAAACTTAAAGTGGATATGTGACGTTAAACAGCTTGAAGCCTCCTTCTTCTATAGCTGCTCACTATGCCAAACCGCCGCATTATTTTAAGTGAGCTGAGTTGAGTTCCCTGCCACCATACAGCGCATCTCAAATTTCAAATTTCAAAGCAAAAAAAATCACCCGAACACTAGCTTGAAAAATGTGTAAGTCAGGTCACTCGAATCTATATTTACAATACAACAATAAAAAACATTTTCCATTGCCTTTTAAGCAACTCATGTAAACAGTGATAGCAACAGACTTAATAGGCAGTTGTATATTGTTATAGCTAAAGTTAGTGTTAACACAAAAGGAATGCATAATAACCACCCGAAAACACTAATGCGGTACGTAAAAAAAAACACAATCAATATAACATAGACAGGCTTTGCAAATATTATTTGTATCTGTTTTGATACTGTTAATTAGAGTAAATCAGAACCAGACCCACCTTATCTTACTGTGTACGTTGTCTTATGGATGTAGTGTGAGAAACTTTGTTTAGCAGTGCCTTGACCTCTGTGCTAAATGGCATGCTGTGTTAAATATGATTAAAGAAGGCCCTCTGCTGGACTCAAACATTGGTTGTGTGACCAGACACACAAAAACACTACACACTCAAATATTCAGTGAGAGGATTAGCTAGAAGTAGAGAATAAGCTTCTCCAGGACAACCTCAAATCTCCTCTCCCTAACGCATGCATCGTGATCCAAACAGGAACTGACCAGAACACAGAACAATTTAAGGTAAAACGGTACCAACCAAACAATCAGCTCTATTAACATATTCACTGTGGGTTTGATCAACAAAATTCGCATTCTAGTAATAAACTTCATACAAGCAGTTTGGGCCTAACTGGTATCACAATTCACAAAAAAAGCTAACAAAGCAGCACATGGGCTAAAATACAGCGATTAAGGGTATATTTAAATAAAAATCATCAGGTAAAAAAAAAAAAAAATCTGTTATAAAATACAGCTTGTGTGTGATTTGAATTAGCAAGCTTTTTCAATAACCTCTACTTTGAGCTCCATTTTCAAAAGTCTACATTTTCATATGTTGTCATGTAGATGACTAGTGAAATCTTCCCCTCAGGTTTTAGTTAAATAAAACACCCTTCGAGTTCAATGTAGTATGTAAAGCTAGAGACTGCAGGGAATAAAACAACAACAACAACACTTTTTGTCTGTATGATCTGACAGTAGAAGAATATTTAAATTATCTTTAGGAAAATCATAATTCTCTGGCCCCATCGGAGTTGGGGGGCTGTTTCCAAGTGCTCATTTCATGGTGCAGATGTGGCTCCGCCATGTCGGGACTCTAGTGCAGGGGTCACCAACTCCGGTCCTTGAGGGCACCTGTCCTGCAGCTTTTCCATCTGTCCCTGCTGTAACACACCTGTTAAAATGATCAGCTCATCAGCAAGCTCTTGAGAAGCCTGATAACGATCCTGATCAAAACTGTGTGGGTTTTCTCCGGGTACTCCGGTTTCTTCCCACATTCCAAAAACATGCATGGCAGGTTAATTGATCACTCTAAATTGCCCCTAGGTGTGATTGTGAGTGTGGATGTTTGTTTGTCTCTGCATGCCCTGCGATTGGCTGGCAACCAATTCAGGGTGTCCCCCGCCTACTGCCCGAAGACAGCTGGGATGGGCTCCAGCACGCCCCACGACCCTTGTGGGGATAAGCGGTATCGATAATGGATGGATGGATGTTTTTTTTACCACTCTTGTGGATAAGTAAAAACATGTTTCACTATGTGAGTTAAATGTTGTCTAAAAGCATTGATTACAAATCATTTTAAATGGTAGTACTTTTTAACAGGTATTATGTCCTTCCTATTGAGTCTTCAAATAAAACAATGAAAAATGAATTAATTACTGTAATGGTTAGCCACTGTAAATACAAGGCAGATTTATACAGTATACAATACTCATAGGCTTACTTACTCATAGGTCCTGGGGCTAACCATCAAATATAGGCCCCCCTCCCTCACTCTAAAGCCCCTATCCCAAATTGGGGGCAAACATTTCCGACTGTTGGCGAAGGTAGAAAAATGCATGTTAATGTCAGGGTTCAATCAAGGTCGAAAATGTTCACCAAACCTTTGTCCGACATGTACTTTTCTTGTTGCAAGGGAGTTTTGTTCTTGACACATCATCTGGGCAGAACTTTATATCAGACAACTATTGTGTTATTGGTCGGAAATTTGAAGTGGGCGTGGGACGCTGCTGTCAATCCTAATTATCTGCTAACATTGACGTTTGTACGGCAATGCATAATTTTGAGGATAAACTGCAAGCCTTGATGTTTTGATTCCACGCAAGGTACAATGAAATCTCAAGAATATCAACGAATTTGGGCGCAAAATGTGTTGCCCATTGTTTAAAAGTTTGGTTTCAGCCACAGGTCTATTTGAATCCACCAACAGGGTCAAGACACAATGGCGGAGCACGATTAAGTAAATACAGCTTCCGTTTTTCAGTTCCGTGACCACCATCGGGGGTGGGGGTGAACATTTGACAAGAACCATCAAACATTTTTATTTATTATTTTTTTTAGTTTGTCGAAGTTGATATTCAGAAACGCAAACAGAAGCCGTTTAAAATCAGTAGTTGGACCGGCCTATAGGCGATTACTATTTAGTCGGGTCGGACAAAACGGCAGATAAACGCACGGCGGAAAGGTACCCCGACTGTAGGCGGAAGGCGATAAAAGACCGCAAATTTTTAGCTCTGGTAATATGTTCCCAGGGATCAGGGATAACACAGCAGTTTTAACGTTCCCGCTGTTTATTTGCCGATTTACATAAGTTGGATAGGTTCCACAACAGTGGTGTCCCTCTAATTTATGAATGATTGTGATATTGTATGTTGATGCGTTTAATAAAAACACTGTTGAAACACACTGTCACTGTTGATCATTCCACCATGTTAGCCACATACCAACTTTGTGAAATATTTTAGATGTTTTTCTGTTGATTTGCAGACCTGATTAACAGCATTCATGTGTTTTTTGAGCATTAGTTTTTTCGTATTATTTACCCTTTTGGATAAATTCGGTAAAAAATTGCGATGGTCCTTAACACTGAACACACGTTTTACTTAGTGGTGTCATATTAGTGCATTAATTGGGATCAATTAATTACCATCAGAGTTAAAGCATTAATCAAAATTTTAATCTCTATCTTTACTGTTTCTGTATGATAATGAGATCCATTTTGATGCATGGGGCTTGTGCTTGAGTTGTTGGGGGTGTAAAAAACAATGGTCAATGTTACACCCTGAAGTAGACACTGATTGGCTGTCAGTGTGCCTGCCATAACCTGATAGGTGCCTATTGTAGGTGAGAAGACATGTTCAGGAGCAGAGAGAAGACGTGAAAATGGAGGAGCATGAGAGAGTTGTTAGTCTGATGAATGGTACATTTAAAAAAACGCCCTGACGGCAGAATTGATAAAGACAGAGTGATATGCCTTCTTTGTAAGAAAGCCTTTGTTTACCAAGGAAGCAGTTCAAACCTACCTGCACAGTAACCAGCCGTAAGTAAAGCCACAGCTAATGATGGCAACGAAGACGCTAATGTAGCGAGCCATTGCAAAGCTCTTCGCCAAACTAAGCTCGAGCAAGTATGAGCAAGTCTGCGACCGACTGGCTGACGAATGTTCTTGCTAAATGAATAGAGATGAACTGCAGGCCAATCGACATAGTTGAAGACAGGGGATTAATTGAGGTGTTGCAAACAGCGTCCAAAGCCCCATCATACAAACCACGTGCAGGACTGCAGTGATGACTAATATCGGCAAGATGTATGATGGTGAAAAGAAAAGCAAGTTTGATGTTTTGGGAGAGGACTTCGGACAAATTTGCTATAATCGCAGATCACTGGTCCTCAACTGGCAACCACGGTTATTTGGGCGTGACTGGAGGTGGCAAATGACTGGGTAATTGAAGAAAAGATATACACCATAAATACAGCTAAATACATACAGACAGTTTGGGGGGGTTCTTAGGGGCTTTTCTCAGCAATTTTTAAGTAGGGTTAAAAAATAGATTAATTCGGTCTATTATTTACAGATCCTAATTAATTAATCTCTCAATTTTTTTAATCTACTGACAGCCCTAGTTCCACTTAATATGTGCTATACAAACATATATCATGGAATACAGGTTATTATAAAAAGTAAGTATTGTTAAATATTTTCATAATTAACACTTTGCAGTGCATACAAGTATGTCCCTACCAGGATTCTCTCATAGTCTATGTCTGAACAATCCACCGATAATTCAAATTATTGAAATGCCTAAGCTCAAGTAAAAAAATAAACAATTATAACAATAATTGTACTGGCGACACTATTTGCAAGTTCTTCTTTGCTCTTGGCAATGTTTCTGCACCCGCAAAATGTGCTGCTCGTCTGTGAATCTTGCACAGCGAGAACGATAGAAATCGTTTGGAATGGGCATCAAAATGCCACGTTGTCACCATATTTTTTAATGTTTGCAGCATGTGCTTGCACAAAACCTTGCGCAATTTCAGCCTGACTGCGCTCTAAATGTTGCCACAAATTCTATGAAACGAGCCCATGTCTTATTGTTTCATCTGTATTGTATTTTAGTATTATTGTGCTACGAGATTGCCAATAGGACAGCGCTTCTCATTGGTCAAGACAAATATCGCCGTCTTACGGTATCGCTGATTGGCAGTTATTCATAAAACGAAAAACAATATTGTAAAATAATGTGCACATTTCCAGCATGTGAAAAGCCAAAGTAGTTATATTTTTTCCAACATTTAATCAAGGTTTGACACCCACATCTTTACTGGGTCATCCAATGACATTGAATCAACTGGGCCCATAGACTGTAACAAGACGAAAATACCCAGGAAAAAAATTGTCAACAGGGGTGCCAATTGGATCCCCCCTCAGGTGGATGCACGTTTCCACACCGCCCTTGTCGCAGCCACCTTTGCACGCCCCTGGTTGGCATTGTCATATTTTTTTAACAGGAACCAGTAAGCTGTGGGCACAGTAAGTTTAGTTTCACTGTAACAAGAATTAATATAGAAATAATCTTTAGGGCGCACTTGTACAAGACAATTCCTACCAGGCAAGTAGGGCACCCTCGCAAATAACCGATAATTGACCTTTAAACCAGACCCTCCATCCCATCTCCCATATTAAAAAAAACAGCAAAAACAATACCTTACTGCTGACAGTAACAATCAGTCGTGAAATTCTTCTTCTCTGTGAACAGCTCTGTTTGGTGTACAAACAGTCCATTCTCTGATGCAAATAAATGGAAATTTACAGGTTTGGCACTTCACTCCCATGCTTGCTGAACACGTGTAATGTGGCTAAACCTGCGTCAATAAACGGGGAAAGAATTTAACTGGGACTAGTTAAATGAATCACAGTTCTGTTTCACACAATCAACATTTCTATTTATAAGTGAATTTAATCACCCCCTTAATTTAGCTTTCATTTTAATTTTCACCATATGTGTTGAGCTGTTCACATCAGAGCACCAAATACCTCTAAGAATGTCACATTGGGATCTTGTTTGGGGCTTAGTATTACTGTATCAAGTGTTTGTACATTGCTGCCAGTCTGTTTTGGTGAATTCTTAGTTCCAGTAATCACATGATGACCAACCTTTGATTCCTCATTTTGTGTTAGCACAAGTGGTACAATTTAAAATGTTTGTTATGTTATGATGTGCATGAGACTACTATGAGTGGAAAAACCACTCACCACCACCAACCAAATTAAGTAAGTAAATTAAGTACGTTTGTATTCATTTCCTTTGAGAGTTTTAAGTGATTGAATGGACCATTGTGTTTTTGTTTTAATAAGGTAACATCTCAGTATGACACAGTAAAGTTCTGTACCACTGTAAACTACAACCACAATATTGTTAAATCATTTTTGATAGGCTTTGTCCTTGTTTTGGGATTGAGCAGGTGTACCTAATGAAGTGGCCAGCAAGTGTAGTTCCTGAGCCCTCTGTGAATCCCACAGCAAAACCACTGAGAGAAGGCCAGAGGTCAGTGACGGAGAGTCAGCATGCAGCCAGAGAAAGAAAAACATGACCATCTGACAGCAGAGAACGTGTTTGAACAGACGCACACATCGTCCTGCATATACGCCCAGCTGTTACCACTTGACTGAATTCCTCAGTTCACATAGTGACAAGTGGAATAGTAAGTAATTCATTTATCTGGAGTGGTTCATATTATTCTAATCAGGCTGCAGTATCGTGTAATACAATTCATACAAACGATTGTGGAAATCACAGAGAACTCAGAAATATGATTGTATTGTTATTTTGTTGACAACGATGCTAATGCTATATAGCAATTCTGCAACTATGCCCTCAGTAGGCAACCAGGATACTTTTTTTTTTTTTTTTTTTTTTCAGAACAGATAACCCAAAAATTGTAAGAACACAACATCGGTTATTAAATTTAGTGCCAGAAATCTTTCTTTTGAGAGACACGGGGCCATCACACACTGACATGTACGATCGGTGTGGAAGACGTTAGTTGAGTAAGAGGTAATGATGCAAAACTGTATTTTCTTCCACCTCTCATTTCATTGGTCAAATCTGCTACCTACAACCAATCCATCTATGAGAATGTCTCATTCGCTAAAGCCTGCTCTCACAATCTCAGACTATCATCTTTTTGTCTGCACTTTATTATCCAACATGGCTGACGTCGGGCCAAATCCTTGTATTTCCAGTTTTAAAGTTCCCACTGTTTATTTGCCGTTTTACATGAGTCGGATAGGTTCCACAACAGCGGTGTCCCTCTAATTAATTCATTATTTATGAATGATTGTGATATTGTATGTTGACGCGTTTAATAAAAACACTGTTGAAACACACTGTCACTGTTGATCATTCCACCATGTTAGCCACATACCAACTTTGTGAAATATTTTAGATGTTTTTCTGTTGATTTGCAGACCTGATTAACAGCATTCATGTGTTTTTGGAGCATTAGTTTTTTTGGTATTATTTACCCTTTTGGATAAATTCTGTAAAAAATTGCAATGGTCCTTAACACTGAACACATGTTTTACTAAGCAGTGTCATATTAGTGCATTAATTGGGATCAATTAATTACAGTCAGAGTTAAAGCATTCATTTAAAAAAAAAAAAAACATATCATCTTTTTGTCCGCACTTTATCATCCAACATCGCTGACGTCGGGCCAAATCCTTGAATTTCCAAAATCAGCACTTTTCAGGAGACCCCAAAAACGGCATGTTTGTTCAACCATTAACATTACATCCTCAAACAGAAGAAGCCATTTTCAACACTTTAGATTGGTCAATCATTTGTAAAAAATAACACCAATACCTGTGGACTGACCGATAGTATAGATTTATGAAAAAAATTGAAATTTACCAAATTGTAACATAGGAGATTTCAGCCTGATGTCATCGATATACAAGTATTTTAATCCATCTGGCTGAACATTCTAACCCTCTATGTGTCCCCACTCTACGCGTGCAACACTCAATAGCGTCCGTGTGAAAACTCGCCTACCCGCACGTAAGATAGCACTAATAATAAAAACTGATCAAAACAGAAATTAATGCACCCACATATACCGTTACACACCTAATAATAATAACAATAATAATAATTATTATTATTTAGTTTTATTATTATTATTATTATTATTATTATTATTATTCGTATTAGTATTCAAATGAATTTACAGAACAAATGTGCAACATGTGCTTTGGACTCACAAAAAACCCTTTCTAAGGGGTTTTAGTACAAAAAAAGTTTTTATTGATGCTTCTCATCTTATCAGAGCAGATGGAACAGGTTATCTCTGTGACACAGCTGAGTTAACCTTGGTAACACTCAAATCCTTCCGTGTATTGTTCCCTTGCTGCTTTTTGTCTGCTCTTTAAAATACAGCTGTGGATTATTTAACACACTTTTGTTATCAACATGTTTGTAAGACTTGTGCAGTTTGCCAGTGTGCTAGTAGAATTCCAGCGCTTTGGACATAGAGCTTGTTCATCCCCATATTTCCTCTCAACGCTCAATGCGGATTAACAAAGTACCAAATGAGGCAGACAGAAGGCTGGCCCCTTTGACACACACACAAATACACACATGGCAGCAAACAGACCCTCTCTTATCCACTCAACAAATGTTCGTCCAGAGACAATCTGAGTATTTATAGCCTCAGTAACTCAATGATGCTTCATTAAAAGTCACAATTTTACTAAAGGGGCCTCCACCAGGGCCATAGCGGCAGGACCAGCATTGTTATATATTTCTAATTTGAACCCCATTTAGCAGAGTTCTCTGTTCCATCATGCTTCAGTCATGTTAATCTAAAAAAACAAAACAAAAAAAACATTACTGTCTCCAGTGCATGTGTGTGTGTGTGGGGGGGGGGGGTGAATTATCTGTGTGTGGGGGATGAGGCACAACCACTGTGTGTAAGTGTAAATTGTTGTACAGTTGGATTTGTTAAGGCCAGAGCTGAGCCAAGACAAAGACTCTTCAAGAATTGCACCCATGGGGGGTGAGAAAGGAGGCTTGCTGTAATTCTAAGGTCTGAAAGTAAAGCTCCTCTAATAACATGCCAGAAGCCAAGAGAAAAATGTTGGCTGATCAAACCAAACAACACTCAGAGTGGGGATTGAAGTTTGAAATTGAAGACTTCGAACCTCGTATCTCATGTGCCTGTATGCACAGTTACAAAGAAAAGGGAGGGAACGTCTGTTCTACAGCATGAGCATTTGAATGTTTACATAACAGTTCATGATGCATTAAAATAACATAAACTAATTTATCTCAGATAATATTTGCTCCACTTTAAAAAGTCACTGTTAAAGTCTAAAGAAAAGTACATACCTTTGTACCTTTTGGTGTACAATGGGTTGTCACCCAAGCAGCCTATCACTTTTCATTAGTGTGGGATACGAGATATTATTTCATATTTGCCTGTGTGCCCTGCAATTGGCTGGCGACCAGCACAGCGTGCCCCGCCTCTCGCCCAATTAACAGCTTGGATAGTCTTCAGTTTACCACCGACAATAATGAGGGCAAGCAGTATAGAAAACGAATGAATGGGTGGTGTTCATTAAATTTTGTTTCAAATTGCTGTCTTCGTCAACAATATTTACTTTTTAGGGGGCTCCAAGTTTTGCGGAGGGAGGTTTTGAGGTATAAAGTTGTACAAATCTCCTGCAAGACAGATCCAACACAGGAAGTCAATCAATCAATATCAAATTAATATCATGTTTCAAATTAATTGGTTTTTTTCCCCATGTATTTATCATGATAAAGTCTGATCAGATTCCTAACTTATAAAATACAGAAATAAAAGCACCACTGGCATTATAAGGTATTACATTATAATTATTTGCTAGATTCATAATCACTACAACTACTACTTAACCACTTAAACTAACAAAGACTAACATCACAATTACAGTCAAATTCTCACCTGTCGATTAACATCTGTCTTCTGATATGTGAAACTCTTTGTATGAAGCAGCTGTAGAAGAATACCGCCTCCCTAGATAGGAAAAAAAAGTAATCAAGTAAGCAGCTGTCACCTCCAAGTCAAGGTCACTTTATGAACAACATCACTGTTCACTCTATCTGTTTGCAAACACGGCCTATGCACGAGTCTGCAAGTTTACAAAAGTAGAAGAAAGACGTACACAGATGCATCCCCTCATGTCCCGAAAGCCCCTAGCCCACTGAGGGGCGAACATTCCCGACTGTTGGCGAAGGTAGAAAAATGTGCGTTCACGTCAGAGTTCTTTCAAGGTAAGATAGAAAAATATATTTGTCATTAAAGTGGAAATCAACCCAAACATAGTTTTTTTTTCAAGAATATGTTCAAGAATATGATTAATATTGCGTTTGTGGAATATGAGTTAAGCCGCAAAATCTCCCCATTCTCAGCCATTTTGTCATTTCTGTCAACTGAAAATGACATCACAACTACTCAGGGCTCAGGTAATGACCAATCACGGCTGACCTGTTTTCTGAAGCTGAGCTGTGATTGGTTGTTCCCTGAGCCCTGAGTATTGTGATGTCATTTTCAGTCAACAGAAGTGACAAAATGGCCGCCCCCAGAGATGCCTTAAAACGGGTGGATTAACTCTTATTCTACAAACGCAATATTTATCAGAATGCCTTGTTCCAACTAGTGGGCTTGCATAGAACATGTTCTTGAAAAAAATATGTTTGGGTTGACTTTTTTTCTCTTTAACAAATGTAAATATTCTGACATTCTGTAAAATTAAGTGAAATCTGATCATTTCCCGCAGCACACCTAATCCTCTCTCATGGCACAATAATAATCCTGGTTGGGAATCACTGCTGGTGGCGGGTGATGAATGTCACAGGCCGACTGGGTTTACTGACTGCTCAACGGCTGGTGTCCCTACTACATTACTATGACGACTGAACGTCGGCATTATGTCATATTAATTGGTGTATGAAAGGATGAGCGCCAGCGAACATTTTTCCTCACCTTGAAGGTGCATTTCTACATACTGATGGTGCTTGGAGTTGAAGCGGCAATCACAAAGAACTGCAGTCATCAGCCTTGAGTTATAGAATTTTTTTTTTGTATTTGATGCATCGCGTGTGCATTGCGTTGCTTGGCAACCTGGTCAATTCGAAGCATTCAGTTATGAACACGGTATTCTGATTAAATTGCTTTTATTGGATTTATTAAAAAGTGAACACATCCTGGCGGCACAGTGGTCGACTGGTTAGCATGTCCGCTACAGTTCAGAGGTCGTGGGTTCGACCCCAGCCCCGGCCTCCCTGTGTGGAGTTTGCATGTTCTCCCCGTGCCTGCGTGATTTTTCTCCAGGTACTCCGGTTTCCTTCCACATTCCAAAAACATGCATGGTAAGTTGATTGGACTCTCTAAATTGCCCCTGGGTGTGATTGTGAGTGCGGATGTTTGTCTCTGTGTGCCCTGCGATTGGCTGGCAACCACTAAAGGGGGTCACTCGCCTACCGCCCGAAGACAGCTGGGATAGGCTCCAGCACGCCCCGCGACTCTTGTGAGGATAAGCGGTGTCGATAATGGATGGATGGGTGAACACATCCTGTCTTGTAATTCCTCACCTGACTGAGCTGGAGTGATTGATTTGCAACCTTGCATGCGCTCCCTGCCCAAAAAACACACAATAAAAGGCACATGCACACACGATCACATAGTTTGAGATTACTTTCCACCTTTGTTGAACAATTACCATCCTAAATCCTGTCCATATGCTATCAAGGAAGACTGACAAAATAGCAACAATCGTGCATGGACAGAAAAGACACTACTTGTTCATAGTAATATTGTGAGAATGAAGTTTGAAATAAAACTGAAAATTATAATAAATTGATGAAAATATATGCGGAAAACTTGAAGGCAACCTTGAAGGAGTTGCAGGAGTTTCTGGCAAGTGCTTGTGACAACAATCTCCTGTCTTCTTCATATGTCTGAGCCATAGACAGAAACCTTATCTGACCAAGAAAACGTTCAAGCCCATTTAAGCTAAACTCAATTGAAATCTGCCAAACGCATGTAGAAAATGTGTTATGGCCATATGAAAGAAAGGTTGAACTTTATGGTCATAATTTCAAAGATTATGTATAGTGCAGATATAACACTGCTCATCACTAAAAAAACACCATGCCTACAGGCAAGCATGGTGCTGGCAGCAGTTATTTTTCTGTGTTCTTTTTCAAGATATAGGGTGCTATAAACATTTTCAACTACTAGTCACAAGATGTTACACAGAGAAATTATTTGGCACGCTAACATCAGGATAAGTTTAATACAATTATGCAAAGGATTCAATTAGAGGGATCACATTCCTGAGCCTCGTGAGCAAAGTTTATTGAGAGGTTCTGGAGAGGAGGTTCCGTCAGGAAGTTTGAATCTCAGATTCAGGATGAGCAGTCATGCAGGGGCGGAGCCAGAACGTGGCTAATGGGTGGAAAAATCAGGGTGGGTCTGAATATTTCTCTCACTGAGCACGATCCTCCTGTCCAGAGAAATCGTATATTCAAATAAAATGTCAAATTGAACAACATGAAGTTCAGAGCTTCCTTAGACAACCACAATTATGCCATTCTTAATATTCAACAATACAAAAAAACACGACAAATCACAAATTTAAAAATAATTGAATAATAATTCTATTTTAAAAGTAAATATTTTTTCATGAGTCTCACTGGGTGGGCAGTCTGTCAATCTGGGTGGGGCTGTGCACACCCAGGCCCACCCGTGGCTCCGCCCCTGGATCAGTGTGGTTTTCTTCCTGACTGTGGAACAACAGACCAGCTCTACACGCTCGGCTGGGTTCTCAGGGGTGCATCAGAGTTCGCCCCAACCAGTGTACGTGTTGTGTGGATTTGAAGAAAGCGTTCAACAACTCAGAAAGTTCTGTGGGAGGTGCTTCGGGATTATAGCGTACCAACAAGGTACCACAAGCAGCAAAAATAAGTTTCCTCCATTGGGTGTTTGGGTATAGTGATAGCTTTAGAATCTCTTGTCATCCGAGAGGGACTCAGAGTGGAGCAGATGCTTCTCCGCCCCAAGAGGAGCCAGATGAAGTGGCTCGGGCATCTTGTTAGGATGCCTCTAGTGTGAGGTATTCCAAGCACATCGCACCCAGGATACATTGGAGAGACTATGTTGCCCGGTTGGCCTGGGAACACTCTCGGAATGCCCCGGAAAAGTTGGACGAAATTGCTGGGGGAGGGAAGTCTGGGCTTCCCTGTTTAAGCTGCTGCCCCCATGACCTCACCCCGGATAAGCGGAAGAAGAAGATAGATGGATGGATGGATTCAAAGGTTTTGTGAGCGTTCCAGAAAAGGACTCCGTTACAAATTGAAACATTGAAGCAAAACCAATACATTTTCGCCCTTGTATTTTCTTGCAACATTATGACTTTATTTTCCTTAACTTTACCCAGCTTTTTTCTTGCAATTTTACTTTTTGCTCTTTTCAGTGTGGGCAGAGCACTATTGACTGACACACATGCACTTAATGTGATCTAGGCTCAACTGTTGTTCTCCCACTAGTCGCCATTGCCATCTAACCTCTGGTAGATGATTGCTTCAACCTGTCTGAAGTTAAACACATCTGTAGCTAGATTCATTCTGGCACTAACTTTCATATATTTTCCAGATCTTCAAAGACTCCATTAGTTACTTAAATTTTTTGAAAAACAACTTCCTGTGTGTCTGGGACGTAACTACTTGTTGGTGAGATCACATAACAATTCTGTGTTTGCAGGGGGGCATTGAAAAAGAAACAAAAAAAGGCATACCTATTGAATTACACTTAATCAAACATTGTTTGAAGGGGCAGTAAATTTTATGCATTGGCACTTGTCAGTGTTTAATACCTCTTGGCAGACTGCAACATATTTAATCATTAGGCAGGAAAATAAATCTGCTAGTGTCAGCAGTAATGGTGTCTTTTTTTTTTGTCCTGCTAGACTTCAATATGAATCAAGTAATGGGGGAGAACAACAACTATAAAACGAATGTCCAAAGTTCTAAATCCAGTGGAAAATGTATGTTCTTTCCAACAATTTGGTGCTTCACAGCACAGTCCAGTATGAAGCCACAAATCTGCTACGAAAACACACATGCATAACAAAAGCGCACGTTTATTATTTGTCACAATTGTGTTGAGTTGATTCTCTAACGCTAATTAGATAAGAGTGAGAATTTACATGCAAAATCTCCTTGCAACGTTAGTAAGGTAAATCAAATTGCAACATTGAGTATATGGTCCATGAGTTTTGAATTGCATCTGGAAGAGAGTGATTTGCAACAATGGTTTGTTAAATGTTAAGATCAGCAGATAATTGGGCATGGTGAGGACTGACAAGGAACATGGACAGTACCAAGAAACCATAGCCAATTCATTTTGGGCATGCTGTCCCTTAAAGTTTCAACTAATCACGGCTCAGATTCAGAAAACAGGTCAGCCGTGATTGGTCGTTGTGAGCAGTTGTGATGTCATTTTCAGTCGACAGAAGACAAAATGGCCGCCCCCAGAGATGGCTAAAAACTAGTGGATTAACACTTATTCCACAAACTCATAATTAATCAGAATGCCGTGTTTCAATTAGTGGGCCTGCTGGGAACATATTCTTGAAAAAATATATGTTTGGGTTGATTTCCTTTTTAAGGATTGCTGTTGTGAAATAGCAAATAATGCCATTTTGAAAAAGATGATAGCGTGCCAAATAATTTCTCTGTGTAACATCTTGTGACTGGTAGTTGAAAATGATGACAGGTTGAGTACTTATAAGGAACATGACGATTTGATTTGAGCCCAGAAAATTAGAAATAAATGAACAGTTCCTGAATGTTTGAATCCTCAACATTGGCATTTACATTGAAAGAAAAAGTCAGGTTTATTATGTTTGTGTATGTTAGGAGTGCGAAAATTAAAAAAGAGAGAGAAAACAAATGTTGGCTTTTTACAACAAGCTGCAAACCAGGGTAACATTTAATAACAGGAAAACCAGCGTGGACCTTGCCAGAAAACATCTTTAAAAAAATCCAAAAGCATCCAATGTTCTGAAAACAGTTTCTTTGGGAAGATGAAACCAATGGCAACTTGAATTAGAATGATGGAAAGAGACACGGGGAGACGGAAATCAACGGCTAGTGATCCAAGGCATACAACATTATGTGTCAAAAATAATGGAGGCTGTGTCATGCAGGGTCATGTACATAGCTAATTGCTCACTGGCAGCTGTTGATTTTTCTACTGGCGCATAACACATACAGCAATATTCAAATTGAACCGACTGTGATCAACCTGATAAAATTTTAAGATTTTGATATGGTCCGAATGCAGACAAAGAATGACCCCACAAATAAAAAGTGAGGAAGGAAGGACCCACAAACACAAATCAACTGAAGGAGGCTGCAGTAAAGAGCAAAGAATTTGCAGGGACAAAACTTTGATGTCCACAGCCCAAGATTTCAAGCGGGTCATTGACTGATAAGGACTTCCAACAGGTGCAAAAAAAAAAGTATCCAAAGATATTGTTCAGACAAATGTATGCGAGCACCTGAAGTGTACAGTATGTGATTTTAGTGTTTTTGTAATGTGTTGGAATATGTTGTTGGTCTGGAGTCCATAAGGCCAATTAGCAATTTACAAAACAACTACTTACTCAATGCGTGTTCGTTTTATCTTTCAAGAAGGTATCCAATGTAAGTAAAGACTCACACAAGTCGATTGAATTTTCTCGTCAGTTTTCTTTACCATCTCTGAAGTTCAGGAATCATACAATGATCAGATCCGGGCAGCTTTTCCATCCTAGCGAATGCTCTCAACCGAGACAGGCGAGGGCAGAAAAGGGGCACGGTCAAACATGCAGCCCTCACATTTATACTGTCTTCAAAATCTAAACATAATGTGGGCTGGTCTCCTCCCTGGCTGGCCCTGCCTTTGGGGTTGATCTTCACAGCTGGTCCCGTGCTCAGATCAGGGCACGCTGACTCTGAGAGTTTTAACTCATTATGCGATGTGTAATTCCCATTTTGGTTTATGGTTAACCTGTTGGCTGATATAAGGCCATTCATATAGATTTAGATACTTCAAATGTTCATGAATTGGCCGTGGTCTGTCATGTGGTGTGACTGTGGTTTACCTCAAAATCAATTAATTTCCTCCTTTGAAGTGAAGTCAACCCAAAGATCTTTGCAAAAATATGTTCTATGCATCTTCACAAATCTAAACATGGCATTCTGATTAAAGGGACACTTGGATGAGCATTACATTGGCACCTGTATACAAGGTTTGCATGTAAAAATAACATCAGTACTAAATTGCCCCCACCCATCCCCAAAAGACTCTGTAGTGATTTAAGGTTTTTTTTTGTGATTAGATTCACGACAAATTGCCCCACCCCTTTTTGGGTCTGGGCTTGTTATTTTTTTCGGTCTCAGCGGTCTACATCACGGGAGGGAGGCAAGCGTGGTAATATCGCTCACTTTGTCAGTTCTGTTGTCTAAAACGGCGACCGATCGCCACCAAAATGTAAATGCACATTACAAGTCTTGTCCACTTCAACCTGTGAAAGTATGAAAGTATTCGGCACAAGAGTTTGGATTTATTAAAATGTCAACTCTTTTCATTTTCCTGATCAAAAAATATATCAAATGAACTTGTTAGAGAAAACATGGCCATCCCAACCCAACCATCCCTTTAACCCTTTCAGGTTATGTGATGACAGCATGAACATCTTTTTGAAAGTAAAAAATTAGCCGTGATTGGTCGTTAACTGGGGCGGCACAGTGGTCGACTGGTTATCACGTCCGCCTCACAGTTCAGAGGTCGTGGGTTCGATCCCGGCCCCGGCCTCCCTGTGTGGAGGTAGCATGTTCTCCCCGTGCCTACGTGGGTTTTCTCCGGGTACTCCGGTTTCCTCCCACATTCCAAAAACATGCATGGTAAGTTGATTGGACTCTCTAAATTGGCCCTAGGTGTGATTGTGAGTGCGGATGTTTGTCTCTGTGTGCCCTGCAATTAGCTGGCAACCAATTCAGGGTGTCCCCCGCCTACTGCCCGAAGACAGCTGGGATAGGCTCCAGCACGCCCCGCGACCCTTGTGAGGAGAAGCGGTATAGATAATGGATGTATGGATGGTCATTAACTGAGGCCTGAGCAACTGTGACGTCATTTTCAGCAAGTGGCAAAATGGCTGCCTACTGAGATGGCTAAAAACGGGTGGATTAACTCTTATTCCACAAACGCAACATTTATCAGAATGCCTTGTTTCAACTAGTGGAACTGCATAAAACATATTCTTGAAAAAAATATGTTTGGGTTGACTTCCCTTTTAAGTAAGTAACAACTATTACTTTGTGATATAAGTCCATGTTCAATAAATGTATACATTTGTGTTTGTAGAGCAGAACTCGACAAACAAAAAATTTATGTATGTGCTGCTTCCTTTGATGGATAAAAACGAGTGGAATTTTTTTGCCTAACTCATATTCCACAACACAATATTAATCAGAACGTTGTATTTAGACTAATGGGGGAGCATAGAACATCATTATAAAGAACATTTTTGACTTGACTTTCCCTTTAAATGCCAGGATTTTGTGATGTAGAAAAAAAATTGAAAACATGATAGATCATTTCAAAATCTTTCCACCTTGATGACCTACTGTATATAGGATGCAGAACTCAAGTAACATGGAAACAATTGAAACATTGAAATCCTTTAGCAAGGGGGAGAACACTGACAACTGAGTGAGAACTGAGTGAGAACAACTTGAAATAACTGGGAATGTGGCTGTGTTTCAAATTAGTCAGTCACATTCAAACTCATGTTAAATAGTGACCGTGTGGAGTGTGGAGAATGCATTGATTTTCTAAAGTTCATTCATTTAAAAACCCACAATTAATTCCAGTAATATGCCAAAAAATATGTTCTATTACATCACACATAAAATATATATGCGGCCTGGTGGTCGACTGGTTAGCATGTCCGCCACAAAGATCGTGGGTTCAAATCCATCCCCGGCCTTCCTGTGTGGAGTTTGCATGTTCTCCCCGTGCCTGCGTGGGATTTCTCCAAACACATACGTGGTCGGTCAACAGAACACTCTAAATTGTCCCTAGGTAGGATTGTGACTGTGAATGTTTCTCTCTGTGTGCCCTGCGATTGGCTGGCAAAGTGTGTCCCGCCTACAGCCCGAAGACAGCTGAGATGAGCTGAGAGGCTCCAGCACGCCTGCAACCCTTGTGAGGATAAGCGGTTTGGATAATGGAGGGATGTGTGTACATATACATATATATATATATACACATATGTATATACACACATATATATATATATACATACACATACATACATATATATATATATATACATACACATACATACATCAGAATGCCTTGTTACATATATACATATATATATATATATATATCTCCATCCATTATCTATACCGCTTATCCTCACAAGGCTCGCGGGACGTGCTGGAGCCTATCCCAGCTGTCTTTGGGCAGTGGGCGCGGGACACCCTGAATTGGTTGCCAGCCAATCGCAGGGCACACAGAGACAAACATCCGCACTCACAATCACACCTAGGGGCAATTTAGACAGTCCAATCAACTTACCATGCATGTTTTTGGAATGTGGGAGGAAACCGGAGTACCCGGAGAAAACCCAAGCGGGCACGGGGAGAACATGCAAACTCCACACAGGGAGGCCGGGGCCGGGATCGAACCCACGACCTCTGAACTGTGAGGCGGACGTGCTAACCAGTCGACCACCGTGCCGCCACATATATATATATACATACATACATATATATACACATATATATACACATACATACATAAATATACACATATATACACATACATACATAAATACACACATATATACACATACATACATAAATACACACATATATACATATATATACACATACATACATAAATACACACATATATACATATATACACATACATACATATACACACATACATACATATATACACATATATACATATATACACATATATATATATACATAGACATATATATATACATATACATATGAAATCATAGATGAAGTAATCTCCAATTATATTACATAGGGGGCTGCCATGTTTCGCACCATTTTTTTTGCTATGGTTACCTGAAGGAGACAAATTTAGTGAACATAGTGCAATCATCATGACTACAGCATGTGTGAGAAATGCAATGCACTTACTTCGTCACTTGAGGGAATACTAGAAATCGTTTGCGTTAAATTGTCCATGTAATGTAAACCCAGACAGCTGGCAATTAAGTCAAGCAAACCCTGGCAAAATGCAGTAGCCTGTGACCTACGAAATACTCTGGGAAATGTTGCATATCGTCACTGTCATGTGAAAAACACTTATCTCCATTTTTTTTCCATTTTCTTATTTTCACCTGAATCATGTTTCTGCGTTACAAAGATCGTATTAAAGTGAAATTTAAAAAAGTTTCCAAAATTGGAGATACGTGTTTTTCACAGGACAGCGACGATATATGAAATTGGGATATGAGTACATCAAGTAGAGAAAGACAAACCCTTATATTAAAAAAATGATTAATTACTATCAACAGTTCTGCTATAAAGTGCCCAGTTTGAAATTAAATTTCACTCAGTCACATTAGTGTCTGCAATATACTGTACTCTTAATCCCACTCCATAATCTCCCTTGTGTTAAAGAAAGCCCTAATTACTGCCATTTTAAAGGAGCGTCTGACGGCTTTTGATGTAACACTACTATCCAAATCGAATTAGCCCAGCACTGTCAACATTGCTTTGCAGTGATGGTCCAAACATTACTTTCAAATTCACCATTTCTGTCTACTGTAAACACTTAAATCAGGTATTTGACTGAAAAATACAAGACAAGCATTATGTTGCACATTTATAGGAGGAATAAAGATCTATCTCAAGATACTGCTAATACTTGAATTGAAGGGGAAGTCGACCCAAACTTTTTTTTCCACTAATATGTTCTATGCAAACCCACTAGTTGAAACAAGGAATTCTGATAAATACTGTGTTTGTGGAATAAAAATGAATCCACACGTTTTTAGCCATTACTTCTGTCTACTGAAAATGACATGACAACTGCTCAAGGCTCATGTAACGACCAATCACGGCTGACCTGTTTTCTGAACGGGGTGGATTTTGCTACTTAACTCATATTCCACAAACACAATATTAATCAGAATACAACCCGTGGGTCTGCTGGGAACATATTCTTGAAAAAAATGTGTTTGGGTTGACTTCGGCCGTTTTGTCACTTCTGTCGACTGAAAATGACATCACAATTACGACCAATTAAGGCTCCACTTCAGAAAACATGTGAGCCATGATTGGCTGTTACCTGAGCAACTGTGATGTCATTTTCAGTCGACTGCAAGTGGCAAAATGGCCGCCCCCTGAGGACAAAAACAGGTGGATTTTGCTGCTTAACTTTCACACTACACAAATGCAGTATTAAACAGAATGCCATGTTTAGACTAATGAAGGTGCAGAGAACATATCGCAAAGAATTTTTGTGGGTTGACTTCCCCTTAACCACAGTAATCATTTGATCCAAACAAACACAGGCATAGGAGTATGGCAATTTATATCTTAGAATAAAGTTGATTCTATACTCTTTATGTGAACGTGTCCCCTGAACTGTTTACCAACTTGCAGTCTCTAGCTTACACCTGCACATCAGCAGATGACCAACACCTTTGTTTTACTGAGGTCACATACTGTATAACGTGTGTAACCCACATGGGTATAAAATACTTTTCACCGACTCTGATTAATCAGGAGAACCAGCCTTTGTGCAATCATTTGAAAAATATTTAAATGGTAGATTACAGTATCAGTAAATTAGCAATACATCCACAGACAGGTACAAAAATAGAAACGAAGACAGGCAAGCAAAGAATATACCAGAAGACGAGTGAAATAGTCTGAGCAACACAGATCGTGTAGAACAGCAAGACGGCATCTCTGAGGATTTACAGTAGATCAAGGTTTCCATCTAGTGACCATCTATGGAATGACTTGCAAAAAAAAATGGTAATGTTCTTTTTTTTCTTCACTTCAGAGAGGTGCTGCTACCATTAATACTGTATCACATTTTGGCTTTCTTTGCTACTTCTTTGTCCCAGTCAGTGTCAAGAATGTCATCATTTAACTCGCCAAAGCCAAAGAGAGATGTGTTGACGAGCACACCTTTCGAGCCGCATGGAGCACTTGTTGGAATGCCCAATTCAAAACACTTTCTCTTCATTGGGCCAGAATATTGAAATACTGCGGCTCTGTCTTTAAACATTTTTACACCATGTCTTCCAGCATGAGTAGGTTCTGTTAGTTTTAAACTCGAATTGGACATCGTTCTAGCGCATGTCGTTGGGCCTTGTTCCAAAATAGCTGGATGCTCTTTGACCTCTCGCTTGGTTTTCATTCTTTTATGTCTTTCTTCAGCTGCTTTGTCGAAATCAGTCCTCACTAATTCGACACAATCTCTTTCACATGGACTGTTTTCCATTTGATTATTCTTTTCCAGGTCTGTCTGTGGTGTGGGTCTGGGTTCAGTTGTGCCGGCGAAAGAGAATCTTGAAAGTTTAGCTAGAGTTGAGGGGGTGACTGTTGATTTTGTAGGGCTTGAAGTTGGTCTTAAAGGTGTAAAACATTCTTTACTCCTGTCAATATTTTGGCTCCCTATGTCATCTTGTTTTTTTCGGCCGCCGGTTTGTGCTCGTGGTGTTTTTTCCTCATCAAGCTTTTCTGGTGGAAAACACAAAGTGGCTTCGTTGCTGACACAACGCAATTGGTTTTTCGCGCTTCCACCTTCGAAACTTGGGTGCTTTTCATGTTTTTTAATTTTTCTACCTTTGTCCTCTGTAAGTGCACTACTGGCCTTATCATAGCTGTCACTTTTCTGTTGTATGTTTCGACCTGCTGTGTTTTTACAATTTCTGCTGTTTAGGCTGGATTCAGGTGCACTCACACTCGAATTGATGCTGTCGTTGATTAAGGGTCTCATCTTCTTCGGTTTAAATGTAAAGTCTGAAAACTTGAAAGGAATATTTTCATCTGGAGCTACAATGTTGTCCTGGAGCACAGCGCTATTGGTTTTAGTTGCTTTGTGACACGGTTGTTTACTCTGAATTCTGGTATCCACATCAATATCGGAAGTGGTATCTGAAACAGTGACTTCTTTACTTGCAATAGTGATTTCACTTTCTCCAAGTCCAATCCCTCCTTTGTCATCTTGCTGGAGTTTACGCTGAAGCTCCTTGATTCTTCTCTCTCTTAGATTTTTTGAGACTCTCTGAATCGCACTCTCTGAAGGCTGTGTGTGTCTGTCAGACGAATGTGTATTCTTTTGAGCTTCAGGGTATTTGTCACCGATCATTCCACCTTCCTCGGAGGTAACGGCGACGGCCAGGTCAGTATTTAAATTACAATTGTTCGCGGTCACATTGGAGTGTGTTTTTTGATTGCTGTCACATTGAGTTGAAGTGGCTAACGGAGAGGCGATTTCATCTGATGATCGAGAAGGCGTGATGGAGTAAAACCAATCCAAACCACTTTCCTGCTCAGCACCACTCATGCAGGCCTTTGGTGCGTCAGATTGTGTTTCAGCGATAGAGTCCGTTTCTCCCAAATTATGATGGAGGGGATCAGGTGGCTGCTCAGAGCCGGAAGCCTCGGCGCTGTTGCTCCCAAGCCTTGTGGAAAAAAATACATTATTTAATTTTGGTAATTCTATCAAGTATGATGTTTGGGATTAAGTTCTAGTGATACTATTGAAATATTTTGGAGGGGCGCTGCTTCACAAAGGGACTGATAAGACCACTTTTTATACAGACTGTAGATTCTACGGCTCTGGCTACACAGAGCATTTTTTTCAATAAATTGCTTATAAAATCAAATTTTAATCAAACTTAAAGTGGAAATCAACCCAAACATATTTTTTTTCAAGAATATGTTCCCAGCAGGCCTACTAGTTGAAACACGGCATTCCGATGAATATTGTGTTTGTTAAGCAGCAAAATGCATCCCTTTTTAGACATCTCAGGGGGCAGCCATTTTGTCACTTTTGTCAACAAACGCAATATTAATCAGATTGCTGTATTTCGACTAGTGGGCCTGCATAGAAAATTTTGGGGTAGACTTCTCGTTTCATATAAAAATGCTGGAAAGAAAAACGAGTAAACCCTTGTTGTGATGGCAATGCAAGACCCTTCGTGACTGGTCAGAGACAAGGCTAACTGAGACAGCCACGCCCACTTCTTTGTTCAATCCACATTTACCCACCTGGCCAATCTGTCCATCTCCTTCTGAAGTAAAACGGGCAGCTTCAGGCCTCCTAACAGTACCTGACACTGTGTCCGATACTGCTGACCAGGGTCATCAGGGAATGAAGTAAGCACTGCATTAACACTTCCAAGCAAACCACCACCCTAAAAGAATGCAGAAAACGTTACAATTTTTGTTTGGTAATAAAAAAAAAACAAAATCAAGCAAAGATCTTTTATCATTAGCTCAGGTGTCTTCCGGAATGGGAAACTCTTTAGCATTGTCTCACATGCTCAAAGGCTAGCACAGACTAGTGTCAGTACTTGATATACCATCTAGCCCAAAAATATCTGTTAAATTGGCCGGTATCATCTGCACATAAGTATTTTTAAACAATTCCTGTATCGAATGGCTTTGTGCATGTGTACCTAGTGAAGTTTCAAATGAGTGTATGTAGCGTCTCCACAAAATACACTGTAATCACTTGAAAGAACATTTTACAGATAGAGTAGAAAAAGGGGGGAAATACTGTAGCGGATTATTTGAAGTACCTGCATGGAACACTCCATTACAGAGACGGCCATAACAGCATCCTCTATAGTGACAGTCTCTCTGTACATGAGTCTAGCATGGGCTGTATGGATTGAAAACAGTGTTCAGTGTTGAGTATTGCTAATCACAGTTCTTAAACTCACGCGCCTCCTCAGTTCATATTAAAAATGGTAATCAACGGAGTTTAAATTGAACAAACTAAAAAAAATCCTGCTACGTTCTGAATAACTTTCAAAATGACATCCTGACCTTCAGCCAGTCTGCTGAGACTCTCCAGCATGCGGATGGTTGTGCGTGCAGCATTGCGGCCTTCACTCTGTCTTTGCAGCTGATAGTACCTTGATAAGATGGAGTTGGCCTCCGTCGAAACCTGTGGCTGCAAACGCTTTATAACACAGAAATAAGCCTTCATTTTCTCCATGGACCATAGGGTGGAGCACTCAGGGGGCAGCCCTAAGAACAAAGAATGGGGTTGAATCGTAACACTTTCATCATGCCAAAATATGGAATTTAAAATGTAATCAGGGTATCCAGAGCAGATGCAGTCCTCCTCATGAGCAGGGGTTCTGTTTGGTGTCTCGTCTATTTCTTACTTTACTAGATTACTACGTAATCGATAGCGGTTTTCTTGCAATTATTGAATTTGAGGCATTTTGCTGAAATCTTGTGGATAGTGATGGTATTACTGTATAAAGTTGGACAAAACAATGAATCATAATCACTATCATCATTTCAATCATCGGTACCATCTAACAATGTCATTCAGTAAATAATCAATATTTCAATTTCAACCTGCATTTTAAAATATTAGTTATCGGCGGACAAACAAATACTAATTCAGCCCTGAGAGGACTGTCAATAAAGTACAGTATTGGAATTACTCTCATTGGGTACCATATTTTTTAAGTATAAGAAGTATAAGTCGCATTTTTGATCGGAATTTATTTTACAAAAACCAAGGGCCAGAACAGTGGCGCTCAGACTCGCGCCCAAAAATTCCTGTTCCCTAATCGTACTGACAGCAGGGAACGGGTTAGATTGGATTCAAAACTTCTGCTTCTAACTATGGAAAAGTTTTTCCTTTTCAGTTTAAAAGGACTTGCCTTAACTAGAATCCTGCAAGGCATTGTGGCCAAAGGTAGAATAGCTGCCGCTTGTTGCGCCTTTTGGTGCTGTAAATAATTAATCATTCTTGTGGCGGATGCCGCACACTAAAGACAGTGGCGGTAATGCACCAAAAGTATTTGCCAACCGCCAATGCAAAGTAGAAGAAGTAAATGGAAGATGAAGAAACAGAAGTAGTCATAGCAACTAATATGTGACGTACGTCGTTAGTTTGCTGTCACCTCTCACGACAACAAGCGAAGAGACGGAGCTCTAATTTTAATATATACAAGTCGCACCTGAGTAGAGGTGCCAAACTAAGAAAAATAAAATACTGCAACTTATGATATTAAAAATACTGTACATAAATTTATAAAACAGATTTTTATTTTTTTTTAGGAATTAGAATTTCACATTCTTCTTCCTACCTCTATCTTCCAGAATGAAAGAGGAGATGATGCGGTCCCATTCTGTATTTCTGTTGTCCAGCAGAACCAGAACCAGGTCAAAGCGACTTAGCAAAGGACTTGCCAGTGCGATATTGACGGACAGTGATTCGTTTGGGTCATACTGGCTTTTTGGATTGGTAGCTGCCAGAATAGTGGTACGAGTGTTCAGCTTACAGACCATACTATGGAGAGGAAAAACAATATCGAAGAATCATAGCCTCTTAGTAACAACACAAGCTTTGAGTGCTGTCTGCACAAGATCAAAACAGCCTTTATCTGTACTCACATTTTGGTCGTACTGTTTTTTTGTATAGAAGACTCTTGAAATGAATATCCTTACCCCGCCTTGGCCACACTAATGGACTGTTGCTCCATAGCTTCATGGATGCTGATGCGGTCGTGTTCCTTGATGCTGTTGAATTCATCAATGCAGCATAAACCACCATCTGAGAGTACCAGGGCTCCTGCCTCCAGATGCCAATCACCTCCATCCTTCACTGCTGCAACTGTCAGTCCTACATAAATTGAGTGGATATACAAAGTAACAGATCGGATACTGCACATCGGACATGTCTTAAGTCCGATGTATGGTGGCCAAATGCAGCCCGCGGTCAAATTTCACCAGGCAATTTCACATTTACACACAAGAGGGCAGCAGCACTCCGTCCAACTCCGAAACCATGTGCGACCCTTGCCGGACAGTTTCCAAAATGGCGACAATGAATTAAAAAAAGAAAAGTTGACAGCTAGCGAGGGCCAACAATTTAAGTAAAGGTGGAAATTAGGATATTTTTCACAGAAATACACAACATTTGTGTCTGCCTCATTTAATAATAAATCTAAAAGTTCAGTGAACATTTATTTTTAACAATATGCCATGGTTCAAATTAACAGTGGCCTGTAGCCTACTGGTGAATATGATTTTTTTTTCTTTTTTTTTTACATATATCCCCACAATTGAATCAAAAGGTTCAGAGAACATTTAATTTCCAGTTGTTATTCGTGTTAGGCTAAATGGTTGCGTTGCAGGGGCACATGCTGTACATACCTGCACTTGTTGAACCAATCCCAGCAGTGAGCACAGAGCGGGGCATCATCTTGGCTGCATATTTTAAAAACTGAGACTTGCCTGTACCGGGGTCACCAACGAGCAACATGTGACATTCACCTTAAGAGAAAAACATACTTCACAGTGAGATGCCAATCAACTACAGTCCAGTAATACACATCAACATTTTAAATTTGTCCCTCATTGGCCTGATAGGCTGTCTTTTGGTTTACCTCTCTTTCCATTGAAAGAATACACTGTGACAATTGAACTATGAAATTGCAAATTGAAAAGCATATTGAGCACTGATCGGTGATTAATGGTAATTTTCAGTTGCCATGAGTTGTGTTTTAACTTTACATATACTTTAGATTGAAAGATTAAAACAGGATAAATACCCCTGGTCTTGGTTCCAGAAGAATCTATTCTCTGCACCCCTCCAGCTAACACCATGGCAACGGCCAGTTTAATCACATACATGCCAAACACTTGAGGGCACAGGCTCAACAAGATCTGGTTCCTGCCTACAGATTATGGAGAGAGAATAAAAATGTTCAGACAGAATTTAACATTGGAAGTGGGTAGAATTCTCACCAGCTATTGGATCGCATTTGTAGTGTTCCCAGAATTCTTTGAATTCCTTTTGAACATCTTCGATAAGTAAAGAAGCAGCACCCTGCTGGTTGTTGACTTCTATGTTGTTGGCTTTGAGAACCAGCTCCACATCGCAGCGAGAACCATCATAAAAGGGTTTCCAGCGCTGGCACATCACTCCATAAACAGTCACATCATCTCCTGGGAAGCCAATTTAAATAATAAACTAAACTTAATTAAGCAGCAAAATCCACCTGTTGTTATCTCAGGGGGCGGCCATTTTGTCATCACAGTTGCTCAGGGCTGACAACCAGTCACAGCTCAGCTTCAGAAAACAGGTGAGCCATTTTTGGTTGTTACGTGAGTCCTGAGCAACTGTGTTGTCATTTTCAGTCCACAGCAAGTGACAAAATGGACGCCCCCCCTGAGATGGATAAAAAATGTTGATTCTTAAAGCGGAATTCAACCCAAACTTTTTTTTTAAGAATATGTTCTATGCAGGCCAACTAGTTGAAACACAGCATTCTGATTAATATTGTGTTTGTGGAATATGAGTTAAGCAACAAAATCCACCCGCTTTAAGCCACCTCATTGGACTGCAATTTTGTCACTTCTGTGGACTGAAAATGGCATCACAAACCCTCAGGGCTCAGATAACGGCCAAGCATAGCTCAGCTTCAGAAAAGAGATGAGCTGTAATTGGTCGTTATCTGAGCCCTAAGCAGTTGTGATGTCATTTTCAGTCGAACGAAGAGACAAAATGGCCACCCTCTGATATGGCTAAAAACAGATGGATTTTACTGCTTAACTCATATTTCCTATTTATCATATTGCCTTGTTTCAACTAGTCGGCCTGCATAGAACATATTCTTGAAAAAAAAAATGTTTGGGTTGACTTAGTCTTTAACTCATATTCCACAAACACAATTGTAATCAAAATGCCCTGTTTAGACTAGTGGAGTAATGGAGGCACATAAGATAAGATAAGATAAGATAAGATAAGAAAGTCTTTATTGATCCCAAAGCAAAGATATAGGTCACACAGAGACGGCGGCATAATGTAGCCGTTAATGTATAACATTAACAGCAAACATTCAGAATCAACATTGACGTTGAATTACACAAGCATTTAATTGATTTGCTAATTCAAATTTTGTCTTCCTACCTGATTTACACATGTCTACAAGATCATCCTCCAGAACCACAACCATAGAACGGGGAATGCTGCCCACTGACAACCTCTGCACCTGCGATGTGGATGGTGATTGAAATAATTCATTGAGCAATTCGATGGCATTAAAATACGTCATTGACCTTACTTGCTCTTGTATTTTGATCTCCTGGTAATCCCTGCAAGCAGTAGGCTCAGACCCTCCAGACAGACATCTGAACTTGCATGAGTTACAGCCATCGGGATTGGGGCAGGCCAACGGTGGGACAAAGGAATAGAACTGCTCAAAGTCTGCTTGCAGCACGAAAACATGACGACACTTGGCGCACATGTAATCACGCCCGTACTCCAGGACCTAGAAGTGGGAGGAGTTATGCACTGATTGATTTAACTCCAATCAAAAATAGACATCAAATAACACCTATGGATACACATGTGGTTGGTTCAAATAGGATCTTGGCCCTTTAGCTAAGGGTTCACTGTCACCCGCTTAGCCAATAATTGATTATGGTTCCAGAAAGCACCATCTACACAGGAATGGCTTTGCATAATAGGTCATATGCTCTCTGCGTTATGTTCATTCATTCATTCATTATCCATAACGCTCATCCTCACAAGGGTCGCGGGCGTGCTGGAGCCTATTCCAGCTGTATTCGGTGTACACCCTGAACTGGTTGCCAGCCAATCGCAGGGCACACAGAGACAAACAAACATTTACACTCACAATCACACCTAGGGGCAATTTAGAGTGTCCAATCAACTTACCATGCATGTTTTTGGAATGTGGGAGGAAACCGGAGTACCCGGAGGAAACCCACACAGGCACGGGGAGAACATGCAAACTCCACACAGGTAGGCCTGGGCCGGGATCGAACCCATGACCTCTGAACTGTGAGGTGGACTAGCTAACCAGTCGACCTCTGCGTTATGTCTGCAGACAAATAATTTATCTGATCACATGGGGCAGTCTGTTTGGTAAGTTTATAATTACAGGTAAATGGTTTAACTTCAGCTATATGTAGAAAACTGCACATCAAGTCTTATTATGTCATTACCTTGGCAATACTGGTGCGTATGACAGTCCCAGTGACGGACAAGAAATGCCCAACATCTCTGGACCGGGGAATGGTGTCTCTTGTGAGCTCTGGACAAACTGGTAGACCTGGATAAATAAAAGAGATAATAACAGTTCTTGCAGTTTGTCCTCTTTCTGATAATAATGTAAGAGGAAATACATGTATGATTTTTACATAGGCCCATTCACACTTATACTTTGTTCTAATTTATTCTGCATGAGGGATTTAAGTTAAATAAACATTTGCGTGAATAAAAAAGACATTGCATACATTTCTGCTGTCTTTTGAGATCAGGTTTGATCACGCAGGTTTGATGATTATTTAGCTGAGCCTAATTGAAGGAAACTTACTTGAGGAAGTTCCACAATAGTATATTCACAGAAGTACTGGCCCCCACAACTCGATGGGGCTAAGCTAAGATAAGATGGTTGGACATGAGACCATCACACACATTTGGAAATCTCACCTGTGATACGTGCGTGGAGGGTGTTTGTCATTCTCGACTCTTTAGGGCACAGTCCATCCAAATGCTGAACAGAGGCATTCTTTGACACCTCAATAGCTGTTTTGTGCAAAACCTTGTCAAATATTGTCAGGACATCATTGGGATAGGCGTTGAAATAGTCACCAATCTGTGGGCAAGTAACACACAAATACATAAAGAAATATACACAACATTCAATACAAATATATCCAATTATGCAATGAGTTTACAGGTATTGCCAGTTGAGGAACCTCATTGTAATTATATTTATTCAGTGTGCCATTTTTTGCCTTTTGTTTGAGCATTCTTAACTGTGTATTCCTGTACAAGAACTTTATGCAAACTACTAAGCACAATAGCTATTATTAATAATAATAGCTTGCCAATGGTTGGGAATTGCTATTGTCACTATTGAATATTTTTTAATCCATTATTATATTGATTAATCAAATAATCTGATAATTTATTTTGCAGTAAAATGTATTGCATTGCCCCCCCCATCCATTACCATTTGTTAACCGATTATTTGGTTAACAAAAGCTGGTTTATTTGGTATTGTTTAAGGTTTAAACAAACAAACAAAATAAATAATAAATAAGCAAGATCAGACCAGATGGAGCAATGTACCCACCAGCATTTTTGAGACTGTGAGCTACTTTTGGGGTAGTGATTCATGTTAATGGCTACGGTTCTGTGCTTCAGGTTCAACTCCAAGTCGATAACAGGTTAGTCATACTATGACATCATATAACGATTATTTAATAATAGGTTAAACTGACTATTATTGTTTCCATAAATTGATTTCAGTTACTGGGATTGGTCCGTAACATGTCAGAAAAATCGAGACAAAAGTTTATCACTGTTTTCTAAAGTAATATCAGATGCAAATGTCCTCCTTTGATTTAACACAAAAATAATCAGTCTGCATTCATGAAGGACTACAGAAATCAGACAATTTTTTGTTATCAAATGATTAGTATGATGATTGATTAAGTGATCCATTTTGACACCTCTAATCGAAATACAGATATGATATCTGCATGTGCACTAGGTTCTGAATATTTATATTTTAGTCCTGTTATAATCACCTCCATATTGGCTTCAAACAATGTCATTGCATTGATAACAACAGGCTGATGACTGTCGTCGCTGGAGGCTGCAATTAGCTTGATAATGTCACCATGATGATACTCTGTAATGTAGGCTTCGAACATCTGACTAATCAGAGCCTCCTGTTCTGCATTTATCGACATATTGAATAAAGATCCACCTGGAGAGACAGACGGGGCAAATGTCAATGGTCATTCATAAGCATGGGTTTGTACCAAATAGAAAACACCAACTGTTAGCAGTGAAGTGTGAAATGCCAAAAGTAAATGGAAACTACAATGAAACGCACCCCTACTTCTTAGCCATGAATTTGTGATGCCATATGCAGCGTTATGCACGGTGTATTTGATTCATTTAAGTAGTTTGCGTCTGCAGTGTGAAACCAAAACAAGTCATCCCACCTTTATGTCGAGTAACTGTATCCCTTAGATAGTCATCGATTTCATGTCCAACTTCAAACTGTACACCTGGTGATAACAATACTAATGTCTGCAATTAGAATTAAAATTAGAAACAAGCCAGCGTCGCCTCGAACGCACACGACTTGACGGCGGAAGTCTCGTAAAATTCCCCCGCTTGAGATTCGCGCCTATATTGTACTTTTACCCGAATTAGGTCTTAAAGGCAGGAAGTGTTGTCGAACATTATCTTAGCGCAAGTTCGCAATTCTAATTATTGTTTTGATTGTTAGTTTTGTATTGCAATGCCACTCATGACGTTTTTAACCGATAATTCTTACAGTACAGTACAGTACTAATTAGCAACTAAGAGGAAAAAAACATGCACATATTTCCTACTTTAAACCCCCCCCCAAAAAAAAAAATCGGAAAAGGAATTCACAATCATGAATGATTGCATTTATAAATGGAATTTGAGACAGGCATGAGCACACACAGAAACCTGTCTTTAAAGTGGCTCACTAAAGTCAAAATAAAATGAAAGAAAATAAATCGTACGCTACAGTCGCCATCTCGTGGTCTACACTTTGTCTGCACGCGTGGTGTCCCACGTGAGGGTCGTTACGTAAAACTCCTTTTTGACCAATCAGCCCCAAAGCACTTGAAACGGAAGTTGTAAGAGCCTCGTCCACGAAACGGTAAACATTCGCATCCCCCAAAGCCTTCGAAGAAGCCAAAAACGCGGATACTTTGTTAAAGTCGTTCAGTTTTCGAGATGAAACACAACTCGAACGTCCCGGCTTTCCTCGCCAAGCTGTGGACGCTGGTCGAGGATGCAGACACCAATGAACTTATTTGCTGGAGTCAGGTAATGCTGCGACTGTATACAATTAGCCTGCTTGTTGAAGAAGCTAACACAAAACAGGTGGCCAGTGAAGCCGATTAACCTCGCGACAACGGATCGTCGTATTGCATTGATTTGAATATTAACACATTCATGTGCTATACGGGTTGTGAAATTTAAACGTGCAGTAAATTGGATGGGTTTTTTTTGGACCAGATAAACCTGGACACGAACGGTTGATTGTAGCTAGCAAGGGCCATTCGTGTGTGCAAGCTATATGCTGCCAAATGTAGCTCACTTCACAATCACTTCCTTTTTACATTCGGACATGTAAAAAAATATCTACAGCAGTCTTACAATGCCGAATCTTAATGGTGTTTGTTTTTAAGGAGGGCAATAGCTTCCTAGTGCGGGATGAGCAGCGGTTTGCCAAGGAGATTCTCCCGAAGTTCTTCAAGCACAACAACATGGCCAGCTTCATCAGGCAGCTCAATATGTGTAAGCGTTATTTTTGAGCGAATGAAGTTTTCTTGTGCTTTTATTTAATTCGGCTGCGTGAGCGACTGTAAACATTGGGAGAATTCAGGAAAGACTTTGAAATACTGTACACTTGGAACAACTTAAATACTATTAAAAGTTTAAAGTTGGTGATTTCAGTCTTATGCAGGTGGAAAAATTAAGTAAACTGCTGGCTAATAATTAAGTGGATATTTACCCTTAACACTGAGAATTGATGAACGATTACTGTTGGCAAATTTCCTGAATTGTAATACAACTGTAAATAAGTTATGTCAATATTAACACTTCAAAACAATAAGTACTAAATAATGATCCATTATGAGTATGACTGTGCAGAGAGGGATAACTTTTTTTTTTTTTTGCTTTGGGGATTTGGGAGGTCTCTATCAAAAGACTAAATGGTACTTGGCAGTTTAAATCTAATTTTAATCTAGATGACGATTTGGCTGCCACAATAAATGAACCTTGATCGTCTGCCATACATTTAAAGGAAGGCTTCATTAATTTTACATGTGTGGCTTGATTGGTAGTAATTAGTTAATTTAGCTTGGAAAAAAACAGAAGAGTTGAGAAAAGCACCTCTATATTGATATTTCACTTTTTATGGCAGCATTTTGAACAAACGGTTCAAACAGTATCTTCATGTTGGATCCAACGAGATGTGTGTAATTTCATTTGGTGTGTGTACTGTGTGTGTGTATATATATGTATATATATCTATATCCAGGGGTGCACATAACTGCAACGCAGGTACGCATGCGGTACAGAAATCACTGTTGCGTACCGTCTTTTGCGTCACGACGCGCATTTGCGTACCTGTGCACACTAGTGGTGCAGTGGAACGACTCATCTTTGATTGGTTAGGATCAAGCATCGGTTCAGGATAGGCACGATACGCAGAATGGTTGGTGGAAAAAAAACTGCGCGTTCACAATAAGCCAACGTGATTGGTCTGCATTCAGCAGAGGAAGTTACCCTCAAGATCACGTAAATTGCATGTACAAAAGCGTATTGCAAACATACTCAACAAACACACCGCCTCCACAAAGGCTAACTTCAAAAATACCAATAAATACTACCAAAAATACTTACCAAATAATACATTGAGTCATTAATGCCAATGCAATAGCCTTAGGAGACTTTTACTTTGAAGTTGGCCCGCGTGATGGCGTAACGGCTAACTTGACTTCCGTTTTCGACGTCTCAGCTTGCCACCTACATCAATACAACGCCATCCCGAAGTCATATTCAGTCGCTAATTTAGGATGCTCACAAACCGCTAGTTAATTACGTTGTCATTGTATGTATGATTACGTGAAAGTAATAAGTTTCTTTCCAATATTACTCTATTTGTAGAGTAATCCGTTACTCAAGTTTAAGTTACTTTTAAGTTACTTTTTCAAAAATCGGGGATTCATTTATTTAATAATGATTTCAAGACCTTAAAAGGAAAATGCAAAATTTGCTGCCATACGCTAGCTGGTAAAGTTAACTTATGAGCATATTTAACTATATAGTGTGGTCTATAATATTAAATTAAATATAAATATTGGAACTGATATTTTATCCAGTAAATAAATAATCACAGACTGTAAACCACAAATGCAATTATCATTATTCTCAAATTAATTTACACACGGGGGGCGGCATGGCTCAGTGGTAGAGTGATCCTTTCCCAACCGGCAGGTTGTGGATTCAATCCCCGACCATTGTGACCATGTTGAAGTATCCTTGAGCAAGATACTGAACCCCCAGTTGCTCCCGATGCTGCGTCATCAGGAGGTAGATGAGGTACAATGTGAAGTGCTTTGAGTACCAAAGGTAGAAAAGCGCTATACAAGTGACAGTCCATTTGCCATTTACACACAAATAATAGTGATGCATAACATATAATCGATAATTGGTCAAACAAACAAGATAGATAGATAGATAGAAACACACAGACAGGGCATGTGTAATAAAAGCAAAAATATGTATTGAAGTCAAAACTGGCCTGACCAAATGTTTTTTTCCTTTTTCATTATTATTTTTTCTATTTATAATAATTGAAAGTTCAGTTAGTTCTAATTTTCTTTTACTACATGGGGACAAAGTTTCGAGGTGATTTGGAAAAAAAAGGTAAATAAGAACGAGCGCATCAGACTCTAATAATGGCGTTTATTGTAGTCCGATTGATAGTGCCGTAGCGTGACGTCATTTGTCACCGGCAGATGATTTGCATTTTGATTGTGAACAGCCAATCAGAATCACTACATTTTACATATGGCAATCGATGGCACTAAGTTCATTAAATCATATCTAAAAAGCACAGTGACTTATTTTTTTGCAGTTTATTCGCTTCGTTTTATTTAGGTTTGTTCTTGCTTGTATTTTGTGTCTATGATTTGCATTTTATTTTATGAAACCGTGACAGTGATTATTGTCACAAACAATAACTTCTCAGCCCTCTAGGGTGTTGTCAATGGTGGAAAGAAAATCGAATTGCATGGCAGGGAGTTGACTCGTGCACTCACGTTGTTACGTGAAGCTCCAAGTGCGACAGGAACTTTTTATTTAAGTATTGCTGGAAGTAATAACTTATGATCAAGTGATGTTATGAACAGACCTACTTGTTAAATGTAAAATACAGATGTCAACATATGTATTATAGTCCCGAAATTTGTAACGCGTTACCTGACTCAGTAACTGTAATAATATTACAAAAAAAATCAAAGTAACAAGTTACATTACTTCGTTACTGCCTAAATGTAATGTATTACTATACTGCGTTACTTTTGTATGTAAATTTGAAATGCTGGGGTAAATTTCAATTTTTTTTTTTTTTTTTTTTTTTTTTTTTTTTTTTTTAAGTCTTTCAGTGTTGAAAAAGTTTCATTTTGCACCAAAATGTTTAATTTTTGTTTGTTGGAAACCAAGTAGTGCAAATAAAATTCAGTTCATATTGAAGAATATAATTAATAGTGATTAACATAATGATAAAAAATGTGATTTATGAATATCTTTCTGGCCCTAATCATACAACCCTACATGAGCTGAAATATCTCAAGATGCTGAGCTCTTGCGTGGCATCATTTGTTTGAAGATTATGGTCAAAACTCAAAATGACATATCCTCCATTTGAATTAATAGGCTATACTCTACAATGAATCAAATTCTGATCTACTTTAATTGTTGATGTGAGTCGTTTTAACCTGCTCTGATCTTTACTAGTTATTATATCAAAATAGATTTCTATATTGTTTGTTTTAACAATGTTAGTATTGCTGCAGATTCTAATTGTATAATGCAAAATTCCAATTCATTCAGATGGATTCCGTAAAGTAATGCACCTTGACCAAGGCATTGTCAAGCAGGAGAGAGATGGTCCTGTGGAGTTTCAGCATGCTTACTTCAAACATGGACAGGATGACTTGTTGGAGAACATCAAGAGAAAGGTAAAGTCTCTAAATATTTTTATGTTATTGAATTTGTTATATATTTACATTTACAAGACCTATCTGACATTTCCAGAATACAATTTCTTATTTTCTACTTGCCACTTTAATTACATCATTGCTTTTGAATTGTTTTGGTCTTTGTTTTTTTTTTTCCTCTCTCTACTGCCACACATTTTAGGTTTAGTGCAGTTACTTCTGTTATGTCATCAGCCTAATTTACATAAATGCCTACTGAATAACTTAGGTTCCTTGAGGGAGAGGGAGGAGGTACAATTCATGATTGCCCCACCGCACATATGGACTCTGTGAAGAGTGGCTATCGAATGAAGAGATGACCCCAGTAACTGGTGTCGGCAGGGTCTGAACATATATCATCATAGCTCATCCGCCTAAGGGCCACAAAAGAACACCTGCTCATAAATGTGTTGTACCTCTTTCCACTCCTTCAGGAAATATGTTATTTTTCTAACATTTCACTTCTTGTGATTTCAAAATAATGCCTCTTGAAAGTAAGGGTTCAACATCAGATGCACCTGACAGTACATATCCTCACTGACGCCCATCAGAAATTGGTCTAAGGCATGAGACAACGAGATCACCTGCATATGTGATTCTTTTCTTTTTTTTCTTTTTTTTTTGTCTGCTTTCTTTGGGTTCTAAATTTGGACACCAAGGTCTCAAACACGCGTCCGGAGGAAAATAAGATTCGACAAGACCACCTGTCCAAGATCTTGGCGAGCGTTCAAAGTGTTCACAGCAAGCAAGAAAACATCGATGTCAGGCTAGCAACACTGAAGAGGTCAGTCTGGCCTCCAGGAAGTTGACTTGTAGTGCCCGCCTTTATGTATGTGCACAAACTGTTGCTGTAATTCATCAAACGTCAATGCTGGGTTTTCTTTCGTTTTTTTTTTTTCTTGAATCCCTTAATCAACAGCACACTTTCTGGATTTTAAGCCTTATAATACAAGGTTAACTGTTTTCATTGCAAAAATTAGCAAAAAAGAATGTTTTTGCAAATCTTTTACATATCAAAAACTCATCACCAAAGTCTTTACTATTTATTATATGGACAGTAATTCACAAATTCTTGATCAAAATTGGATCATTCCGAAGTCGTCATGGAACTGGACAAACATGGCCGAATAATATCGAATTCTTCAAGTTTTTCTTCCTAAAAAAAAAAAAAGTTTAAAATATCATATGAATTTCATTGCACTACACATGATTGTGTCCAACTTGGTTTTGAATCTTCACCAAAAAAAAAATGCAATTTTAGATCTTTATGTTTGAAGCCTGAGTGAAATGTGGCAAAGTGTTAAAAAGTGAAGGTGGTGGCCCGAAGACTTTTGCAAGTAGCATTCTGGCTCTCATGTTTGTAAGTTGTGTGCAACTTGCTTCTCTCCTTAATACGTAAACATCTCTGTAGTATGAAACGCTTGCTGAGAGACCTTTCTTTTTTTTCCACGCGAATTGCGTTTAGGGAGAATGAAACTTTGTGGACAGAGATCTCTGATTTGAGACAGAAGCATGCCCACCAGCAACAACTCATCAAGAAGGTAAATTTATGGCTCTTTACTAGCTCTAAACAGGTGTCTTATTCCTCAGTGATGATGATAACTCTGACCTGCTTTTGTTTTTTTTTTCAGTTAGTACATTTCATCGTCACATTGGTACAGAACAACCACCTGCTGAATTTAAAGCGCAAAAGGTGAGTGTCGAAATACACGCGTGTAGATGAATTATCAACCTGGGATCTGACATCTCACTTTTTGGCAGGCCAATTCTCATGAATGGCAATGGAAAGAAGGCCAAATATTTTCATGATATCTACGATGACGTTTGTGTAGAGCAGGTCAGTGTAGAGGTGAAAATTTGAAATGTTTCATTTGTATTCTCTGCCATTAGTGGTTGTTTTTACGATGTTTGTTTTTCTGACCAATTAGTCGCCTGTTAGCAGCCGGAACAGTGTTAAGTCATCTGAAGCCTTAGATGACGTCATCATCTGTGACCTCACGGAGAACAAAGTAGAGAGGGCCACCGAAATCAAAGTTGAGTCACCCAGAAACAACGAGCCATGGTAAGTCAGCTGACCTGACTTTCTAATAATTTGGTGAGGTTTTACATCTTTATGTGGGTTAAAATAACATGTGAAATGATATACAAATTATTAATGTGTTAATAATTTCATGCATAAGTCACTCCGGAGTATAAGTCGCACCCCCGCCAAACTATGAAAAAACACGACTTATAGTCCGGAAAATACGGTACATGGAGCCAGGCCTGGAAGTGGGGCTCGATGGCGAGCGCCTGGTGGCCGGGCCTGCACCCATGTGGCCCGGCCGGGCTCAGCCCGAAAAGGACACATGGGTCCCCCTTCCCATGGGCTCACCACTGGTGGGAGGGGCCAAAGGGGTCGGGTGCCGTGTCAGCTGGGCGGCGGCGGAAGACGGGGACCTTGGCGGTCCGATCCCCGGCAGCAAAAACTAGCTCTTGGGACATGGAATGTCACCTCTCTGGCAGGGAAGGAGCCTGAGCTGGTGTGTGAGGCTGAGAGGTTCCGATTAGATATAGTCGGGCTCACCTCCACGCACGGCTTGGGTTCTGGTCCCAGTCCTCTCGAGAGGGGTTGGACACTCTTCCACTCTGGAGTTGCCCAGGGTGAGAGGCGCCGAGCAGGTGTGGGCATACTTATTGCCCCCCGGCTCGGCGCCTGTACATTGGGGTTTACCCCGGTGGACGAGAGGGTAGCCTCCCTCCGCCTGAGGGTGGGGGGACGGGTCCTGACTGTTGTTTGTGCTTATGCACCAAACGGCAGCGCAGAGTACCCACCCTTTTTGGAGTCCTTGGAGGGTGTGCTGGAGGGCGCTCCTCCTGGGGACTCCATCGTTCTACTGGGGGACTTCAATGCTCACGTGGGCAATGACAGTGAGACCGATCTGAACCCGAGCGGTGTTCGGTTACTGGACTTCTGTGCTCATCACGGATTGTCCATAACAAACACCATGTTCAGGCATAAGGGTGTCCATATGTGCACTTGGCACCAGGATACCCTTGGCCGCAGTTCGATGATCGACTTTGTAGTCGTATCATCGGACTTGCGGCCGCATGTTTTGGACACTCGGGTGAAGAGGGGGGCGGAGCTGTCAACTGATCACCATCTGGTGGTGAGTTGGCTCCGATGGTGGGGGAAGATGCCGGTCCGACCTGGCAGACCCAAACGTATTGTGAGGGTTTGCTGGGAACGTCTGGCAGAATCCCCTGTCAGAAGGAGTTTCAACTCCCACCTCCGGCAGAACTTTTCCCACGTCCCAGGGGAGGCGGGGGACATTGAGTCCGAGTGGACCATGTTTCGTGCCTCCATTGTTGAGGCGGCCGATCGGAGCTGTGGCCGCAAGGTGGTCGGTGCCTGTCGTGGCGGCAATCCCCGAACCCGCTGGTGGACACCAGCGGTAAGGGATGCTGTCCAGCTGAAGAAGGAGTCCTATCGGGCCTTTTTGGCCTGCGGGACCCCGGAGGCAGCTGACGGGTACCGGCTGGCCAAGCGGAATGCAGCTCTGGCGGTTGCTGAGGCAAAAACCCGGGTGTGGGAGGAGTTCGGGGAGGCCATGGAAAATGACTTCCGGACGGCTTCGAGGAAATTCTGGTCCACCATCCGACGTCTCAGGAGGGGGAAGCAGTGCACCATTAACACTGTTTATAGTGGAGATGGGGTGCTGCTGACCTCAACTCGGGACGTTGTGGGTCGGTGGGTAGAGTACTATGAAGACCTCCTCAATTCCACCGACACGCCTTCCACTGAGGAAGCAGAGCCTGGAGACTCTGAGGTGGGCTCTCCTATCTCTGGGGTTGTAGTCAAAAAGCTCCTCGGTGGCAAAGCCCCGGGGGTGGATGAGATCCGCCCGGAGTTCATAAAGGCTCTGGATGTTGAGGGGCTGTCATGGTTGACACGTCTCTTCAACATCGCGTGGATATCGGGGACAGTGCCTCTGGATTGGCAGACCGGGGTGGTGGTCCCCCTTTTTAAGAAGGGGGACCGGAGGGTGTGCTCCAATTACAGAGGGATCACACTCCTCAGCCTCCCCGGCAAGGTCTATTCAGGGGTGCTGGAGAGGAGGGTCCGTCGGAAGGTCGAATCCCGGATTCAGGAGGAGCAATGTGGTTTTCGTCCTGGCCGTGGAACAGTGGACCAGCTCTACACCCTCAGCAGGGTCCTCGAGGGTGCATGGGAGTTTGCCCAACCGGTCTACATGTGTTTTGTGGACTTGGAGAAGGCGTTCGACCGTGTCCCTCGGGGAGTTCTGTGGGGGGTGCTTCGGGAGTACGGGGTACCAAGCCCCCTGATAAGGGCTGTCCGGTCCCTGTACCACCGATGCCAGAGTTTGGCCCGAATTGCTGGCAGTAAGTCGGATTCGTTTTCTGTGGGGGTTGGACTCCGCCAAGGCTGCCCTTTGTCACCGATTCTGTTCATAACCTTTATGGACAGAATTTCTAGGCGCAGCCGAGGTGTCGAGGGGGTCCGGTTTGGTGGCCTCAGCATTGCATCTCTGCTTTTTGCAGATGATGTGGTACTGTTGGCTTCTTCAAGCCGCGATCTCCAACTCTCGCTGGAGCGGTTCGCAGCCGAGTGTGAAATGGTCGGAATGAAGATCAGCACCTCCAAATCTGAGACCATGGTCCTCAGTCGGAAAAGGGTGGCATGCCCTCTCCGGGTCGGGGATGGGATTCTGCCCCAAGTGGAGGAGTTCAAGTATCTTGGGGTCTTGTTCACGAGTGAGGGTAAGATGGAACGGGAGATTGACAGGCGGATCGGTGCAGCGTCTGCTGTGATGCGGACCCTGTATCGGTCTGTCGTGGTGAAGAAGGAGCTTAGCCGAAAGGCGAAGCTCTCAATTTACCGGTCGATCTACGTTCCTACTCTCACCTATGGTCATGAGCTGTGGGTCATGACCAAAAGAACAAGATCTCGGATACAAGCGGCCGAAATGGGTTTCCTTCGCAGGGTGTCCGGGCTCTCCCTTAGAGATAGGGTGAGAAGTTCGGCCATCCGGGAGGGACTCAGAGTCGAGCCGCTGCTCCTCCGCGTTGAGAGGAGCCATTTGAGGTGGCTCGGGCATCTGATTAGGATGCCTCCTGGACGCCTCCCTGGTGAGGTGTTCCGGGCATGTCCCACCGGCAGGAGACCTAGAGGACGACCCAGAACACGCTGGAGAGACTATGTCTCCCGGCTTGCCTGGGACCGCCTTGGGATCCTTCCGGAAGAGCTGGAGGATGTTGCTGGGGAGAGGGAAGTCTGGGCTTCCCTGCTGAAGCTGCTGCCTCCGCGACCCGACTTCGGATAAGCGGGAGATAATGGATGGATGGATGGATGTTCTCTGCATGCCCACTACTTGAAACAAGGCATTCTGATAAATGTTGCGTTTGTGGAATAAGAGTTGATCCACCCGTTTTTAGCCATCTCTGGTGATGGCCATTTTGTCACGTCTGTCAACTGAAAATGACATCACAGTGTCTCAGGGCTCAGGTAACGACCAATCACAGCTCACCTGTTTTTTGAAACTGAGCCATGATTGGTCGTTATTTGAGCCCTGAGCAACTGTGATGTCATTTTCGGTCGGCAGAATTGACAAAATGGCTGCCCAATAAGATGGCTAAAAGCGGGCGGATTTTGTTGATTGATTCCACAAACGCAATATTAATCAGAATGCCGTGTTTCAACTGGTGGGCCTGCTAGGAACATATTCTTGGAAAAAATGTGTTTGGGTTGATTTTTCCCTTTAAGCACCTGGGAGAACATGGCCCTTAGTGACTTGTCAGAAATTTGTTCGAGCATCTGTTCAAGAGTTGTTAATTGTCTGTTCTTCAGTTACGAATACATTGCACAATAAATAGCATTTAACAAAAATGAACAGCGACTCAGAAGTGAGTCGTGAAAAAATGGACTTCCTGTAATTCACACTGCACGAGCTGTTCTGATGGGCCTCTTTTAAACGTCCTCAGTGATACCGAAATCGTGGAAGTCGATTTGGACCCCTGCCCAGTGCTGAAAGCTGAGGCAGAGGCCGACACAGCCAGCATAGAAGATGTCAAAGACGAAGTTGCCGGACAGCCAAGGAGCTGCAAATTGGACAGCAACAGACCAACCAGCAGCGCTCTTCAGCTCAATAAACCGTCCGGTCTTAGTCTGGAAGACCCTGTCAAAATGATGGACTCCATACTAAAGGAAAATGGGGCCATCTCACAGAATATTAACCTCCTGGGCAAGTAAGTTTGTTTGTTGTTGTTTGTTTACTGAGGGTGGACATTTGATATTGTCATAAAAAACACTACATTGCATGGTCAAGAATTTCATTATCATAATGTGAATGCAACAGTGGTCTGCCGTGCATTTGGTACTTGGCCGTCAGTGGGGACTTTGCGACTTTATCCACCGCTTAATTCCACCAATATCAGGTCCAAACCATAACCAACACGACATCATTTTATATGACAACCTTTTCATAAAATTGAATATATTCCTTGTTACCCTAAAAAATTTCAACATGGCTCCCCATATTGACAACATGACAAATATGTATTGTTATTAAAAATAAGAAATCATCTCGAACATAGAAAAAACGGTTTCACTCTTCGCAAAATGATTTACGGGTACCCATTCTCCAATATGAGGACAAATGTTACTCTCCACTTTGAAGTCCCACAACTACTTCAGACATATTCATCTCGTCCATCTTTTTTTTTTTTTTTTTTTTTTTTTTTAAACATATTGTCATGTTGTCCGTATGGGGTGTTGTGTGTCAAATTTTTAGGGAGAAATCCATTGGTTCCTAAGACAAAATTGTGGAAAAAGTTTGAACACTTTCCTGATGCACTCAACATTATCTGGAGTCGCTCAGAATCAAAACCTGTTTACCTAATAACATAAAAAAAAACAATTGTAAAACATTACATGAGAGATACGAATTATTAAATGTAATGTGTGCAGGACACTACAGATTTGCTTCAAAGTAGACGTTGGCAAAATTATTCACACATATATTTGTGATGTTCAGATGATTTGGAGATCCACAAACATGCATGATTTTCATGTGTTCTTTTATAAGGATACTCTATCTTACATCTGGCCTATATTATATGTTCAATGTTGAATACCGTTTTTTGTATACTTGCACGTCTGGTTACTAATGAAAAATAAATGAATAAAAATAGAAGTTACCGAGTCGGAAAAAAAACAAATTACGTTTGTATTTTGTTTTCCGACTTGTGTTAAATAAACATGTAATAGATAAAGGCTCGTAGTCCGTTTTTTTTTTTCAAATTCCAACTTTTAAACGGAGAGGGCTCATTCTTGTTCAGTGGCAACACTGCCTCCTAGTGGACGGAGGAGGGATAGTGTTTCAACACGTGAATATATGAGACCCGTGTGTTAGTATATCTTGAAACGCCGTGACATTTGTCAAAAATAAATGCACATGCCGCTGGTGCACAAACACACATAAGTCAAGATAAGTCATGATAAATGCCCACGCACGTGTAAATCGCGCATATATTTGTGGATATGAAAAACGTCAAAACTGCTCACATTTGTGTGAATAATTTTTCGACAAATCTCTCCCCATAGTTCTGATTGACAGCAACACATAAATGATTTGGACAAAAGAAAAAGCTGACGTGCTGGAAGCAGTGCAGCCAAAAGAAACATTATGAAATGAAAATAGACCATTGTGAATAAATCAATATAATTAAATTGAACAAATATTTGAAATTAGGGTATAAATGTATTCTGTTAGTGTTTGGGACAGCACAGAAGGAAGGGCTTGCTTGCTGGACCTGACCGCTCATCACTGAAATGTATGAATTAACCTAATTCATACATTTAGCCTGTTGTTAATCCAATATTTAAATATTTGTTGCAGTTTGAGGAAAATTCTTAATCTGGAATAGTTTTGATTGTCTGTGCACTGCATGTAATTTATTGTTAAAAATGAAAATTAAGAACTGGCAATAGAGTGACTGAATGATTTGTAATTTTATATATATATATATATATATATATATATATATAATTACTTATAAATAATTATCACAAAACCTGATCCTTCAACCGGGGTGTGTGGACTTTTTCTATTATTGTGTAAATTCTAAGCTGCCATTGATGTTAGTTAGCAGTGAGTGTTAATTTTTGCGAACTAAATGTACTGTGTCAATGTTACATAGTCAGCAACACCAGCTGGTGTATTTGTCAATCAGCGGGCGCATTTATTTTTACTTTGGAAATACTGACGTCATGCCTATAATATAGCTAACTATCATGGCGATGTATTGTCCCCTGTTGTCAGGCTTGATCTAATGGACTATCTGGACAGCATTGACTGCAGTCTAGAGGATTTTCAGGCCATGCTTTATGGAAAACAGGTCGACGAGGTAAAATGTCAGCACACGTGCCATACATGCATGACCAATACCGAAGACTTCAAATCACATCTTTATTTCATATTGTCACTCATCCTTCCGAAAAAAGGAGGGAGTGATATCTGACGAGATGTTTTATTGTTGGCAAGCATTGTATGAAACACGTCCTGTATTTTGTGAGGCCTTCGGGTCATTGAGTGGAAACCAGGGTTGTCATTATAGTTTTTTTCAATTCAATTAGTTTCAAATTGGGTATCAACCCCCCAAAAAGTCCTTCCAAAAATATGATTTATGCTCCTCGAATAGTCTAAACACGCCATTATGATGGATATTACCTTTGTGGAATGTGAGTTAAGCAGTAAAATTCCACCCGTTTTTGTCTGTCGACTGACTGAAAATGACATCACGGTTACTCGAGACAATTGTTACTCAGCTCAGAAAACAGGTGAGCCGTGATTGGTCGTTACCTGAGCCCTGAGCAACTGTGATGTCATTTTCAGTCGACAAAAGGTGGCAAAATGGCCGCCCCCTGACAAATCATTGCGTCTCTTTGGGATGGATGAAATGTTGTCATTATTTTCTTTTGAGGACATAAATGTACATATTCTTGACAGAGACGGCAGGTTTGAAAGAGGGGTGTTTTTTTTTGTTTTTTTTAACCATTTTTAAAAAGATGAGGTGGCTTCCGACACCACCGGTGCAGTGCACATTAAAATGCCGTCCTTTCACCTGATAAATCTTGAATCGTTTTTGAAATTCAATTCCTCTGTGTATGACACCAGACACATTAGTATCGTGAACTTGTGGGTCCTTTGTGTACATGTGATTTTGCTTTGAAAGTTTTGGTTTGAAGATTTCATTTCCTCTCCTTCCAGGAGAGTACGTCCTCTAAACAAATCCCAACACAAATAAATGGGGCCAAGCAGATGGAAAATAACACAGGTGAGTGAGTGGCTCTCCTCACATTTGAGCAAATAAAATACCTCGTTGGTGCCAAATATGTCGTTTTTTGCTTCCATTTTCCATCCGTATTACCGTATTGTGCTCATGGTTATGCCTTGTCACGTTTGTGTTCAGACAAGCAGTTGATCCAGTACACTTCCTGTCCCCTGCTGGCCTTCCTGGACGGCTGCGCTGTCCTTGCAGAAGTGGAGCTGGGCGGAGGGAGCAGCACCCAGGCGGAGATCTCCTCCACCTCAGCCGCCTACGTCGGTTCAGAACCTCCGTCGGAGCTGCTGGACGGCAGCGTGGAGTCAAAGCAGCCCGGCTGCAGCTCCCTCGTCCGCCTGGAGCCACTAACAGAGGCCGAAGCCAGCGAAGAGACCCTTTTCTACCTGTGCGAACTCATTCCAGGCCCTGAGGCCTTCTCTCCCGAGTTGGACGGAGTGTGAGCGGTGAGGTGACGATGCTGTTTTGTCCCTACTCCATGTGGCATCCCTCCAGCTGTAGTTTGTGCCTTGGACGGCAAGGCTTTTCCACTGAACCGGTTATGAACAGAAATGAATAAGATGAATTTTTCTAATTACTGTACTCGTTACGTGAGGCTTTGTTGCCGTGTGTCAAAATCTGCACTTCTCCTAAGAGGGTTAGGGTTAGTTAGTTGCATCAGCACACAACAGTGATATGAATTCTGTTAAAAGTCACGTTTGGTCCCTCCATGACATGACTCCGGGTTATCCCCCACCTCTCCACACACTATTGGCTGCGATTACAAACAAATGAGTTTGCTGTGCACAGTCTGCAAATAGGGCATTTCTCTCTTTAGAAGATGGAGCTTGTCTTGTGCTTTATAAAAGGGAAACCTTTGCTGTTATGCGTGTTAAACATGTTTGTTTTGGATTTGGATTGTTTTTATGCCTGTGGGCTTTCAGCTTGTACACATTAAGTCCGGCACAAACTGTAGCTGGCGTAAATGCGCACGTACGTCCATGCAGTCGGGTCAAAAGATAACACAAGACATCGGTGTCTCAAACACCGACAATATGCTTATCTTAACAAATAGACTGTAAATAAATCTATTTATTCTAATTTTTTTTTTTTTCCTTAGTGTCCATCTTTCCACAACATAAAGCATTTCTCATAAAGCAACATTCCTGTTAGTTGTCACGGTCAGGCACGCTTCCCTTTGATTTCCCTTAGACTTGTTTGTCATAATATTCTTGACAACTGGAACAGCGCTAAATTAACGAGCTTATATTAACTACAAAACCAGCTGTATGCTTCCTTTGTGATCTAAGAAATATTGTTAAAATGGCATCATCACTGTTTCATGTTTGAATAAGTACACAGCTGCGTAAAGGTGTGTTGTATGAGCTTTGAGATCAAAAATTAGAACCGCATCCTGAATTTTACTTTTCATTTTGCTTTTCACTGGCGCAAGTTGTCAATTTAACAGTACTTGTGAATGATGTTAATCTAAAAGATAAAGAAAAGACAGTGAACTGGTTAATACAGCATTATGATGGCATTGGAGCACTTTGATTGGATGCATAATACTGTTATTGTAATATGCGCTAGCTATTGCCATATTAACAATGCTGATATTAAAAGTCCTGTTAATGTACTTTTAACAACTACAGCTCGGGTCGTTTTTGGTGTATTGTACTGTATACTGTTTTGTGTGATTATTCAGATCTAAAGAGAAAAAAATACTGATTTGTAATGGCAAAGAGATGTAATTTAAACCTAAGAAGCTGTATAGCACACAAGATTTATACCTTATTCCTTGGGGCCCAGTGACATTTGGTTAAAACTACTGTATATGATGGCTATCTGTGAGCAGTATAGCAGTGATTAAAAAAAAGTTTTCTCCACATACAAATTTTGGAGTTTCAATTTTTAAAAAATGAGCATTACTCATTACAGAATTGCAATACAGCTCTTCTATAGGATCTGTTTTGTGATGTGTGCTACCTATTGAGCTCAGGACTTTTTATTAAGTTGAAATTAGACTTGTTTTTAAGCATCCAGAGAATGTTGGGAATATGCTTGTATTTGGCCGCAAAGTGGACCAGCTGTCTGTTAAGCTCTTTGATGTCCAGTTTTTAACATGGGATCAAAATGAAACCTCGTCTCATCACTGATTTAAAAGTGCCTGCATCCTGATTTCGTTTCCTTTCTACGCATCTGTTCCGTCACATGGCAGTTTGTTGTTACAAAGGCTTGCAGTCAAATTATTAAGTCTGGTGAAACTAAAGTGAATTACTGGACTTCATTTTTCCGGTTCAGCTTCTTTTATTAAATCAGTTACAATACACTTAACTTACACTTATTTCAAAAGTCATTTGGATAAAAAGCAGGTTATAGCCATAATACAGTACAAGTGCAGAGTGCGGAAACAATTGTGAACACCAAAATCTTCAACTCAAAAGTTGAAAGTCAAAGGCAGAGCTATGCACATCCAACAGAATCAGGAATGCATTGTGTGGATGCAGGTCATGCATTGGATTAATCTCACAGCTTATCAGAGATAAGAAGTGACCTCCTACATGGGGTCAGTCAGTGCCACTGCTGCAGACCTGCTTATTTTCCACAACACAGTTTGTCAGTGTGTGACGTGCTTGGATGAAATACAGTATATGGACAGAAATATTGGGACACAAATTTATACCTTTCAATAATATTTCAATAAGCCCTGGCTTTGTCTCTTAAACCAGCAAAATATTTCAAACTGTAATATGTATCCAGTTTGGAAAAGGCTTCTTTTTTTTTTTGTTCCAGCATGGCAGGGGAACGAGTTCACTGACATGTTTAATGGCTACATTTGTCCATATAATGTACAGCACTCTGATTACATCACTCAAATTCTGTAGCAGCTGTCACCTAACATTTTAAAGGAAAAAGCATGCAAGTTTTAACAGAACACACTGGGAAACACACAGGTAACGTATTTACAATGGGAACCACAACACCACACCGCTTAAGGCTAGGTTCACACCGGAGGCAAATGCGACCCAGATCGGATTTTTTTGCCCATATGCGAGACCTGTATCTGATTTTTGTATCTGGATGGCTCAATTCCGCTTTTTTTCAAATGCGACCTGGGTCGCTTTCACATGTGATCCTAAATCGGATAGGTATTCAATTTTTATCAATGCGGCCGTGGTGTGAACAGCCCCGTCGCATATCCGACATTGACGTCATCCGCAGCCCAAAATGCGCTCAATCCAAATTGAGCATTAAGAGCTGCGGTGTGAACCTAGCCTAAGGGCCACAGTAACAAGCAAATGGGACTAGGCTGCAGTTTACAGATGAAACACAAAAAGGTTTTTAAAAGCGGAAATAAAATCCCATCTACCAAACAGCGGAATCACTAAGCAGTTGAGAATGGCTACGTTATGTGCAAGCGCTGGGGACAATGAGTGTTTCAGTCAAAGTCCCTGTTGACCAGGACCAGTGGAGCCACCAGCGTCCACACGTAGAGAGCGATGCAGATCCAGCTGGAGGAGACCTTTACCCACACAGAGGGCCACTTGCTGGTCATGGTTTCGTAGTTGGAGTCGGGGCTGCAGGGAGAGGCGTCTCATTTTTATTTTGCAAGCTAAACCGTTTGATCAATTTGAGTTCATTTCTTTCGTTTTCATAAACTATATTAGTCTGAATCTGTTTCTGTGAATCCTAGCTCTTCCCCACTGCTTACCTGTACCAATTAGTAAGCGTCATCATGATGTAGAGCGAAGCCAGGAACAGCATGAAATGGAAGAAGGAATAGGAATAGGTGACTCCTTCCTTCTCGTTATCCACAGCGCGGTTCGCCCCACCGCCCTCCTCAAAGCTCTCAGCCTGAGGCCCGTCTTCGATCAGAGCTGACTCGTCGCTCGTCAGGGTCAATTTGTTCACCTGGGCGTTGGATGAGTTACGGATACTGCGGCACGAGAGAGAAAGACGGTGGCAGTCTGCGCGGAGGAACGCGAGGGGTGCGTCAATTTGAAGAGCTCAACTGTTTCCTTACCTGGAGTATAGGACACACATGAGGAAGAGGATCAATCCCACAAGGCCCTGGGCGTCCCACCACTGGACTGCATGGTCCTCGCGTGCCGGGGTGGTGGTGTTCAGCCCAATGATACTCAGAAGGCTCGGGTTGCACTTCCTATCTGTGAAACCAGAATTGGAAATTGCTTTGAAGGGTACCTTAAACAGGACTTACAATGACAACTTTTACCTGGGTCAGTGGCTACGTTTACATGGACAAAATGTCTTTCATCCGATCGATTCGAATTTAAATGAGGATTTTCATGGACACTAAAAGATATGAATCCGATTGGGATTTGCGTGTTCACATCTTTGAACGGTCCGCTGATAGTGTAGTGGTACACACGCCCGAGTTGTGTGCGGGCAGCGTGGGATCGATTCCCGCTCAGTGACAGTGTCTATGTGTGCCCTGCGACTGGCTGGCGACCAGTTCGGGGTGTAGTCGGCCTTCGCCCATTGACGGCTGGGATAGGCTCCAGCAACTCCCCGCAACCCTATATAGGATAAGCGGTTTGGAAGATGACATGACATCTTTGAACGAAACAAATTATTTTGACAAGCCCAGACTGACCAAATTTATCAACAGTAGTAGTAGTAGAAGAAGCCTTACGTGTCAACAAAACATCACTCCGGCCATTTCGACTCCTAATGGAGTTGCAAATGTACCAGTTCAGCCTTGCGCCCGCCATGTCTTTCGCTCGCTCTGCTTCTACTAGCTTCCAGGAATAACAAACGCGTTTACTGATGTCACAGGTATGCAAGGTAAACACTGTTTGTTCCGTAATTTGGGAATAAGCGTTTTCTTGCGCGCTGATCTGATTATCAATCGAAATCTAATCTTGATCGGAATAGGCTTGATCAGGTCAGAATATTGGGGTGTGTACATGAAGCATTTTTATTCCCATCAGGCTTTTAATTTGAATAAATGTGTCCATGTAAATGTAGCCAATGTAGTCTTTGTGATGCAAACCTATTAGAAGGGATATTATTTTGATATTATTTTGATGAGTTTAGAGTGTAGTGGCTCACTGGTTTTGGGCTCAGTTCCAACTTGGTCACACTGTCAATTTGAGTGTGAATGACTATGTGCCTACCTTTCACCTACCTACCCTTTTAAGATTATTAGGTTGTATGGCCGGTAATAGTAATCCGTGATATAATAGAGATTGACATGTATTAAGTCCTACTCGCATTTGTGACCCTCCTTGCAGCAATGAGTCAGAACTTACACATATAGATTCCAAGATACAAGGCAATAACGGTTCAAAAGGTCAAACTTCTACCCCTTTCATCGATTAAAAGTTTCATTTTCATGAAATAAAAATCATGAAGTGTTCACAAATTGCATTATGTAAAAGGTCAATAAAGAAGTCAGTCATGATCTCAAAATACAGGAAAACAACCACTCATGACTGCCGTTGTTGCATATATCTACACAGAGAATTACGGACACACAGGTATCAGTACAAAGCTGGCGGTTCCCTTTTACTGATTTCATACACATTTGAACAATTCTACATCTTTATGAGCTACAATTGGCCCGGGAATCCACAAGCTTTTTCATAAATAACCGCCATGACCCGAACAATACCAGCCTTTGATTGGTCGAGAGCCGATTGTTCGAGTAGCGTAATGCGCAATAATCACAAATATACAGTATGCTATGCTAATATACAGTATGTAGCAGCCCGGCTAACCTCCATGCCTATGTGGCGGCCAAATTGGATTGCGATTTGCCTGTCAAAGGATGAACATTGAAAATAAGTCATAACCTGCTCATTTCTCGACCGATTTTCATGCGGTTTACTTATTTGTCAATGCCAAGGCGTGAGCTATCAATATGCACAGTTTAAAAAACAGCTCCCCAAAAATGATTTCTCACAATAATTAGAAACAGACCATTATCACCAGGCCGCATTATCTTCATAAATCTCAGTGTTCACATTTTTCAAAACGATCACTACTTCTTCAACATTCCTTGAAAATCACAATGTCCCATCACTGGTAAGATATTTCTAGAACAGCTCCGCAGCTTGCAACCATGTGGTGCATGTGGGCTAGCAGGCGCACACGTAGGCACCCATGATCTAATCATTTATCGTGCAGCAAAGTTTGCACAAACACTGACATTTCTACACTATACATTAGCGTTATAGCACGAACACTAATAGCACAAGAGGTGGTTAGGCTGGTTTACCTATCATAAAGATTACAGAAGTAGATCATCCGGGGGTCATTTAAAATCTGAAATGACAACATTATGAAGTGCAACAGCTCTTACCAGGCTCGTTTGTCATTGCGGACCAGGTCAAGTACATTGTGTACAGGGTCACCAGGGAGGATTGCAGTAGGCCCGACCTGGGCTGGGACTCCTTCACTCACACGCACAAAACAGGCATCAGTCAGAAAAAAAAAAAAAAAACGCATTCAATATCTATAAACAGTCAAAGTGAAGATCGTTTAATTGTCATTAAACGTAAGCGTGGGGAAGGGAACTGAGATTATTACCTGGATCTGAGGCAGCACGGAAATAACCGACGCACCGAGGCAGAGCAACATGTTGATGCTGATGAAGACCTTGTTCTCGGTGCATCCGTCAGAGTGGGTGTAATAGACGTAGAACAGAACCACGGCCACCAGAGACAACACGTAGTTGAGTGCGGTGACGGACAGCAGGGCTGCGAACATACCACACGGTCATCATGCACATCCCCTCACAAGGAGAAATCGAAGAGCTTGACCTTTTGATGCCATTTGTCTTAATTACGACGTCACAGCTAGGAAATGTTGTTCAAAACCCTTTCTATAAGATTGAGCTCCATACCTGCATACCAGCAGCGTGAATTGCCCTCCTCCATCTTCTCAACCCAGGATTCGTTCCAGGAATGGGCAAAGTCAATGAGTAAAACCAACTGGATGAGGATGAAGCAGAATGCACCCGCCATACCGATGTAGAACCACACTGCAGACAAGATCAGAAGAAGTGTTACGGTTATCCCTGCAAAGCAGCATTTCCCAAATCTAGCGTCAAGTCCAATATTACCCGCCCGACAATTGTCACAGTAAATTTCTGGCCCTTGTTTCTTTTAATCGATTAAAGCGAAAGTCAAGTCCAAAATCTTCTGAGCAATGTGTTCTACGCACCACCACTCATCTAAACACGCCGTCTGGATTAATATTGCATTTGTCGAATAAGAATTACGATGACACATTTACAGACTGGACAAAGACAGAAGCAGAATTCTACAAAATTTTGGAGGGAGCTGGAGAGACAGTACTATGTGAATCAATATCGAGATTATATAATTCTCTCTTTTTGGCCAAGAGTGAAAATACTCACCACATAAATGGGAAGTGGAGATTGGGTCTACTTTATCAGAAGAATTGTGGGGGCAAATCTGGAGCTTCCAATGTGGTCTTTGACCAATTCAACAATTTGAAGGGAACATTGTTGGCAACATGTTATACGATATTTTAGGAGCCCGCTCCAGGTAAGGTACAGAAAAGTCGACACGTCATGTTGGAGACAATGTGGCATGAATGATTCAAATCACTTTCACATATTTTGGGAATGCCCAATTTGGATGACTAACTGGAGTGAGATATAAAAAAACATTGAAGTCCATCTGTCCTTTACATTTTGTGACATTGTACTTTGGTCAAACTCACTTGCTGACTCGGAAAAAAGATGGAAAGTTATTTTACATTCTTCATGGGCTGAGCAAAAAGGCTATTACAAGAAGGTGGTTAAAGTGCCTCCCACTTTGGAGGAGTGGTTTGCGATAGCTCTTGATTTATATAAAATGGAAAAATTGACGAGAACCTGCCTGACAACTGGGAAAACTGAGTTTGATCAAACTTGGGTGAAATGGTTGAAATATGTTAGCCTGGCTGATATTGACTTCTAATTCTAAAAGTTTATATAGAGTTAAGCTGTCTTTTGTTTACTTTTGTTATTGTTCTACAAAAAAAAAAAAAAAATATATACTGGAAATCAATGTCGAACAATGTTGTCATTTTGTTGTACATAATTTTCCCAAATAAAAAGTTAATGAGAAATATATCTATATAATAAATAAATCCCTCGTGCCGATTGCGAAGTGGAGTCTGTGCCCTAAACATTTGGAAGCCTTGTCGGGGCAATAGATTCTGTTATCTTTTTGTGTCTCTCCGATGTTGATGGGTGGGTGTTGCTGCGTTCAGTGTTTCAACAAGTGAGATTTGCGTTGCGGACGACGCCAAATCTAACTCTGTATTTCCTTGTTTTGGTGTATCATAACATCATCGTAAACCAAACGATGGATGAATAGATTTGTTGTGTTGCCGGTGGATGCAGCGACAACTTGCACTTTATACGTCTTTGCTCGTCGTCTTCCACGGCAAACCTAAAATGTAACCAAATAAGCGATTTGCCTTGCCTTGCTTGTTTACAAGTCGTTCCTGTGGCGGGTCTTGTGCCATTTTTAGGTCTGTTACTCTGTTAAAACATTGAGTAAGAGCTGGCTGGCTAGCTAGCTAGCTAGCTTGGAGAGGGAGGCGCGGCGGAGTAACTCGTGTCCGCATGCCTCAAAACAACTCAAAATTAGTATTAATAATCGTTTTTTTTACGATTATGCCAATTTTGTAATCGTGGAGTGTAGTAATCGAAATCGAAATTGAATTTCGACTACAGCCCTAGCACATCCAAGATCACTACAATCTCAACAGTAGTCTCAAAGTAATCTCTACAACACCTGCCAAACCTGTTACTTACTACAGGCAAGCACACAAATGTAGTCAAGATAAAATTGTTTATGGGTTACCGCCTGAGTCTAGTGTTGTCACAGTACCAACATTTTCACTTCGATACAATACCTGCAAAAACTATCTCAAACCTGGCCACCACATCATTTTGTGTGGAACGCGAATGTAACTGCACCTTAAAAAGAAATCAGACTAAACATATTTTTTTCAAGAATATGTTCCCAGCAGGCCCACTAGTTGAAAAACGGCATTCTGATTAATATTGCGTTTGTGGAATATGAGTTAAGCAGCAAAATCCACCCCTTTTTAACCATCTCACGAGGCGGCCATTTTGTCATTTCTGTTGACTGAAAATGACATCACAACAGCTCTGGGCTCAACTAATGAACAATCATGGCTCAGCTTCAGAAAACAAGACAGCCGTGATTGGTCGTTATCTGAGCCCTGAGTAGTTGTGATGTCATTTTCAGTCGGCAGAAGTGACAAAATGGCTGCCCACTGAGACAGCTAAAAAGGGGTGGATTAACTCTTATTGCACAAACGCAATGTTTATCAGAATGCCTTGTTTCAACTAGTGGACCTGCACAGAACATATTCTTGAAAAAAAATATGTTTGGGTTGACTTCCCTTTTAAGTAAGTAACAACAACTACTACTTTGTGATATAAGTCCATTTTCAATAAATGTATACACTTGTGTTTGTAGTTCAGAACTAGACAGACAAAAAAGTTATGTATAGTTAAAATGTAGAAAAGTATTCAAGATATACTTTTCAAAAATATTGTGAGTCCACTGCAGGTTGTCACCATTTTCCACATTTAGGAGCCGGACCAATTAAGATGTGCTATACCGCCAGAGGTAAAAGACACACAAAGCTGCAGAAAGAAGATATATACAGCTAAATTACCAGTCGTGAAGGGACCCTCTGCGATGAAAAAAGATCCAATGGTGATGGCAACAGCTGCTGCAAACTTGAAGAACCAAAAGCTGCAAAAGAAAATAAATTAGAGAATTCCCTGGACTCCTCTAAATGTTCCAAATATGATATATACAATAGAAGTTTGATTCTAACACGCCTTTACATGCTTATTTCTGCATCTGGTCTCACCCATTATGCAGTGCGGCTCGGGGGTCTCTGCTGCTCTTGACTTTGATCATTAGCAGAGAAAAGAGAAGGAAAAACATGGCCATGCCAAAGCAAACGCGGTACACGGCCTTGTAGCCGACCAGCACGTCACAGTTCACATGACCCTCCACGCCGGGAATGGATGAACCCATTCCTCCCTCACAGAATCCTGGAATCTAAAGGAATACATGAACAAAGAGAGTTCAGAGTTGTGCACTAGACAAACTCAATGCACACAATTATAATACTGGCTATAATAGTGAAAACGGGTGAAAAAAAAGTTCAGAGCTTTTCAAATTTAATACAAGAAAGAAAAAGAAAAAAGGCAACTGAAAACAATATCACATATACATTTCTCTTCATGCATACTGATTGATTGATTTAAAATTACTTGTACTGACAAAGTGTTACTCTAAAAAAGCTTGAATGAAATAAAACACATTTTTAGGGATAAAACTACAGATTATTTTAATAATAAATCTGATGATTATTTTGTCAACTGATCAATAAAATCAGAGAAAAAAAAGGTTTTATTTTCTATCCCAATAATTCAAACTTTAATCCTGAGTGTTTGTGTTACCAGTAGTTGAATGTATGTCTGTTTTTTGTTTGTTTGTTTGTTTATTTTCAAAACAAACCGTGACTTCAGGTTGTGTGTAAAATAGTGGCATCCAGCGCATTTCTTCATTTCAAACAGCAATGCTTTGAACATTGCTGGTGAAAAGTAAATTATAAATAGCACCATTTACATATTGCATTTCTGACTGTGCCAAATTATTTAAATGAAAAAAACTACATGTAAATTTCTCTATAAAGGAATATGACGTCATTGTTAAGTGTTTACATTTGCTGCAAATGGTTGGAGTACATAATGATTAAGAACAATTGGGCACTTGGGGTGATCGCTCTGCCATTGAAGGCTTTCATCGGCAATCACCATCACACACCTTTTAAAAAAATCAGCCGTTCACAATCGGCGACTGATCGATCGGAGCAACCCTGTAAACAAGGTCTCTAAGCGTTTAATCAATTATTAAAGATAACTTGATAATTGTTTAGTTGTCACTTAACCAATGCATCTCTACACATTTTGTAACGACAGGATGTAACGGCATAAGTGTTCTGTATCAGAAGTACATAAACATACTGTAAGAAGCGGTACTCCTGTACCCCTGTTTACAATCATACACACGCATTACCTTCTTCAAGTGCTCCTCCATGCCGGGCATCAGCATAATGCAGGCAATTCCCACTCCCAGCAGAAGGAAGAAGGCGTATATGAGGCGAGTCACCGTCGAGTTATTTCCGCTGGGACAGCAGCGACAAAGCAGACAGGGGGCGCTGCCGCACAGACACGGGATCTGCGCACAACAATGAGAAAATAGGTCACTAACGCCAATATTCCATCACGATAAAGCCATAAATCACATGTCGGGGTGGCAAGTAGGCCCAAATGTAATTACATATCGGGCCGGAGATCAAATATTGCAGACTAGTGAGATAATATTGGACTCTTGTTTACATGGTTGCTGTGTCGCAATGGCTAACCTCATAGCAGCCTGTTTTGTTGACATCATCGCCAATGCGTGTTTACCGTTCACGACACAGGACAAAATTAAATAAATTAAGCTAATTAAAGAAGCCGGATTGTTCTGTACGAACACGGACACTACTCAAGACTACGGGCTGTCGTTGAGACTTGAGTTTATGAAATAAAATACATCGGCGAGATGTTTTGGCCGTGTATTTCATGAAAGTAGAATATGAGCTAATTAAAATGTACCTAAAAACGTCAGTCTTAAAATATGATTAACCTTTACATCATGTAACATAAAATTTACAACATTGTTAGAAGTGTCGATCTGCGTCACTGTAAAATCACACGGCCTTCGGTTTTGTTATTGCGCAGTCATGCCACCAAATGAGAAGGGGGGGGGAACTACAAAAGCTACTGACGAGCATAATTGTGCAAATTTATCATCAATAATAAACGTGTTACGTACCCAGCTCGCCATGGAGCACAAGCCCAGAACGGCTCCCATGATGGTTTTTACTCTTTTCCACTCGGATTCGGAGATGGCCGCGAGACTCTAAACAAAAGATGGATGATTTTACTGAGCTGTAGTCTGATTACTCTTCTTCTCTGCTCCGTGTCGTTTCACAATTGCACACAAGTATATCACTGCCCCCTAGAGGACCAAATTAGAACTCCACGTTATCTTGAGAGCTTCGTTGCTTTCTCGAGGCCAGACGTGTTTTTCCCTACGTGGATGCGTTTTTAAACTTCTAAATTGATTTAAATCTATTTTGTTTGTTTTTGTCATTGTATACATGTTTATTATTTGTTAATTTACACATGTGGGATCATGGTTATGTGTAAATATGGTAAAGTGTTATTGTGCGCGCGATTTTATTTGGTTGTTTTATTTAGTTTGTTTTTGCTTTCGCAGGGACGCTGGGAAAGGGAGGATCAGGTGTTTTGTTGGTACAGTGTACTTTTATAAACCAATTTGAACATTCAAAGAAAGGACATGTAAATGGATTTAAAAATGCTTTCACAACAAAACCAGTCGGTGTGCTACGAATAGTCCATCAAATACCAATCCAGTACCACCCTCATCCATCTAGTTTTCGTCCACACTTTCTTTTTCCACTTGAAGCACTGCTTGTATGTGGCCCCGTATCCCTTCAGTTGCCCATCCCTGCTCTAGATAGATAAACCATTATAACACTCTTACCTGAGGCTTTTTTTCTAGAAAACAATGCTGAGGCTGTCTGTACGCACATGCACGCACACGCACACACGCACGCACAATCACACGCGCCTGCACGTATGCACACGCACACGTAAAAAAGGACTTTCGATGGTACTGGTCATCAATTCAAGTAGCTAGTCAGTAGCATCTTGGCTTTAATATTAACACATTCATATGGCAAAAGCTTCTCTCATTAAAATTAAAATTAAAAAAAATAAAGGGGGGGAACAGTATGTTGTCTGACCACCTGAACGTTTCCTAGCTAGACGTCAGGTAACTCCGAATTTAACAGAGTTTAAAGCCATAACAAATTAAGCCGTAATGATAATAATGGGTTGTTAACGTGAGTTAGAAGTTAAGAAAATGGCCAGGTCCGGCCACTTTGGCCAACTTAAATCACATCATTCGATTCGACTGGAAATAGGTGCTCAGCTGTGTGTGTGCAGCTACAAACGTCCAGGATGAGAGGCATGGTGGGGTGGATCAAACCATTTTTGATGGAGGGTGGGGGTTTGCTGGCGACTATTTTTGTTGTTAAAATATTACGTTTCAGCCACGTACTATATGGTTTCACCACTTTTGTAATTCAATTTATTTAAGAAAAGACACAGAGGAATATAAAATCTAATGATATGTCAGTTTAGGGGGATTCACTTTAAGGATTCAGCACATCCCAAAAATGGACTAGACAAGCCTATGATGATCAACATTTTTTTTTTTTATTTGAACTGTACAAAACGTATTGGCATAGTACAATGTTAACATAAAACAGAAAAGATAACAGACAAGCCTCAAGAAGGGTCACAAAACACCATCATAAAAATAAAATAAAATAAACACAATAATCAATAAAGAAATAAAAGAAGAAAGGAAGGGGCACGCCTGATAGTGTAGTGGTACACACGCCTGAGTTGAGTGCGGGCAGGGTGGGATCGATTCCCGCTCAGTGACGGTGTCTGTGTGTGCCCTGCGACTGGCCTGCGACCAGCTCGGGGTGTAGTCTGCCTTCGCCCGTTAACAGCTGGGTTAGGCTCCAGCACTCACCCGCGACCCTGTATAGGATAAGCAGCTTGGAAGATGACACATGACAGGAAGGGGCACGCTAGGGGCTCTCAGCAAGTTTCAGCTCCTCTACTAATCTAAACAATGTCACAGCATTTTTTTCTTTATCATACATTTCAATGATGAAAAGTAATGACACAGTTCTTTATGAAAAACAAAAAATTTAGGTTGAGATTTGATATATCTATTTTTATGTATAAAATATTTTCAGAGAATTATAAGTGTGTTAATTATTTGGTCATGGGTTGGCTCTTTGACAGAAATACCATACAAAACATTTTCTTTTGACAAAGTACAAAGATTGGGCAATTTAGGGAACAACCAGTCTTACAAATCTTCCCAGAAGGCATTAACACATTTACAGTCATAAAATAGATGTTCAGTTGTTTCAATGTCTTCATCGCAGAATAAACAGTTGTTGTGTTCCAAATTAAAGCGATTCCTTAAAAATTCAGACGATGGGTATACCCTATTGAGAATTTTATGAGTTTCCTTTGCTTTGTGGGGAATGGGGGATTTAAAGAATTTAGATCTCAAACTTCAAACTTCTTTTTTGGAAAGAAATTGTAAAATTGAAATTCGGTTTGATGAGAATAGATACACTTCTTTAACAAAGAATTCTCGGATTATGAAATTATGTATATTAGGATTCGTGATATTATGTCCATCCACCAAAAGCAAAGGTAGTGAGGGGTTCACCTTACTTTGAAGCAAATTATAAGACATCACAACAACAGATTGAGGAATTGCTTTGATAATATTATTATATTGCCTTTTGTCATTCAGGTTATATTTATTACAGAAAAGCTCAAAGGGTATAACGTTTCCACTATTATCCAAGAGGTGCATCACCGACCAAATTCCTCTCTCTAACCAATTCTGATAGAACAATGATTTCTTTCTAAACAAAATATATCTGCAATTCCAAAATGGGGTGTTGTGGGGACATCATCAAGTAGAACCTGTTGATGGAAGGTGGACAGTTTGATATGGAGTTTATTTATGTCAAAGTCACATCTCAGGAGGAAGTTAATACCTCCTAATTGGTCAAAAATATAATTTGGGATATGAAACCACAAGCTGTTTTCATTCTTCAAAAAAGATCTTAACCAATTAACTTTAATAGTACGTTAATACAACCTATATCAATAGCTTTAAGACTTCCTTCTTCATACGCTTTAGCCAACTTTTCTAATGTAATGTGTTTTTCTCTTCCAAAAGTAATTAAAGTTAGCTTGATTTACTGATTTAATTGCTTTTTTTGATAGTGACAGAGAATAGGCCGGGTAAATGAATCTGGATAGGCATTCCATTTTTGTAATAAAAATTCGACCAATGATAGAGATGTCCCTTTGAAACCACAGATTTAAAAGCGATTTACATTTGTCTAAATTGTTCCAAAACATTGAGATTATTCAGAGTGTCACTGTCCTTAGTAATGTGCATGCCTAAATATTTAACCGTTGATTTTAAAGGAATATCATTTATTGTTGTAAGAGGAGACTCGTGAATTGGAAATAGAGTGCACTTTTTAAGGTTCAGTGTTAAACCAGATGCTTCAGAAAAAAATCAATTGTCTTGATAATTTTAGAGACCTGGTCACTATTTTTCATGAAGATGGCTGGATCATCAGCAAGCTGGCTAATCGCCAGCTGTCTGCCGAGTACTGTCAATTTTCCAAATTCTGTATTTTTAATAAGAATTGATAGCATTTCTGCTGCGATAAAGAGTTGGGGAGAAATAGGGCAACCTTGTGTAATGTCTTTATTTATCAAGAATCTTGGACATGTACCTTTTGGTAGAATGATAGTACTATTCGTGTCCTTATAAATTAATTTAATTATGTTAATGACGTTTTCTCCAAAACCAAATAATTTTAGTAGTACTGAATATGAATTGATGTTCAATCGTTCCAAATACTTTAAAGAAATCTAAAAATAAAATAAAACCCTCTTCTTCAATTAAATAATTGTATTCAAGTAAGTCAAACACCAATCGTAAATTATTATGAATCGATCGTCCTTTTATCAATCCAGATTGTGTGTCCGAGATAATTTCAGTAATGCCAGATTTCAATCTGTTTGCGTATATATGAGTTAAAATTAGATAATAATTATTGAGTAATGTTATAGGCCTAAAATTATCTATTACTTTATGGTCTTTTTCAGGTCTAGGAATGAATGTGATTATTCCTTGCTTCATAGTAGTTGGGAGAGTGAGGGATTCAGATATTTCTCTTAACATATGAAAACAGAGGTTTTTAAGATGTTCCCAAAAATGCCGATAAAAATTACATGTTAGACCATCTGATCCTGGCGATTTATCCAGCGCTAAGCATTTCATAGCTTTTTCCACTTCTGCCATATTAATGTCCGCTTCACAAACATTTTTGAAACACTCATCAATTCTGGGGATCCATCCCTTAACGTGTGCAAAGAAAGTATCTGCATCTCAGGGTGAATAAGAGTGAATACAGTTTAATATAGAATTTAAAGATTTCTTTAGAAATTAAGTCTGGGTCAGTGCATTCTTGATCATCTATCAGTAAGGTCCTTATAGCATCCCATTCTTGTCTTCTCTTTTCTAGTCTACAAAAGTATGATGAGCTTCTTTCCCCTTCTTCTATCCATTTTGCTCTTGATCGAATATATGCCCCTTTGGCTTTAGATATGTAAATGTTATCTAATGAAGATTGCAAAAGTAAACGTTTTTGTCTGCTATCATCATTTATGGAAGGTTTATTACAGATATTGTTTATTTCTTTAATGATTTCAAGTTCTTTTCTCTTTCTAGTGCTCCTTATTAATTTACTTTTTGCGATAGAAATCTGGCGTACTTTATATTCCAAATACTCCCATTTTCCTCTATAAATCTCAATATTATTGTCTGTAATCGCAACATTTATGGCATCAATTACTTATTGACAGAAAGGTTCATCTTTTCAGTAAATTTGAATTAAATTTCCAATAACCTTTTTTAAAATGTGTGTTTGAAGATATAAAACTAGGCGTAATCATATTATGACCTGTTAGAGGAGCATCTGAAATTGAAACTGCTGATTCAAATCCAGGGCCAATATCAGATATTAGCCAAAAACCAATTAATTAATTGAGCTATTAGGTGAGAACCACATATAAATTTGGGAATCCGGATTAGCAAAGCGCCAGACATTTTTCAGATTAAACACACTGCAAAAATAAAAAAAAACACGATTATAAAAATGACTTTGGTATTTAGAAGGAAATCTATCAAGCCATTCATCCATATTATCAACCATATTATAATTGCCACCAAAAATAAGATTTTTAGTAGGATATCTCTGGTAAAGATCATTTCCCGGACTGAGTAATTTCAGAAATCATTTTTTTGTTCTGGTTAAGGCTGATGTACCCATAAATGTTTCCAAGAATTAGAAAATCTTTGTTTGCTTCTAAGACACAAATTACCAGTGACACTAATGGGTCCCTATTTGTGGATAGAATTTTACCAGGGAAGTTGTTCAAAAGTAAAGCCACACCTGCCGACTTATTTGTACCATGACTAAACACAATTTTGTCTCCACAGTCCCCATTCAACCAGAATTTTTCATCCATGTCATACGAATGTGTTTCTTGCAGGAGAACACATTGTGCTTTTTCATTTTTGCAAAAAAAAAACGTTGATTTTCTTTTAATAGAATTTCTGAGACCCCTAGCATTAAGAGAAATAAATGAAAACTTAGAACTAAAAAAAGGTCATAGAAAGGAGATAGAACCATAACTAGAGATCTAAAGATTGAAACTACGCAGTGTAGTATATTGCTCCTACATAAAACTATTAATTACAATAACATTTGTGAACAGTTCTTGTTAAATATTAATTCAACATGTAAACGTATACGTTAGTCAACTTTAACAAATCAAGTACACAATTAGGAACCCAATCTAACGTATAACCTTCAAATTTAAACAGGAAAATTTACCAAAGTCTCACTAAACTGTAATATATGCTATAAAACCTTTGGAACAAAATTGAAAAATCCAAGATAAAAATATAAACACAAAACTGAGCATTGAAAAGATGAGAATTTAACCGCATTTTCTAGACTCCAAAGGAAGGTTCAAATACCTGAGAAAAAAAGGCACATAACATGTTGCATATTGTCGACAATCTAATTTAGCACAACCCTGTTGCCGTTAATGTACCCCACGTGACCTCTGAAGTACACATTCTTCCCTGCAGCCCTGGCTTGCTCCATCATCGACCACGCAGCAGCACGAGCCTCCCGGTCAGCTTTGCAAAAATCTTACTTGAGGCGGATTCCCAAGTCTTTGCAGACTTTACAATTCTTGGACAGCTTCCAGAAGACATCCCTGGTCAGCATTTCAATGCTACTTGACCCTGTGTAAAACGCTTGTACTTAATGATTAAATCGTGAATTTGCTGTGAATAATCACATTTTTTAGTTTACTCATCCAGGAAGTTGGAAGAGTTCCAAGATGAAAACCACTGCTCACCCAAAAAAACATGACATATATTTGTAAAACACATCTGAATGATTCCCGAGACTTTTGGGAGACTATTCCATGGACAAACAAAACAAAACAAAACAAAACAAAACAAAACAAAACAAAACAAAACAAAACAAAACAAAACAAAACAAAACAAAACAAAACAAAACAAAACAAAACAAAACAAAACAAAACAAAACAAAACAAAACAAAGCAAAGCAAAGCAAAGCAAAGCAAAACAAAACAAAGCAAAACAAAACAAAACAAAACAAAACAAAACAAAACAAAACAAAACAAAACAAAACAAAACAAAACAAAAAACAAAACAAAACAAAACAAAACAAAACACAAAGCACAAACCCCAAACCACAAACCACAAAACACAAAACACCTTTTTGGAAGGTATTTCAGCATTTCAGAAAAAAAACAACAGTCAAACATGGTAGTGGTAGTGTTATGGTCTGGAGGCTGCTTTGCTAATTCAGGACCTGGATAACTTGCTTTGATTGAACCATGAAATCGTCTCTATACCAGAAAATCCTGAGATTGAAAGCCTCATTCCGGTTGTTGCTTCTGTGGGTGGTCCAACTAGTTACTATATTAGGTTTAGGGGTACCAGGTAGATTTGAATAATCCTTTTTCCCTTAATAAATAAAATCACCATTTAAAATTTGCATTCTATATTTACTTGGGTTATCTTTGTTTTTTAGTATTGATTAAAGATAATAATAATGTGTATTTTTAACACTGATGTGAAGTTAAAACAAGGAAACACATAAACTAGCCAGATGTAAATTCAATAAATAAACATGTAGATTAGGTCACTGTGGACACAACCAAACGAGTTTAATCCCTACAAATGATCCTAGACAGTTCATCTACCCATGCTACTCAACAATACAATAATATAAAACTATTTAGTATGTACTGAACAACAAGTCACACATTCAAACTTCACTTTAGAGTAAAGCATTTCTGTTGGTCCTTTGTTCCAGATACAAAACTCCAACCAGAATTAGATAAACTAATGTTGAAGGAGTAACGCTTTTTCATCAGATGCAGCTAACTAAAATGTACTAGAAGGATGTAAGAACCCTTGTTTGAATTTTTTTTTAAATCAGCTGCAGAGTTCTTGAAACTCCACATTGTTGATCCGACCTCTTTGCTCGCTATTCAAATGTGCATTAAAACAATTTCTGTGTCAGTGATACTACAATACATTTTGTATTATTCTCGCAATCTTGGGTTCAAAAAAACAAACAAACTATAAATCTGACTGAGGGCCATGCCAAAGAACTGGTCATAAAATAATGTAAAGAATTAATTATCATATTTTGGTGCAGGTGCATAGTTTTGCACCGTTCTATAATTTCAATATAATTCTGTTCTGATGGTCAACTACAATCTTTTCACCTTTTCGGAGTGCCTCTCTTGTTGAAGAAGCACTCAGCAGAAAGTGGCATGCACATATGGCTGAACCACCTGGCCTCCAATAATGAAGATGCCAAGGGGCTCTTTGAAATCTTCTAATTATTTCCCTTAGAGCCTTCCTTAGAGTTTATGGGGGGGGGGGGGGGGGGGGGGGGGGGTTCAGTAACAGCATAAGGGAGACCTGCTATCTTATATACTCACAAGGCTACTTCATGTGATTCTCAAAATGTGACACGAGAACCACTGGTGATATGCAGGCTCTTTCTATTGGTACATGAAGGAATCACGCAATTAAATGCAAACTGCATGTAAAAAATTTTTGGGGAATCAATAACAATATGTCTATTAATCACTGTTCAATTTTATTTAATTTCTGAGTGGCGTGCATTTCCATTTAATTTTAAAGAACAGTTTCTGTTTTATTTTAAATAAAGTTGTAACTTTGATATGCAAACTTTAAATATTAACTGTAGCAAAATGTGTATTTTTTTAGCTGCAAATGACAGCATCTCCCTCTTAATATTCTATTTCTCAATGTGATTTTTTTCCATGTGTGTGTTTTTTTTTTTTTGCTCTGTCAGAAGGAAAAACACAACAACTCATTACTTCTGTTTTATTTAAGGGTTTTTGTTTAATAGTAATTTTACTATACTTTACAAATTATATTCTCAGAAAGCAGACCAGTGTCCCTGCAATGTTCATACACGGGCATTTCTGTGTACCAAAACTTCAATTTTAAATAAATAAAATCAATTTACCGTACGGTACCAAATCTTATTTCCATTTGTGGTGGTAAGTAGTTAAGGGGTTCAGGTCATTGATCACTACCACATAGTTCTGTTTGAGCAGATGGCTTTACTGTAAAATGTAAAAAAAAAAAAACCCAACAACAACAACAAAAAACGCCAAGCACCCATACACAAATGGTAACACAGTTTATGCACAGTTATCAAGCAAAAACAGTATGGTATTCAAAGAGTTAAAAAGAAAGAGAATATAACATTACTGTACCAACTATGTACATCGTTCATAATTTACATTCACCACTGTAGAGGCTAGTCTTGAGTTAATAACATTCAGTCTCTTTCCGGTACACGTTCATGTGGGTACAAGGATTCGTCATGGGGATCTGAAGCTTATTCCTCTTGCTCTCATCCAATATAGCCCATCAAATCAACACCTGGCCCAGACAGTAAGAGATCACCCAGCTTTACCTGCTCAACAGACTGGAGACAGCTCTTTGTACACAACTGAGGGCCAAAGCATACCTTTGCATCCCTCATTTCCACCACTAGTCTCCAACAGTCAACAATCTAATATTCCAACCTAAATTACACGTGAAGTAGGTTCCTCCCCTGACTCACGGCCCAAACTGGTATATGCTACCGATGGCTCCAAGACTCGCTGACTGGGCTGGAGATGGTCAGTGGGACGATGGTTGATTGTGTTCCTGAATTGCTTGTAGACTCGGGGGTCCTGAACCACATAGGTGGATCCAGAGGAATAAACCACCAGGCCCAAGAGAATGATAAAGAACGACAGCAAATAGAGGCAAGAAAACTGCAACACACAAGCAAAACACATTTTAAAGAAATGACTTTTTACCTTGAAACACTTGACTGAAATGTTGGAATAAAAAACCTTGAACATTCATTCAGTATGTGTTTTGAGTTACCTCTATTGAAATTAGCTCTATGCGTTAACCACACAAAACTGAATATTTTTGCCAGAACATCAAGATTAAAGAATTTGATATATATCACTTTTTAAAACAACAAAAAAACTTGCAAAAATAATTCATTCCTGGGTCGAACTGTCACCATCACAACGTCTTTAAACTAAGTTTGTATATGTGAGTATTGTTAATACCGTAACATTTTATCCTTATTAACTGCTATACACATTTAAAAACTAGTGCTTTGAAGCGATTAAAATGTCTTAACGAATTAATCGCAAAATTTTCCATGATTGATCGCAATTAATCGTATTTTTCAACTACAATTTTTATGACACTTGGAACGATATTTCCTTGAGCAAAATCATGGAATTAAGGTAATGTGGAACAAAGTAAAAGTATATTTGTATTCAAAGACTGTTCTAATAGCTTTTTTTTTTATCCTTGAATACGATTCTTTTCTTGTAAAATCCAACTGTTGAACGATACACCAAAGACGTACGACTAATATGGTATTTGAATTTGGCTCTGCAAAGTGTGCAAATTATTTTGGATTTCTCCAATGAGCCGTTTTTAAAGTAAAACTACGTAAGTCCGTCTTTGTGACAGTAACTCTCCTCTAAGTTTGGCTGCAAAGTGAGCAGACGTCAGCTGCCACAGGAAGTAAACTGAGTTAACTAAGTAAAATTTTTCAATGCATTATAAAATTTAAATTAATCTCCATAGTTAACCCTTTAACTTTGACAGCCCTATTGAACGCCCATTTAAAAAAAAAAGCATGTCTATCATGATTAAATTCAAATCCAACACCAAACAACTAAATTGTCACTGATAACCAATAAGATGAAACGTCATTATCACTTCATTTTGAGCCCTAACATGCTACCTTCACAAATAATATTTCCATTGTTAGGTGAAGACTCACAGTTCCATTGATGAAAGTCTTTAAAAACGGTTTGCACACAAAAAAAATTAAATAAAAAGAAAAATCTGGACAAGTTAGATGACTGACAATGAAACCGATCCAACACACGTAATAACTATTTAAGAGGGTTAAGGTAAACAGAAAACATTTCTGGGTACCTTTCAAACAAATAATACATAAATGAAAGTGCTCCATTTTACAGTGACAAAACCTGTATGCCTGAAGACAAAAAATGTACTTCTGACTGTATCTTGACATAATCCATAAAGCTGTATAAACATGCGTACAATCAATTTAAAAAAAAAAGAGAAAAAAGTTTACAAATGTTTACATGCCAGTCTTATTATACCTAATGCCATAAGAATATGGGTGCATGTAGACGTTTCCACTGTTACCTTGTAATGAAAGAGGAAGAGGCCACACAAGAGACTGTACAGGTCAGCTGTGAGCAGAGAGAGATTGATCGAGGTGGCACTGGTCCTCTTCATTACCAGCGGCATGAAGCTGTACAGACTGAACATGAAGGCACTGAAGCACACATAGAGGAGACCTGTGACACAAACAGAGATTTGTTGCACATGCAGCATTTTGAAATTCCCAACCGAGGCAAATGGACAAAACCTGCCTATCTGCCAGTCCCAGGGAACCTTCAGCAGCTCCTTGTGTTCCATTATGGCCCTGCAAGCAAACACACAGACGGCTGGCACCAGAGGGCTGATGTATGCTTTTGTAAATAAAATATGAAAATGTGGAAGCCGTTTTCTGTCCCAATATCCTTTCTAGTTTCCTCTCACAAGGGTAATGTACTAAACAAATCAACAAATGTAACTATGTACAAAAATGGCTTGCATTTCTTTTTTTCTCAACATGCGCATGTCTATCTGTTGCGTCACAGAATTCGTGAAGCACAATTTCTGTGTCATTCCAGCAGACACAAAGCCTATAAAGACACAGGCATGCCAATTCTGCTCACTTCCTCTTAGAGTGGGCATACCCCACCCTACAATAAGTTTTGAAAAGCGGAAGTCACCCCCAAAATTTTCTTATGAAAATTGTCAGAGTTAAGTAATAAAATCCACCTGTTTTTGTCCATGTCAGGGGGCGGCCATTTTGCTACTTGTTGTCGACTGAAAATGACATCATAGTTGCTCAGGGCTCAGGAAACGACCAATCATGGCTCAGCTTCAGAAAACAGGCGAGCTGTCAGTGGTCGTGAGCCCTGAGCAACCGTGATATCATTTTGAGTCGACAACGAAAAGATTTACAAAATGGCCGCCCCATGAGATAGCTAAAAACAGGTGGATTTTGCGGGTTAACTCATATTCCACAAACACATTATTAATATATAATAATATATACATATAATAATAATATTACGTTTAGACTAATGGAGGGCTATAAAGAAAATTTTGGGGTTGAATCCCACTTTAAGAAAATTGTGTCTTCCGGGTAAAATAGTAAGCAGATTATATGTTCATCGAATTCAAGCACAAACCTTATTTGCTGTTTGTTTACAGACGTGGTCAGCCACGAACGATTTCAACACCGCCATGACAACACAAATCTCAAAAATATACAAACGGCAATTTTTTTCCACAAGAGCCGTTGACCGTTCATTTGAAATGCATGAAGAGTATTACATTTGTTTCCGCCCCAAAAATGAATAATGTATATTCAACGCTTCATAGTGTTACAAACACATACGGTGTCTTAATTGGACAAGCAGCTGTTGTGATGGATGGTTGGTGCACCCGTGATACAGAGGAGACCAACTTTACTGCCCTGTACTGCAGTGCTATGCAGGTGAGTGAGTCAGACTATTATACTGGGACATTTTAAATGACCAGCAGGACAAACATACGGTAGTGGCCTATAGTATTAAAATTTTGGAGTGCGTTGATTTTTGTGTAAACGTGCGTAAAATTAGTTCTTGAACTTAATGTTGCTTAGCTGTTTCCCACGTCTTTGCATAGGGAGGAAAAAATCTACAACACAGTATGTGGTTATTTATTTATTTTTTTCTTACTTCAGAGTCTTTGTAGTTAAGTAGTGAATCTTTTAGCATTTGAGCCTTAAAATATATTAAGATACTCTTCTGGATCCATCCGTCTATTATCGATACCGCTCATCCTCACAAGGGCGTGCTGGAGCCTATCCCAGCTGTGCTCTTCTGGATATTGGTTCCAAAAAAAAAAAGAACTGACATATGTACATATTATGTCCTTAAAGGGGAAGTCAACGAAACATATCTTATTTTTTTTCAAGAATATGTTTTGTGCAGGCCTACTAGTTGGAACGAGGCAATAGGATTAATATAAAATATGAGCAAAATCCACCCGTTTTTAGCCATCTCAGGAGGTGGCCATTTTGTCAATTCTGTCGACTGAAAATGACATCACAGTTGCTCAGGGCTCAAGTAACAACCAATCACGGCTCACCTGTTTTCTGAAGCTGAGCCGTGATTGGTCGCTACCTGAACCCTCAGCAGTTGTGACGTCATTTTCAGTCGACGGAAGGGACAAAATGGCTGCCCCTTGAGATGGCTAAAAATTGGTGGATTTTGTTGCTACTCATATTCCACAAACACTATATTAATCAGAATGTGTTTCAATTAATAGGCCTACTTAGAACCTATTCTTAAAAAAAAAATGTTTGGATTGACTTCCGCTGTAATGGCATTTTTGTCATTTGGTTAGGAAGTATTAGGTTAGTGGTTAGTGAGGTAAGGGAATTCTATATGTAGTAAGTATTTTTGTTCACCTCACATGCGAATTTTTGTGTAAAACCTTAGATTTAGATCACTTAGATCACTTATGTCAATTATCAAACATTACAGTGTGTATGAACTGTACAATACAGTTAGGTTTCAGAAGATTTACTTATTCACTCACAGTTGGATGCCACTAAAAAATGATCCAAAGAGGCCCATCATGCCAAGGAACTCCACGCGGCTCAGGTTCTTCACTATATACTCCTCACAGATGTTGGAGATCCCGTACAAAGTTGCTCCTCCCAGAACTAACATATCACCAAACAGCTTTTGTTCACCTAGATAAAGGAGTATGAGGGGAAAAAAAGGAGTTATGTGTAAATTAACTATTTTATTTTTGCTATTACCATTGATACTTTTTGTTTACTTTTATATCCCTTTGATAAAATATATTTGAAAACAGTGGATCCTCAGAAATCAAACACAATATTGTTTTCCAGGAGCCCCATCTTTAATTTTGAGTTAATTTAATTCAGCCATATCAAAGTTCAAAGATCTTTATTTGTCCCTCAGTGGAGAAATGCATGAATTGCAACAACTATATTCTGCTGTAATCCATCCATCCATTATCTATACCGCTTATCCTCACAGGGGTCGCAGGTGTGCTGGAGCCTATCCCAGCTGTCTTCGGGCAGTAGGTGGGGCACACCCTGAATTGGTTGCCAGCTAATCGCAGGGTCCACAGAGACAAACAAACATCCACTCTCAAAATCACACATAGGGGCAATTTAGAGTGTCCAATTACCCTACCAAGCACGTTTTTGGAATGTAGGAGGAAACCGGAGTACCCGGAGAAAACCCACGCAGGCACGTGGAGAACATGCAAACTCCACACAGGGAGGCCGGAGCCGGGTTCGAACCCACGACCTCTGAACTGTGAGGCGGACGCGCTAACCAGTTTACCACCGTGCCGCCCTATTCTCCTATAATGCATGCATAAAAGAATTGTCACAATGAAGTAAAAAAAAAATCAAAAGGACAGAAGGTTCCTCCTTAGCCATCAAACAATATAGTGGAAGTGTTTTTATCCATCCATCCATCCATTATCTATACCGCTTCTCCTCACAAGGGTCGCGGGCGTGCTGGAGCCTATCCCAGCTGTCTTTGGGCAGTAGGCGGGGGACACCCTGAATTGGTCGCCAGCCAATCGCAGGGCACAGAGAGACAAACAAACATCCACACTCACACACACACCTAGGGGCAATTTAGAGTCTCCAATCAACTTACCATGCATGTTTTTGGAATGTGGGAGGAAACTGGAGCACCCGGAGAAAACCCACGCAGGCACGGGGAGAACATGCAAACTCCACACAGGGAGGCCGGAGCCGGGATTGAACCCACGACCTCTGAACTGTGAGGCGGACGTGCTAACCAGTCGACCACCGTGTTTTTATCCTGTTTTAGCAAATGAGGAAGTTGGTTGTGGTAAACTGCTGTTACAAAAAAATGTGTCAACTGTAAATATTGAGTGACTAGTAACTCTGGGAAACCACTAGGCACAGTAGCTGGTGAGTGGCAAAATAGATCATATCAAGCCCGAGCACAATTAAAGCGGAAATCAACCCAAACATATTTTTTTCAAGAATATGTTCTATGCAGGCCCACTAGTTGAAACAAGGCATTCTGATTAATATTGTGTTCGTGGAATATGAGTTAAGCAGCAAAATCCACCCCTTTTTAGCCATCTCGGGGTGTAGCCATTTTGTCACAACTGAAAATGACATCAAAGATGCTCAGGGTTCAGATAACGACCAATCATGGCTCAGCTTCAGAAAACAGGTCAGCTGTGATTGAGCGTTACTTGAGCCCTGAGCAACTGTGATGTCATTTTCAGTCGACAGAAGTGACAAAATGGCCGCCCCAAGAGATGGCTGAACGGGTTAATTAACTGTTATTCCACAAACGGAATATTTATCAGAACGCCTCGGTTCAACTAGTGGGTCTGCATAAAACATATTCTTGAAAAAAATATGTTTGGATTGACTTCCCCGTTAAAGTTAACAATATTTTTAGAAAATTACATTACCAAATAACAGTATGCTATGAACCAACAGTTCCACAATAACACGATATTGTCAGCACCTCCATGAAAAAAAAAAAAAGACAAAGTGAAACAAAAGACAGTAAGTTCATCGAGTGTTTGTGATTGTACTCACCGAGGCCCTGCTGCCGGCCAAGTAGGATGTCAGCCCCCACCATGCAACCAATACCCAAAACACACAATAATGTGCCTACAATGTGGACGGACTTGTATCTCACCAATAGAAAGAACCAGGACAGCAGTAGGACCACTGGGATAACAAAGCAGTCTAACAACTGAGAGGAGGAGGGAGACAAAAGAGAACAAAAAATAATAGTAAAAGCACTGATGATATAAGAAGCATTGTCAGTGGCATGGTTTCTTGCCAGACAATCCAGTAAAATGACATCCATTAAAATGAAGGAACACATCAAATGTGTCTGCACAATCCATGTGTGGTATTGCTCATATTAGTGGCATGAAAAAGTATTATCTGCCCACTCTTCAATTCTTTTTTTTTTGTTTTTTTTTTGCAGTGTACCCACTTTTATGTTTAAGATCACCAATCTAATGTACATGTCAAACAAAGATAACCTAAGTAATTGTAGTTTTTAAATGGTGATTTCATTTAAAAAAGGAAAAACAACTAATCAAAGCTACCCGGGCTTGTATTCAAAGTACTAATCCCTGTGTTAAATCATGAATTAAATGTGAATAATCAAATTTTGGGGAAAATTGATTACTGATTTCAATTTCACTGACCACACCCTAGCATTATACAACCAGACCTGTCAATCAAGAAATGACATAAAAGTGAAGTCAACAAAAATTGTCTTTACAATATTATGTTCTATGCATCCCCTCTAGTCTAAACTTCATATTCTGAATAATATTATGTTTGTCGAATATGAGTTAAGCAGCAAAATCCAACCATTTTAGTCATCTAATGGGGGGTCGGGGAGGGGGGGTCATTTTGTCACTTGCTGTCGACTGAAAATGACATGGCTCAGCTTCAGAAAACAGGTGAGGCATGATTGGTTGTTATCTGAGCCCTGAGGAACTGTGATGTCATTTTCAGTCGACACAAAGTGGCAAAATGGCCGCCTCCTGAGATGGCTAGATTTTGCCGCTTAACTCATATTCCACAAATACAATATTAATCAGAAAACGTGTTTAGACTAGTGGGGCTGCATATAACATTTTCTTAAAAATATTTTTTGGGGTTGACTTCCACTGTAAGTGTAAAAATTTGCAATGAATTCTCTAGTTTAGAACCCATAAATCAGTCTCATGAGAATTTTGTAGGAGATTAAGGTAGACACCCTCAAAGTTCAATGCCCCAACCATAATTTCTTAAATATTACGTAATGATGAAGCAACCACAAAGCACAAGCAGAAGTAGTTTTACTGTGTTTTAGTGTTATTATACAGTGTCTAACTTCTCGTTATACTTGTATGGAAGCAAAGTTAAACTGTTACCTAAAATGAACATTGTAGACTCTAGTTTTGTTCAAAGTGTGGCCTCAGCAGAGGTATGTGTGGCATTAGGTCTGGATGACGGTTCAGTTATAAACTTCAGTAGGACCACATAATCAGAATGCTTTGTTTCAACTAGTGGGCCTGCAATGTGCATAGAACATATTCTTGAAAAAATATGTTTGGGTTGACTTCCACTTTAAAGAAATACAGTACCTTTTATCACACATATCACCTTAACACCAAAAGGATGCTTTGCCAGAGACAATGAGAACATTATTGAATTTCTCTCCTTGGAAAGCTGCGTCAGTAAGGTCAGTAAATGCCACATCAATATGATTCTTACATTCAACCAATACAAATACAAATACCTGTACACTGGACAGTGTGGTGTATTGGTAAGCTTTTAGTATCAGGTAGTTGGCCTCGATGTCTATTAAACCTAAAATCATGTACTTCCACCAACGCTGCTTCAAAATAGCCAACAGGTTTCCTTCACCTGGTGAGACAGACACGCGCACACAAACACATGGGAATATTGAAGCATAATAAATAGCCTTCATTGAACAGGCATTCAATTTTAAATGCAAGAATACAACTTTTGGAGGGGGGTTCTCACTTTTCCAGCAGTTTTGAGACTCACGTAATCATTTTATTTGATAAAAATAATGAGTAAACAATATTTCTGCAGTGCTGCTGCATCACAACTTTCACAAATAAATGATGGCCTATGTCACTGTGTGTACCTTGCCTGACTGCCAGCGTGGTGGTGTAGACCAGAAATAGCAGGATGTAGTTGAGAAAGCTCTGGAACACTGGTGTGTTAGCATGGAAGTCATCAGCCAGGTACTTGCTAGTCAGGCCGATGGCACAGATCAACAAGGACAGAACCTGTCCTAAGGCCAATGTCACCAGCAGGTCCCTGTAGGTGACAGAAAACATACCGGTATACAGGTAGACTCACACCCTTGGTTTATGGTTGCATAATTGCTGTTTTTGGTTCAAATAATTTGAACCCTAAAAAAAATACATGTGATTTGTATTGTTTGCCAGTATGACGTCTTTTTACAAATAGGGTTATATACAGTAATAGACACTTCATTTCATGCATTGTGTCAATGTTAAAGAGCAGTCCCACATGTTAGTCTCCCCAAAAATTCTGCCGGCATTCCAAAGATTCCCAGCTTTTATAGAATTTCACAGAATTCCCCATTTTCCACCCAGACCTAAAAACATTCAAGTGTATGAGGCCTCAACAACAACAACAAATCTCCATCATCCCCATTACAAATTCAGAAGGTTTAGTTCAACCAAGACATATTGGGAACTATTTTCACCAATCCTAGAATTCCAACAGTTCCCCAAGTCCACATTTTCAAACAAAATTCAAATATTAAGGCACACTGTACATCAGGGGTGTCACACTCATTTCACATTCATTTCACTTCACATTATATATATATATATATTGTTTGCCAGTATATATATATATATATATATATATATATATATATATATATATATATATATATATATATATATATTAGGGATGTCACAATATCCAAATGTCACAATACGATAATATCACGACAAGAACATCACGATACGATATTGTGGGAAGGTTGGGGATATAGTAAAAGCTCACGATATTGTAAAAAAAAAGCACAATATTGTAAAAAAGAAAGAATAGATACAAAAAAAAAATCGCAATATTTTTTATTTTTTTTTACATAATAACAGCATTCACAAAGAAATAGATGACCTACAATGACAGAACACCTAATATTTAGGTACTTACTTGCTAATGCACACATTGTGAATCGGGTCACTTAGTGAAGGAACTCAAATGTGTTATGTTCCCCTTTTTCTGGCGATTAGCGTGGGTCTTAAACATCGATCCATCCATTATAGGTGGCAAATTGCATCAAATGGAACTGCACTAATAAACTAACCACCAGAGGGTGCTGGAACTGCACAAGGGCAAAACAACGGACTTTAAAACAGATTTACTTACACCACGACGACAACGATATATTGTGGCAATTTTAATATCGGGATACCGCCCTTATTGATATTGTGACATCCCTAATATAAGAGCGAGAGAGAGAGAGAGAGAGAGAGAGAGAGAGAGAGAGAAAGAGAGAAAGAAGGAGAGAGAGAGAGAAACATAATCTTGGCGCTAAAAGAGATTGCTGCCTTGCATGCGTATCACGGGTCAATTATTTTGAAAAGACTTCTTTGCCTTCTTTTCTCTCCTTTGCGTTGATGTTATAAATCATGTCAGGAAGACTTGCTTTTTGTCTCCACTGAACTTGACACACGCGCGAGCGCACACGCAGACTGCCACGGGCCTGATATGCTGATCTCAAACTCAGCTTGCCTGCCCAACAGCCCGAGGACAGACAAGAGCAGCCAGGGATAAAAGAGCAGATGGTAAGAAAGTGGAGAGGAGTTGTGTTGGGTGTAGCTGCGTACGCGTGGGCTCACCCAGGAGGTTAAGATCGTGCAAGTGTTCAGAAACAACTTTGCATGTCATTAAATGAAGCAGTAAATACAAGTGGCCGTTTTTTTTTCACAAGCAAAAGGTGCAGGTTGACCAAACAAGGCGAGACTGCATGTGCAAACGTGCGCGTGAAACACACGTGAATCGCACGCGCGTGACGTGACGTGTACCATCTCTGTCTGCGTCTCTGTTACCATCTGTTGCACAAGCTGAACCTATGCAGTAAAAAGACGTGACAGGTGATGTTACAGGTTGAAACAAAAGCAGCGTCCGCAGTGATGAGCGGCTGCTGTCGCTCCCCGCTTGGCGTGGAGTGGATGTGAGAGGACGCTAGTGCTGTCCTGTCTTACCTGCTCAAGACCTTCCTGATCCGCTGGTACACGTTCGGTGCCGGGGTCCCCGTGCCCCTGGGAAGGCTCTCCACAGTGGACACGACGGAAATCATTATTGCTCGAGCGAGAGGAGCGATCAGCACATTGCGCTTTGTGGAGAGAAGAGGAGAGCGGGAGAAGACGGGCAGTGGCCTCGAGGAGGAAGGAGGAGGAAGAGGAGAATCCTGTGCTCTGTGTTGCACGTTGAAGAGCGCAAATGATGTCCAGGTGGACCACACCGCCTTCTAGGATTTCAAGTGCCGGTTTTGAAGATGCAAAACGAGAGCCTGGACCGTGTGGACGAGAGAAGATTTTTACCACTAGGGGCGCGCTTGTGGAAGATAACTGTAACCGCCCTTGTTAATACAATGTACTACACGCACTCATTGCACGGAAGAAAATGTCACACTGGATTTTGCGACTAATAAAAAAATGACAAATGTATTGCTGTTCTCCCTTTTTTTAACTATAAAGCGGAAGTCAACCAAAACAAACCATTATAATAATGTTTTATGCACCTTCACTAGTCAAAAAATGGCATTATGATTAATATTGCATTTGTTGAATATGAGTTAAGCAGTAAAATCCGTCCGTTTTTGTCCATGTCAGATGACATTTTGCCACTAGTTGTCAACTGAAAATGACATCACGGTTGCTCAGTGCTCAGGTATCGACCAATCATGGCTCATCTGTTTTCTGAAGCATTTTCACTCGACAAAAGTGACAAATGGCCGCCCCCTGAGATGGTTAAAACCGGGTGGAGTTTGCTGAAGACATTTTTGTCAAGACATTTTTTGGCTTGATTTCCCCTTTTTAAAGTGAACATTGAAGTTAGCCAAAGAAAATGTTGATCATTGACCATGAAAAATTTGTTAAACATAGCCATTGAACTAATTTTAAGTAAATATGTTATGCTTATCCTTAGAAAGTGCTGGCACGTAGGCCAAGGCTCTCAGCCTAAACGTTTTACCTTCCATAAAGCGGAAGTCAAGTCAAAAAATGTCTTTACAATATTTTCTATCCGGCCTCACAAGTCTAAACATGGTATTCTGGTTAATATTGCGTTTGTGGAATATGAGTTAAGCAGTAAAATCCACTCGTTTTTATCCATCTTAGGTAGGTCATTTTTCCACTTGCTGTCAACTGAAAGTCACATATCACAATGCCAAAGGCCTCAGGTAGCCGAACGACCAATCACGGCTCACCTGTTTGCTATGTTTTTCATGTGACAGTCACAAACCGAGCCGTGATTGGTCATTACTTGAGCCCTGAGCAGTGAGCAACTATGATGTCATTTTCAGTCAACAGCAAGTGGCAAAATGGGCGCCCCATGAGATGGATTAAAAATGGGTGAATTTTTCTGCTTAATTCATATTCCTCAAAGGGAGTATTGATCAGAACACTGTGTTTGGAATAGTGGGGCTGCATAGAACATATTATTGTGAGGAAAGGGTTTTAGTTGACTTGCCCTTTTTTCCCCAAAAATCTATATTTAAATTAATATACATAATACAAAGCATTGGTTCATCAGAAACTTAAACCAGTCCTGACATTCAGTAGTTCCAACAACTGGAAGATCCATTCATAAACCACTCAAACAATACCTGACAGAAGAATTTCCTCCATATGGGCAGACTCATCATTCGAATGGCAATCCCGGCGTAGGCCAACGACATGAGCCAATTTGGCCCGTTCTTTGCATGTCACGTGACAGCCAAAGCTATAGCCCTAAAATAACAGACATGTTGGCCCAAACAACCATGTTTGATAGCTCTGTCTAGTTTAGGGTTATTTAAAAAAAAAAAAAAAAAAAAAAAAAAAAAGAACGACGACTGAGGATGCCCAAGTCTCTCCTCTGACAAGTCCGCACGTATCTCTGCTAAGATTTTTAACTGGAGGATGCTTGTATAAAGTTCAAATTTTTCTACTTTGTGAGGTGAACAATGGTTCATTGACGCTCATCTCAGCTACCAATGTGCTATTCTCTTCTCAGACAGGACACAAGCCCTTAAGAAAGAAAACTAGTACACTAGTACTGTATTCCACACGATAAAAACAAAAATTGGACTGTATTCCACTTTTTAGTTGCGCCCTCTGGTGGAGAAGATAATTGACAATTTAACCATGTGACAAAAAGATCGGGTCTCCCCTACTTACATTCCCGATCAATGGACAATGGAAAATTCAGTGGTTTAAACTTTTTACAATTTTGAATCTTGAATTTTATTTTAATCTCAAAAGTGTATCAAAATATGGCTATGTCTGATTCAGTACTTTACTACACACAAATTTATCCATACAAACATTATACATATTAGTACGTATTTCAGGTAAATGTTAAATAATTTTGACCACAACTGTATACCTTCATGTAGGTGTAATTATAATTGTCATTAAATCCAATTGGTCCCAATTTAACACGTTGTGTAAGGGTCAAGCAAAAAACACAACAACAAAACCAAACAACCAGTGCATTTGTTTATTTCAGAGGTCTGGTCAATCAAGGTGGAGCCTTAAGTGAAAATTATTTGGAAAACCATATTTGACACAATGACTTAGACCTGGAACACACACAGAGCCACATGAACTTCTTGAATTTACACAATGAATCACTCTGTCCCTTCGCGCCACTTCCTCTCATGTTTATAATCTTATTGGAGAATTTCTCTCTAAAATTAAGCTAGATTTCAGCAGCGTGGCACAAAGCCTGGTTTCATATTCTGCTGCTGCTGCTGAGTGAAGTCCTCAGTGACAAACAGCAGCTGGAAATTGAATGCCGGCAGTGAGAGACACTTGGAGGACAGACAGTCCTCTTATCATGTTGGTATGTGTCACGGGGGGCCATTTTCCCTTGGCTCAAAGAACATGCTGCAGAGGCCCTGGAATTTCAGTTTATTGTGGTACAAGAGCTGGTGGCAGGAAGTGAGCGATCGGCTCTGACTCCTGGCTTTGTTCATTGTCTCAGCGATCCAGGAGAAGCCCCGAGTGTGGGACGGAGGGGGGTCAAGTCATGACAGAGGCATGAAGGGTCACAGTCTTACTCAAGCCTCCTTGTCTTGACAGTGTGAACCCCTGAACTTGTCTTTTGCGATGAACTTGAGACCAGCCTGGCCGTCACTGTCCCAAGCGCTGATGACAATCGCCGTAACGCTGCAGGGCCCCCCATAAGTCGTCATAAGAGATGTTCCTGTGTGACGGCAGGGAGCTGATAACAAAGACCGATACTTAGAAAACAGGAAAACATATGCAGAAACAGTTCACAAGTATTTGGAAGGTAAAATGCAATTATTGTAGTTTTGACATCAATACTATAAATATATACATGAATTGCCTTTACACAGCTCAAAATTGATTTGAAATAAAATAGTCAACGTGTAAATGACATGTACACTTTCAGCTATAATTTAAGGTGTTTCATAAACATGGCATTTACCATTGAGGAATTAAAGCCATTATATGTGTGACTCCAATTTTATTATTTAGACTGAGGACCAAAGTAACCATAACCATATTTTATAAAATTGGGTGAAACCTATTTGCAGCCAACAACTCTCCCAAACCTGGCCTGAAGAAAGTCAGTATTACTAATAATCATTTATTACAATTCACACTGTCCAAAAGCTTCTGGACCTAAAGGCATCTAGATGGAAAAGGCGTCTGAATGCTTTTGGTCATTCCCAATAAAATCCAAAACAATTTTTGTTGCTGTGATTTATTACGTTCACATAGAGAATAGCAGAGAAATTACAAATTGCAATAGAAAAAAGATGTAGTATTAAGTATAGTATTGCATCTGACTCTTAAGGAGTAAACATGGTTCCAGTTGTTAGAAATTCAGTTACATATCAGAACAAAGCCAATACGTTTTTCCTTGTATTGGGTGAAGTGTGGAGAAAATGGATCTGTGAGCTTGGTAATAAATTTCTCATGTATTCAGTGTTTGATGATAAAGAATGAAAATGTCTTACATGAATTCAGTGAGTCTGATGTGCCAGGGGAGGAAGCCCACAGTGCTGTTGACAAGACCAAACTTAACCACCAGCTCTGGATCTGGAACATTGTTTGACTCTGGAAAAACAACACAGGGCATGTTAGCTTGTGTGTGCTAATGCTAGCTTCCAGACAGACTGTCCTCTATGTCAAAAAGGAAATACAGTACAATACAATACAACTTTTGACTATCAAATTAATTCTTGACGATTTTTATCAATGAGATCATCGCAACTCGTCGACAAATCTTGGGAGCCCTACTCAGGAATACTTAAGAAAACCATTATCAGTTAACCCATTAATTAAGGCCGGGTGCGCATATCCGCATTCCTATCACTAGAGGTGTGAGTGCTGTTGCGTCTTTCTACCTTTAAAGCCAGGAGAGCGGATGCGTCTTTTTCTTTTTTTAATCCAATTTTGGACCTATTAGCCAATAAAATGCATCAGAATACACATGTGACGGTGTCGTGAGACATCGGAGGATGTCCTGGAATCTTTTTCTGGCATTAATGGAAATGGAGACGATCGCGGAAGCTCTAAAATAAGTGACGGCAGTGAAAAAGACGACACGCTTTGTGGACTTTGAACCAGTGGAACCAGTCGAACGTGATATATGGTTAAGATGGACAATGATGATAGCAACGTCTTTGTAACAGAATAGAGGAGGGTAATCACCACTTTTTTAATTTTTAATTAAAAATAGTGCTTCTCTTGCACTGACACTATTTTTTTACATCTTCGACTGAAACAGTAAATAATAAACTAGGGCCTGGGTGAAAGCCAGGTGTCCAAGGTCTAAAATTCTTTTGAAATGATGTTTCTGTCTGCTACAGGGGCTGACATATTAATTATTTTGTAAGTGTTGAATTTCTGGGAGAACCTCAGGTTTAAGAGGGTGATTCTATAGTCGCCCTTAAGTTTTGGGGAGATGTTGAGCCAGGCGCTTTAGGCCTTAAAGGGTTAACACAGTTCATCACCATATCTGCAAAGGTCATTTAAAACTATTAACATGCAACACGAAAGCCAAATAACAAAACCGGTTTCTCTGGGCCTGAAATTATTTGAGATGGACTGACACAGTGGCAGAGTGTGCTGAGGTCTGACGACTCCACATTTCAAACTGTTTTTGGAAATCATGGATCTCGTGTCCTCCGGGCCAAAGCAGTAAAAGTCCGAATTGTTACAGCATTGAGTTCAAAAGCCAGCATGGGGGTTTCAAACTCATCTAATGTGGGGGCCGTTGTAGATAGAGGCTAGGTTCACACTGCAGGTCTTAAAGCTCAATTCGGATTTTTGGAAAAAAATCCATTTTTTTTGTGTAAGTGTTCATATTACATTAGAAATGCGACCTCGGTTTTGTCTGCTGGATGAACACATGCATCTCACCAAAGTGGCCCGCGTGCGCAGAAGAGACGTCACTCCTGAGTCCCGACGTTGTGTTTGCGGAAGAAAATATGGTCCATAGTGTCGGGGCATTTATACAGTGAAGCGATTAGGTAGGAGGCAGAAATAAAGTATTTGGGGAAAACCATGAGGCGACACTATATATGTCTCATATCATGGAGACATCACTAACGATGACGTCACGTCATAGCCGTGCGTAAAGAATGAATCGATCTGAGCCGTGGCTGAAATGACTACGATCGCCATAAATGTCTACTTTATGCTTCATGTTTCAACCGGGATTAAATTTAAGTCAAATATAAAGTCAATAATATTACTCAAAATAACTTTGCAGATTGGATCCCCTGCTGCCAGCACTTTCCCTATGCCTGCGCGGAACGCATTTGGGGTTCCGGATGATGTCGATGTCGGTTATATACGACCTGGACGTTCAGACTGCCGTCGCATTGGAAAAGATCGGATACGTATCCGATCCAGGACCACATATGAAAGCGACCGATGTGGCATTTGAAAAAAAAAAATCGTAATTGAGCCGTTCAGACAGTAATAAAAAAAATCAGATACAGGCCGCATATGGCCAAAAAATCCAATCTGGGTTGCATTTGCCTGCGGTGTGAACCTAGCCAGAGTCTGGGTATGTTTAAGCCGTATCAAGTATTTACACAGTCCGCTGATAGTGTAGTGGTACACACGCCTGAGTTGTGTGCGGGCAGCGTGGGATCGATTCCCGCTCAGTGACAGTGTCTATGTGTGCCCTGCGACTGGCTGGCGACCAGTTCGGGGTGTAGTCTGCCTTCGCCCATTGACGGCTGGGATAGGCTCCAGCAACTTCCCGCGACCCTATATAGGATAAGCGGTTTGGAAGATGACATGACATGACAAGTATTTACACAAAAAATGGGTTCAATTAAAAAAAGTACAACAACTAATCCAATCTTCTCAATCTTTATGAATGACAGTCTAATCTCTGTGCATTCAAGACATGTCGGTGTGTGACAGGATCTTTTCCTTCCACTTGATGTCACTTCAGAATTACCTTTAGCCAAAATCTGTCATGAGCCTGAGCTTTGGTAGCCCATAAGTGATAAAAAAAAAAATAGAAAAAAAAAAAAGAAAAGACGCCCAGGGCAAGATGCGCCATAAAACATGGGGACCGCTTGAAGATTAAACTTTGATGTCAAATATGGGGCTGCAAAACATCATCCTGTGGGCTGCAAGTACACAATAAGCTTTTGAATGTGAATTACTCTAACATGAGTGACAATCAATTATTCAATTGATTTTGAGACTGAACTGGAGCAACACCTGTGCTGAATATAATCATGACTTTCTTCAAAAGTTACTGGTATTTTTGCTGCTTTTCGTTATAGCTTGTTTTCAGTCGCATAAGCACTGTATGCGGCACAGTGAATTATTTATGCTTTGCTAGCATCAAGGCGGTGGCATCAAATGCATTGAAATTGTTTATTTGAAGATGAAAGTAGATGGTACGATCTTAAACTGGGCAATCGATGAATAACATTTTATAATCTTTATTACTTTTTTCCCCCCTACCCAAAACCAGATTTTACTAGCGGCTTCTGCAGTTCAAAGGGAACACTGCTGACGACACGCCAGCAAACGCTTATGAGCAAGTTTACAGAGGCACTGCTTCATCAGTGATTTAGAATTGGTTTGCAGCGTCAGACAGAGAAAAAAAACAAAAAAAACAAAAACGACTGTTGCACCCAAAGGCAGTAGCACGGACAATTTAATCAACATTTGAAACTGAGACATGCAGCAGACTGGTAGAAATGTTGCTCTGAGCACTGACAAACAACAGTGGAATAATTTTCACGTTTTATGCTTGACAACAAAGTTATACGATAAAAAGCCAGTGCTTTAGAGATATGTTACTCTACTTCAATGGATGGGGCATAAAATAAACTTGCCACGGCTGAGTAACATAGCCAAGAAATTGCTCTCTATCCCTGTGCCGCATCAAAAGTGTTTTCAGTGTAGGCTATGGCATTGTAACATGTAACAGGACACACGTCACAAAAAAGTGCATGTTATAAAGTGTTACCTCTGAGCAATGTGTCTAGCATCGAGACGGTGATGTCTTTGGAGCTCCTCTCTTTGTTTTCCACAGAGCGGCAGAGTTGCTGTGCGGCCTGAACAATACTCTGCTTCCCATCTTCTGGGGACAACACCTTCACTGTGGGCCTGCATGACAGCACTGAAACACACACAAACGTTTTCCACTTCAAGACACGACCACAATATATCCCACCGGATAGCTTGAAGCTTTTCAGGTGCATGCTGAACCTCAGTCCTTCAGTCCTTTGAAATTATCATCAAACAAAAGACCGTTACCGCTCTCCAAATTAAACTGCCACCCATGTTCCACACACAAAAATATTGCCCGCGTAAGCCTGTAACAAAGAGTACAGGGGCTGCCATTTGTCAATGAATGCTGTGCAGAAAATTAGCTTTCTGATTTACATCTGAGAACTTTTTTTCCACCCCAAACAATGCCATTTTTATGGATATGTTAATAGTCAAGAACATACCGGCACATCCAAACAATGATGTAACTTTTATATCATTTGATTGTTGCAATGTTTTCAAATTGTTACGTTTAATAACATGACGATAGAAATTAGAAAACACAAAACAATGTCAACCAAGAACCTTCCTGCCCTCCAAATATCAAGCAGCAGTGAGAGGCCTGGCTGCATCTGCTCTGCGGCCTCTTCCATGCAAAATCTCAAATCAAGGAAAACTATTTAAATACTCCAGTGAATTAGTGTGACTTACTAGAAATATTTATGACGGAAACCATCAATTCTCTCTCAACCTGGTTCAAAATAGTAGCCTTTTGTGATTGTAAAATACGTTGGACCCTTAGCGCCACTTAATCAATTCTGTAGCCTCTTTTACACAGAAAACCCAATGAATTGCTGCAGCAATAAAAAATATGTTGTTAACTTTTACACATAACCCATTCACATTGCGATATGGCATCGAACAGGGAACAAACATTGTGGGAGAAGTGAATGTCAAGTTTTGAACTTTTCCACCCCCTGTCCTGACATTGCCGAATGCACTCATACACAGGTGGAGTGCCAATTAATGTGGGTGTCCTTAGTCAAATGTTGTAGTTGGCACAAAAAACATTAAACCAGGATCACATTTTATTTATGTCAATGACACTATTGCTATACTGTCTGAGAAAATGCAAGCTGGATCAGAGGTTACAGCTCCAAAACATCCTTGGCAAACTGAACAGAAGCTAAGATGAGTGCTGTTTGGTGAAAACAGGGCTAAAATTTAAGCGACATGAACTATACTAGACTTGTGTATATACACACAGAAAGGAATTTAAACTGCGATGAAGACTGAAAAAATCCAAACTTCTAAAAGCTCCTTTGATTTATTTCATTGATTTAACTTTCCCCTAGACCAGGGGTCACCAACGTGGTACCCGCGAGCATCAGGTAGCCCCCAAGGACCAGGTGAGTAGCCCATGGGCCTGTTCCTAAAGTTGCTCACCAGTGATGGGACATTGTGATTATCCAGGAATGTTGTAGAAGTGATTATTTGAAAATGTAAACAGTGGCAGGTATTTACAGAAGTAATGTTGCACATTGATATTTATGTTTCCTAATTATTATGAGAAATAATTAACATGCTCAGTGTATTCACATACTGTAAATGAAAATTCTGACGTGTGTATCTAACTGGTAGCCCTTCCCATAATCGGTACCCAAGAAGTAGCTCTCAGTTTCAGAAAGGTTGGTGACCCCTGCCCTAGAGTATGTGGCGTAATAAAAGACTTGTGTACACCATTACATAATGCAATGTGTCACCAGCAGGCCACTGGAGCAGCTCGACAGATGTGCAGAGTCCTTACCGTTATTATGGCGTTTGTCGGCGCAATCACTCAGGAACTCCACATTATATTTGGATCCCTCTGTACCCAGCAGGTGCTGTTGTTGTATCAAAATCACCTCGAGCAGACGGGAGTTGTTCTTCCTGAAAACACCTGGCAAAAACAAAGGAAAAAAAATAAGTGGGGCAATGAGGACGGTGACACACACAGACTAGTGATTGTATAATTCCGATTAAGCTATGACAGCAATTAACAGTGGCCCGGGGGCCACTTGAAGTTGACTGACACTGTTCAGAGAAGTTCACAGAATCGGCCAGTACAAATTTCATGAATAAATATAATGGGGACCAGAACCCCCCGCGATAGGTGAAAAACCGTGAAGTAGAGGTTGACTTATTGTTATTATTATTTTTTTAATTTCACATGTATTTTAAAGTTTTATTTTCGGGGGGATTTATGCCTCTATTACGCCATTGCGAACCCCCAGACATGGTTCCCACTCTTCTAAATACTTGTTATACAACAAATTTAACTACAAAAATGCAAAATTAAGAATATATACCAAGCTGCAGGCTGAGACGAGAGGAACGTGAGCTACAACCCCGGCAGCGGATGATTACGACGGAACGTTAGATAACTACGTTAAAGTTTTAATTTTTATCCTAAAATTGTCTTACCTTAACTAGAATGCCGTGGTACATTTTATCCAAAGGTACAATCCTGGTGTAATGCACTTTTAAAGGCTTGTCGATGTTATTGTGCAAAGCAAAAGTGTCATTACATCATCTTCATTGCCTCCTCCTTCTTCATTGTCGTCTTCTTCTTCTGTCTTTCTTCTTTGAAGATGAAGAAGCAGCACGGTCACCAGAAGTAATTATGGCTTAACTTTATCTTTGCACAATTATCAACATTTTAAAGGCTTAAAAAATGAATCATTGAAACTTGCAAATTTGCAATATTATATCATGAATATACGGGGCAAGTGCTGGCACTCGTAGGGCCACCACAACAAAATCTTTCTTCTGTTTGGTGATTTTTAGACTTTAGGTGCAAGGCTACAAATCTCAGCACCAGCAAGAATAATTTTATTGTAGTTCAAATATATTTAATAGTGGACCTAATGTAAGTTTTTATTGTATTTAATCAAAATGGTATACAATTATTTTATATCATCCACTGCCTAATACTAATAATAACTCTGACTTACAGAGAATTTGAAGTTACATGTTCTGTCACGGGCGGCACGGTGGTCGACTGGTTAGCACGTCCGCCTCACAGTTCAGAGGCCATGGGTTCGATCCCGGCCCTGGCCTCCCTGTGTGGAGTTTGCATGTTCTCCCCGTGCCTGTGTGGGTTTTCTCCGGGTACTCCGGTTTCCTCCCACATTCCAAAAACATGCATGGTAAGTTGATTGGACTCTCTAAATTGCCCCTAGGTGTGATTGTGAGTGTGGATGTTTGTCTCTGTGTGCCCTGCGATTGGCTGGCAACTAATTCAGTGTGTCCCCCGCCTACTGCCCAAAGACAGCTGGGATAGGCTCCAGCACGCCCCGCGACCCTTGTGAGGATAAGCGGTATCGATATTGGATGGATGGATGTTCTGTCACCTCTTTTACTGATGCTTTATGTTTTGGCCATGGTATCTTTTCAGTACTGGTATGCATCCATCCGTCCATTCCCTGAACTGCTTATCCTCACTCGGATACTTTGCAGGTATCGGAGTCAGAATTTTGGTATTGTGACATTTACTGTACATTAGCCAACAATACTGAGTTTCCTCAGTTCTCTGAGGAGATGGAGTACATATGGGTTAAACAGTGAGACTTACTGGAACCTGGTAAGACCAAAATCGGAGAAATCAAGCATTGAGAGTATTGGGTTATATGTGGTCAGCTGGGGTCAAGCCAACCGTGGCTGCATATACCATGATCGCAAATTAATTTAAAATGGCTGGGGTAAATTTATGTCGAATTTACTCCAGCAGTTTGGTGGTAAGAAATGTTTACGGTGGAAAAACTAAATTACATCTTTGTGCAAGCAATCAGTAAGTGGAAAAAGTGCCACACATTACATCAGTGGACGTCTTTAAGAGATGCTTTTACATAGTACCGTTCAGTTAGGTGACGTGTATGTTTACCGTGATTATCATAGATGCTGACATAGGATATACCAACAGCCATACACCACACAACCAGGTTGGCAATGTCCGTGTAGCTGGGCTCCTCTTCCGCTACTAACAGGCCGATGTGGCTCGGCAACTTCTCCAGAGACCTGCCATCAGTCAGCCACTGGTGTCGGCGAATCGGAGCGCAGTTTCCATTTTCGGCAGTGCCACGAGCGTCGGGGTTATGGTTTAACTTCCTCCTTTGGTCCGGGAAGCCAACCATGGCCATTGGTAGGAGCAATGTGGCCATCGCCCGCTCCCACAACCGCCCCTTCCAGTTCCGAAGTCGGACACGGAGCCAGGAGACGAATGCTCTGTTGCTATGAAGCAGGAACAGCAAGAGCCGCCACAATAAGCTGTACAACAGCGCCATAAATGTCCTTGACTAATTCTAAAATTGGTAGGGATATTATAAGTGTGGTACAAGCCTATTATGTCTAAGTACTAATTGCCTGACAAATCCTTGCCGATGTCACCCGCCTCCCGCCATCTTGCTCTCTCCCTGACAACCCCTGCCCTCTGAACCCTCAGCGTGTTACACGTAACTCGCGGATTGGTTGAGACGAACATGACGTCACAACAAAAAAAGCGGCGTATTCTGCGCTCAAATGTTCACTTTTTTTCTTTCGTCTTGTATTAACTGTTTGTATTTGTTCATAAATGCTGTGTACTTAAGTACAGCTATATGAATATATAAAATTATATTGTAAATAAATTGTATTCCAAAAACATGCATGTTAGGTTAAATGAATACTCGAGAAGTCAGGCAGACTTAATCGCTTTTCACAATCCCTCTTTAAAATAGAGTAATAATATATATTTTTTCAAATGTCTAATAATATATATTTTTAAAATGACGACAAATAAAATTTTAACAATAACAGTTTCAAACTTCCAAATGTTTTTGCTTGGCTGTTGGTGCTCTACAAAGCAGGAGAGGGCGACTTTGCGCAGTAAAAAAAAGACATCACAAGGAACTGCTGTAATAATAAGAAACGAAGAAGACCACTGAGGCACTCGCCGGTAGAACTTCCAACTGGGCTAAAAAGCATGATTCCAAAAAGATAACCATGGCCTCGAGAGTGTTGAAGCGAGCTGGCATTTCTCCTGAGTTGTGCCAACAACTCAAACGACATAAAATAGAAAACTGTAAGGTAAGTATACTCTTTCTTTGTAGTAGGAGTATACAGTAGTAGCAGTAATGTTGTCATTTGTGCATGTGACTTAGACAGTTTTGTTATGCCATTTTCCAACTCACATTTAATGTATGTCCCAAATTACCAAGACCACAATTTTACTAATCTGGTTGTTGCCATAAAATGCAATACAGTACTAACGAATACGTCTCATTCAGCATGCCATTCCTCCACAGGACCTGTTGACGCACACTGCTTTTGAAGTGATGTATGCTGCAGGATTGAGTTACCAGAAAACTTTGGGGATGTTGGAGACTGTGAGCAAGGCCATTGCTCCCCCACTCACCACGGTGTGTGAAAAATCTTCTTTTGTGTTGGTCATCAAGTGTTCTGGCGTTAAATCTGTTGGGAATTATTCTTGACTCAATTGCACCTAAACATCAACCGATTTTCACCAGATATGAGGGGATTTCTTTATTAATATCAGTTTGGGGCAAATGGACTCTATGTGATGAGCTATCTTGGATCAGCTCTTCAGTAGACAAAATTTTAGTGGAATTGTAATTACAATTTCAATGATGTATTCTGTAATTCTAAACACACAGTTCATAATCCCTTATTAAATCAGTGGTTACAAGCTCCAGTCATTGGGACAATGAAAGCAAGACAAGCTGGAGCGAAACAAAATTAATAACATTGTAATACTTACTTTAGAACTTCTGCTATTTCTGACAGGCCTTAGAGTTATGGAAGCGTCGCTCAGATTCTTGTTTCTCAACAACAATACCTGCTCTGGACAAAGTGCTGCGAGGAGGTCTTCCCTGTGGCGCCATCACAGAGGTACACCAAAGAAATTAACAGCATTGGGTTATTTCTTCTGGATTACTTACTAGTAAACTCACTGGCACAAATGCAACAGTCCGCTGCTTTGATGTTAATGTTTCTTATTCAAGACTTTCCATTGCCATGACTCATGGATTCATGAAATCGGCCTAACTAAATGTCTACCAGTCGGGTCGACGGATTGGGTACTCCTGGTCTAAAAGGTCTTAAAAAAAAAGGTTAAGTCAAAAAATGTCTTCACTTTAATATGTTCTATGCACCCCTCTACTCTAAACACTGCATTCTGATTAAAAAGCGTTTGTGGGATATGAATTAGTCAGCAAAATGTACCTGTTTTTATCCATCTGAGGGGGCGGCCATTTTGTCACTTGCTGTCGACTGAAAATGACATCACAGTTGCTTAGGGCTCAGGTAATGACCAATCATGGCTCACCTGTTTTCTGGGTTGGGTCATGTGACGTTCGCAAGCTGAGCCCTTAAGAACTGTGATGTCATTTTCACAACCAAGCTTTGCAGCTGATTTTCTTCAGCTGGAACTCGGCCGAGCCTTAGTCAAAGTGTAGGGAATTATGACCAGTTCCAAATACCAGTCTGCTGATATTTCTTCTTTTTTTCCCCCAAATGAGTTGTAAACGTATTACACATCACATTACTGATGGAAAACATTTGAAAATTATTTATCATGATGTCATGATCATTAAAACCTGGCATCTGAAAAAACCTGGCAAATTTGTGTAGAATTTTTGTATCTACTGTAGATGTTGATCATGATACTCTTTTCAGGTAACAGGACCATCTGGCTGTGGGAAGACTCAGTTTTGTTTGATGCTGAGTGTTGTGACCACTCTGCCTAAGGAGCTGGGCGGCTTGGACCGCAGTGTGATCTACATTGACACTGAATCAGCATTCTCTGCTGAGAGGTTTGCAGCCTCACAATCTCACAGCAAACAAACACAAGTTGTTAAAGTTTGTTTATATCTCTGAGTTTTGCAAAGTGGGTAGAATCAGTTAGCATGTCATTTTAAGAAAAAAAAATCTGACAAGTCATCTTGAGTCGGTCATCACAGCATTACTGTGTGTGGTAATAGGCTGGTGGAGATTGCACAGAACAGGTTCCCAGACTACTTCAGCTCGAAGGAGAAAGTCCTGCAGATGGCAGGTCGGGTCCATATCTTCAGGGAGATGACCTGCCAGGATGTCCTCTGCAGGTCCATCATGCCAGAATGATTTTGATTTTGATCAGTGAGACCATCATGAATGTTATTTATTTCAATAGAATTAGAAAATCTAAAACAATTTTCTAATTTCGCTAAACGCATTGCTGTATTTAATTGCCAGACTGGAGAGATTGGAGGAGCACATCATCTCAACCAAAGCAGGCCTGATTGTCCTCGACTCAGTCGCTTCAGTGATTAGAAAAGAATTTGACACAACGTTGCCTGGCAACCTGATACACCGCAGCAACCTGCTGGGCCAGGAAGCTACCACTCTCAAATATTTGTCCCATCAATTCAACATCCCTGTAAGTAGTACACACAACGCTCTGCAGTGGTAGCAGTGGTAACCTTGGCCTTCTCATGGGTGCTGAGCACATACTGTACATACCATACCCGCATCTTTCCAAAACCGAAACATACTGTACCTTTCGCCTCATAGCAGGATAGTGATGACAGCAAATCAATCTGATTGGACAATTACCAAATTTCTGGTGCTGCTTATTTTTTATTTTTATTTTTTTTTATGGATTGCTTTTTTTTTTTTATTGATTATTGATTTAAGATATAAGAGCATTTTTGTGTGATCCAATTACATGGAACATCCAAATTAACAACTGATGAAAAAAGGACAAAACATGATTTTATTTTTTTTACAAAAAATAGATTGTACTCTATTCTGAATAGGGTAAGTGGTATCTAAAAAGTATTGGTGGATAAATGATATTCTATGATATAAATGCTGCCTTTGCTCCTGTGTGTTTTGGGTGCTCTTTTACTCAAAGTAGTTTTATCAGTCATAAAGTGAAATATACTTACATTTAAGTTGTTAGAACAGTTATTTATGCAGGAATAAGGTAAGTGTCTTACCTGTATACGTGCAGTGGTTAACACTGTAGTGTCATGTAATCACCACTAGATGTAAGTGGTGGTGTGCAGTAGCCTTGGTTCTAAATTCAATTCCAACAACAATACATATTGTTTCTAAGTGGGTTGTTGGTCACACAATATTACACAATTCATAACTCAAATTGTTTTTGGGTGACAGTACTGAAAGTACTGTCTTTGATCCTGGTTGTACTCCACAACCAGCATCAAGTTAAAAACTGTTTACAAAAATGTGAATGTTGAGATGAGGGGAAACTCGAGTTAATCGTTCCAGAACGATGGGTTAGAGCAGGGGCGCCCAAGTGAGAGCCTCAAGATCCAGCCTGTTGGATAGATGTCCCCCTCCTCCAACACAGCTGATTCAAATGACCAGGATCGTAATCATCAGGCTTCTGCAATGCTTGCTGATGAGCCGATCAGCTGGATCTGATGCATTGGAGGAGGCTAGATAGGGGTTCTCGAGGATCGGAATTGGGCACCAAATTATGGAACCCCAGGATGAGCATTTAAATGTGTAATTTTGGAGAAAAAAAGGCAAATCACAGATGTTCCACTAAAATAATTATGTGAAAAGCCTAGTCTGTCTTCAAGAAATACTTAAAACAAGCAAAAAAGAAAATTATTGTCGTCAGTTACCTTTTTTGTAGAGCAAAGTAGAGGAAAAATATGGAATCACAAAATTCTGAGGAAAACATTATGGAATCAGCCCGGAGTTTTCGGTTCTAAAACAAACATTCAAGTGAAGAGAAGTTATGTTATGCCTGCCACTATATGCCACTGGCATCAATAGAAAAACAATAATAATGATAATTTAAATCATACAATAATAATAAAAGTAATTAAAAATAATGCTGTGAATATAAACTTCACTTAACTACAGAACGTAAACGAGTAAAATAAGAGTAAAATATGATCGGACACATTTGTAGGTTAAATAAAAGGCAAATAAAGTAAAGAAACAAAAAAGTGTGTTCATTTTGTAAAAGTATATATAATGCCATTTTGCTTCATTATGTTTTAAAAATTCATTCAAGCCCACTAGTTGAAACAGGGACTTCTGATAAATATTGCATTTGTGGAATAAGTGTTAATCCATTAGTTTTTTAGCCATCTCTGGCTCACGGCTGACCTGTTTTCTGAATCTGAGCCGTGATTGGTTGTTGTGAGCAGTTGTGATATCATTTTCAGTCGACAGAAGACAAAATGGCCGCCCCCAGAGATGGCTAAAAACGAGTGCATTTTGCTGCTTAACTTATATTCCACAAACGCAAAATTAATCAGAATGCTGTGTTTCAACTAGAGGGCATGCTGGGAACATACTCTTGAAAAAAAAAATTATTTTTTTTTGCAGAAGCTGATTGAACAACCTCTAAGACCGGTGATTCCATAAATTTTGCCATGGCTTTTAGCTGCAAAAGGGGAACCAACTGCACACTTTCACATTTTCAGTTCCTCACATGGCAATGTCTTTATATACTATAGTTTTTAGTTGTCAGGCTAATGATAATGTAAATGGCATGAGATAACTTAGGAAGTTATTTTTTCAGCCTTATATAAACCAAAGCTTTCCATACTCAAAATATTGGAATTTGTATGTTTTCTCTCCCCAGGTGGTCCTAACCAACCAGATCACGACTCACATAAGGCATCAAGGTGAGTGCTGATCAGGTTTATTGATGTTGGATGCAGTAAGGTTTTGGGGCATTCTAAAGACTTTTTCTTCTAGTTTGTCAAGAAGAAATACTAGTACAATGGAACCTCTGCTCACAAACACAATATATCACGAACATTTTTGGGGGAGGAAATATTGCCTTGATTCATGTACTATCAGGGGTGCAGATGTTAAAATACGGTAGAAGATAAATCTAAAGTGTCCAAATTTCCAAATTTCACTTTGTGAGTGAGCATCACTGAATGACTTGATCCATAAAGTTGTCCCAAAAGGTGGACATAGACAAGAAGCAAAATGAACGACAACAAATCAATGAAAACAAGATCAGTACTTTCTCTTTATATTCATAAGTGAAAAATAAAAAAGAGGTCCTTTCTCTGCTTATAACTTGCCTGGACTGTATTACCTTAAAGACGTAGGCTCCTTTCCTCTTGAATGCTCCAAAGCCGGGTGTAAATCCAAAAATGCCCCGTGAAGCTGAAACGTCATATTGGAATTTTGGAGTCATTTAGGCCAGTGTTTTTCAAACTCTGTGCCGAGATATTGTCAGGTGTGCCGTTGGAAATTATCTAATTTGTGTGCCTGTGCGGTCTATCGCCTGGCAGCATAATCATGTAGTTACGACATTGTAGTACTCTTCCATACCAGTAGGTAGCAGCAGCAGGTAGCTAATTGTCTTTGTTTAGAGACAAGCGAATTAGTGACGCATGTTTATCCAAACAGGCCCATGTTTCACACTGAATAAGTATCAATATGAAACATTGTAAAATACTTTTTCTATATGTTTATTTAATTCCTATACAAGATGTTATAATATAACATCATTCTTCAATGTTAAAAAATGCTTATATTTACAATATAACACTTATATTGTTAAAATAAGCTTTTGTTTTCACAATTTCAGCTGGTGGTGTGCTGCGGGATTTTTTTAATGATATAAACGTGCCTTGACTCAAAAAAGTTTGAAAAACACTGATTTAGGCTGCTCCGACAACCGCTCATTGCGGGTGATGACTGCCACTGGCCGACTTGATTCGTGTGGCTGAAGCGGTGGGGCATGTCTGGCCCATATATGTTCACAGATTGCCCTACGGCCATAATATGTCCCTACTACATTACACCGACAGCCAAACATCAACATCATGTCATATTCATTGCCAATTAATAATTTGGTGAAAAAGGATCACCAGAGTTCTTTTCACCAACGAGGATAATTTATGCGTGCTTATGGGGGCTTGGAGTTTGGATCGCAAACAATTATGGTCATCGTCAGAGCTGGGCACTTAACCTTTTTATGCCGGTCCGGCCGCAACCCTCCACCCTTGACCTGGGTACCCTTCCGGCCGGGACTCGCCTCCCTTATTCATAAAAATGATCACCCCCCCCCCCCAACCCCCCCCCCCCCCCCCAAAAAAGGGCATGACGCCGCCACGGGAGAGATGCTAACGGGAAAGATTTATTTAAAGATCATTAGCTGGCTAATTTACTATTCAAACCCGCTGTGGACACGCTTAAAAAATGTTTCAAACGCGCCACAAGTACTTACCCAGCTAGGTGTGCTTACTTCCATTGCAAGCTCTGGGGTTGGTTTTGTTGTATTGTATTAATATTTGGATCCAACAGATGACAAGTCTGCAAGCATTCAACAAGTTACTTACCGGTCTTTATTTTCCACACTTCCCCTCCTTCACACTTCCCAGCCTTCAAAATAAAAGCATACCAGCAAACCACTACACAGCAGGTTTGCTACGACGTATTTCCGGAAGTAGGGAAGACGCCAGAAGAAGTGCATGATGTGCCAGCGTCATCCTTCAGTGCTACACGCAGCTTGATTACACTCGTGGACATAATTTGTTTTGAAACAGTTACGTTCCAAGTCGGGGGACGTCGCTTCAAAAAGACAGCGACAACAATTGATATCGTTCCTGCTGCAACTATAAAGGGACCGAGATGACTAGACAATGCATTTAATTGTATTGCCGAAACGATCTGGAAGGGGGAACGTGGGTGAGTAGTTTCTTTACACACACATACGTGACATAACAACCACGCCGCTGCCAAACTAGTTTGCTTCGCAGCAGCAACAAGCTGCGTGGTGCATCCTCTCCGTGTGGGAAACTATGTCATCGCAACATGTGACATAATGGACCGATCAGAGAAGCAACAATTCCTGATGTGTGCGTAGCATGTGTCGCAGACCTGTCGTCAATAGCGCAATGCCGGTCATGTGAATCGATGCGGCAGTTGTTGCTCGCGCCGACGCGGATTAGAAAGAAGTCTAAAAAGAAGCCTTTTACCGAGTAGGCTGAGATGAAATTTGGCCGCCTCGCGAGCACGTCGCCGATTAGTGGGCCGGACTAAAATCCACATCCGGCCATACTTAGCACAGCCCTTTTTAAAAAAAATTCAGCCGCCACCCCCCGCCCCAAAAACGGGCATCCGGAGGGTCTGACCGGTCTGGCCCCGGGAGGGACTGCCCAGCTCTGGTCATCGTAATGGCGTCTGGCGGGATGCGCACAATGCGTTGCTTCACAATCTGATCCACTCCCACTCACTTTTCTTCAAACAGGCATTCAGTCATGAGCACAATATTCTTATTAAATTACTTAGTTTGGAAATTAGAGCCACCCTTAGAATTACACGCTTCTTTGGTGGTTACGCACAAATTCCAGGTTACGCATGGTGGGTGGGTCAGAAGTCTGGTCAGGAGAATCGTCGCACATTGAAAACGCTCAATCAAGCCCATAAAAAAAGGACTTCCGCAAAAACGGGAGAATATTCCAATTGTCATTAAAGAGGAAGTCAAGCCAAACCCTTAGCCCTGATCATCTCTGTGATGTCATTTTCAGTCAACAGAAGTGACAAAATGGCCGCCCCTTGAGATGGCTGAAAAGCGATCGATTTTGCTGCTTAACTCAAATTCCACAAACATAACATTAATCAGAATGCTGTGTTTCAACTAGTGGGCATGCTGGGAACATATTCTTGAAAATACATTGGCTCGAGACCCAGTTCAAACCTCACAGACAGTGCAGCGCAATTCTTTGACCAAACGTCAGTATGATGTTCCACCTGGGTCGTGCCACACTGTAACAAATTTGACCACATGATAGTGACAGACTTAACATTTTTTCTTTGTTAGGAAATAATTCTGTTTTGCAAGCTAACCTCAAAGCCAAACACGAATAATACAAGACATTGTTTTCACATGTTGTACACAAGCACTATTTTCCAGAAATGACATTTTATTTCATTAATTAGAATCCTGTGATGGCTTTCAAAGGCTTTGCAGAGCGTGACTTTGTTGTGAAGATCCAACTTTCTGAAAAACTAGATCAGCTGAACTTCTTTTGGGGTGGATCAGTGTATATTTAAAGAGAAAGAGAAATGTTTTTTTTTTTAACAATTTCACACAGTTTCCAGGTGTCTTAACATGTCTGTGACTGACATTGTTCTCAATTGGTTAGTATTATCCCCCACATACCTGAGATTAAACTATTTATCTACTAATGTCACTGATTTATTGAGCATTTCTATCCTTGAAACAGTCTTACTTTGTCCACACAAACCTCCCTGATTGCATGTGAGAGCTACTCCACGAATTCATTTATTCTAATTGATTAATTAATTGAACATAACATTTAAAATACAAAAATAATGAAAAATGAAGTATTTTTAATATCTTTTATTGAAATTAAATGTTTCTTTCTTTGAACCAAAAATGCCAGTCAATTTAACTTAATACACACAGAACAATCCATTGGGATTAACAGCATTTTACTTATACAATAGATTTCAGATCTGTTCTTAATTAAACCAATAATGAAAGAAGAAAGTGCATATACCATCTGAAACGAAAGCATCAACATGAGGGAAGGTAGACAGTCAAGTGTGTAAACCAAACAATCTGTCAGCCAGTGATTTTGCCAACCAGCTAGTGACTAGACTTTCACCTTTCTCCCTGGTCTTACTTAAACATAAATCAATGATTAGGGCAAAACTGTCACTCAATAATACTGTCAAGCTTGAGTACGGATGCATAGTCCGGCTGGACCAGAGGTCCGTTGTAGAGGAGAAAAAAAGGGAAGCCTTTCAGACCTTGAGTTACTTGCTCATGAGTTGTATTGTACATGCGGGGCACACACTACACTGCAGATCTATATTTGCCCGATTTATTAACTAAACGCCCACTTACCTGAGCAAATAGCAGAATCGCTGGTAGCCATGGATGTTGTTGTTGTTTTTTTCGCACTGCGCGCTCGTGGGAGGAAGCGTTAATGCAGATGAAACTACGGTGGCTTAGCTACACCAAAAATAAAAAAATCGAACGCGCCCGATTTGAACGTTATTGAAATCGTTTTATCCAGAAAATTCGGTTACGGTTCAAAATCGCTTAATCGAGCAGCCCTCCAGAATATAACCCAAATACAAACGAAACTAAAAACAACGCTTCTTTTTATATATGTTCGAATAACTATGCATGAGCGTGACACATTCAGTACAAACGCTATAAATAGAAACAAAAAGTAAAAATACAGACAGACATGCCCCTATTATACAGGTGTATAGATAATCATATTCATAAACCAAAACCTAAAGACAATATGCTAATAGATTCAGTGTCGTTTCCTGTCTATACATGATTTATATATTTTTGTAGTACTATATTTTTAAACCTATTTTTAAATATAATAAACGACTCACAGCTTTTGAGTTATGTTTCATAACTGTTCCATGAATTAACACCTTTTAAAGAAACACACATTTGCTTCATGTTTGTTCTTGTCCTTGATTATTATGGTTGGATAGGGATTATTCTTAAGGCCCATTTAAAAAAATCTCTAGATAAAGTAACTCTTGACCTTGAACAGTCAAACTTTGGGGTTTTAAAGTTGTTCTGGATCATTGCCTGATGAACTAATATTTACTGCTACATTGCTACACATCATACAGTATACCGTATATCATCATGTGCCTTGGAATGTCCCTCACATCACACTATTTGCTCTATCTTAATTTTTACATTATTCAGTGATATGCAGGTATATTGTCAATAATTTCTTGTGCAGGGCTGTTAAATATTATCTCTCATGAAGCTATTTTTCTCTCAGACAGTCTTTTTATTTATACAATAAACTATGGTGAAACACTCTGATGATATCAGCAGCTTTTCTGTCAACTCTGTAATTAAAACATTTTTCACTGGAGTTGTGAACAGCTCAGCATGTTATTAGCATTCTGATCACATGAAAACACTCGCTCAGAAAGTCAAGCAGAGTTTCAGCATGACTTTGTTTCTCGACTACTACTGTACCTCGATAGTTCCTCTTACTCTGCTTTGTTGATTGACCGGTAGTGTATTTAAACATTGTAGTGCTGGATGGACAGTCAAAGTTGTAATTGATGTCTTCTAACAATTGGTGAGGTACCAAGCTTTGCTCAGGAGAAGCTCTTCTGGAAAAAATGAACATAAGCAGTTATAAAAGAAAAGCAAGACATAATTCAAATGTTTACTTCTGGCTTCCATAAGAGTTAAGAGAGAGAGAAACAAAAATATGGCATGTACATTTTCAGAATTATCATGTGCACATGGATGGAGTTGTCTTTCTTTTGTTTTTTTCCTCGACTTTGCACAGGTAGAATTGGGCGTAACTGGGCGTTTGCGCCATTGTGCGCCATTGTGGGATGGAACCAACGTTTCCTTGGATGCTGCCGTAAAGGCGCAACGATCACGCGCCAATATTCTCCTCCAATGAATGTCGCGGTCAAAATTGCTGAAAACTGTCCACATCCAATGTACAACAAACACCAAATGGCAAAAAAGGTGGGGGGAAAAAATACAAATAAAACTGAAAAATTAATAGATATCTTGTATCAGGCTCCCAACCTATAGGCTCCATGAAAATCAAAAGCGATTCACAGTTTACATCCCAAGTATAATGCTGAACTGAAAGGAATGGTCCAAAATTCATCCTATTGTTGTGACTTGGATGAAGACATAACATCACAATTCAGTCAATTTATGGAGAGGTTCAGGTATTTCCAAAGGGTTAACATACTTTTATATATGAGCCGTGACAGAAAAGTTCCAGGGCTGGTGACACAAATTATATTTTTGTATTTAAAATCCAAACATAAAGGTTTCTCCTTCAAAGTACTCCCCTTGGAGTGTAACACAGGTTCCCAATATAGATGAAACCATCATACTCTCAATAAAAAGACAAACCTTTTTTTTTACTCACTGTCTGAAATTAAATTAGACAAAACTTTTCCTGTCTCAGGTTGGTTAGGATTAGCAAAATGATATTTGCTGAATTCCAGAAAAATGACAAAGGATGTTTTTAAAAACAATTTTTCAATACTACCTTTAAAGTCAGAAGTTTATATACAGTAAAGTGTGCTTTTCAACAATTTATGAAAACCCAGACTATGATGTCATGTCTTTGGAAGCTTCCGATAGGTGTATTAATGACAACTATTGAGTTAATTAGAGAAACGCCTTAGGATGTATTTTGAAGGCACACATGAAACTCACCGCTTCTTTGTGTAACATGTGAAAGCCAGTAGAAGTAAGATAGGATATCAGGTGTCATGGTCTGTCTGTTTTGTTAGTTTCTTTTAGTTTCATGTGCTGTCTCAGTATTCCTGTGTTTGTCCCGTTATGCTTATTGTGTCCACCTGTGCCCTTTCCACTCCCTAGTGTTAGCCAATCAGCTCCCCCCTACCCTTTGTGTCTTGTCTAGGTGTTCCTCGTTGTCTCGTGAGCATGTCTGTATTTAGTTCCCAGTTTTCCTTTCAGTCCTTGTCGGGTCATTGCGATGTCTTGTGGTGGCATGTTGGTGTCTTGCAATGTCTTGTGGTGTTCTGGCCTTTGGTTTCATCATGTATTATCTTTTGTCAAGTCATGTCAAGCCTTGCTGCCCAGTACCTTGTTTGCATTTTTTTTTTTCATTAAATCTCTTAAACTGCCCTCCCGCCTCGCTTCCTTGCGTTTGGGTCCACCTCCCCATGCACTACCGTTACATCAGGAAGATAATTGTGGACTTGCACAAGTTCAAATGATGGTTTGTGCAAAATCAACTGAGCAGTTGATAGCCTTGGTTATCTTATATACTGAAATTGCATGACCCATGTATTTTTTTGCGGCTGCTGTCGTTGACATGAGGTAAAAGAAGCCAAAGTAAAACATATCTAAATAACAACTCCAGTTTATTTAACCCTAGAACACTAACGTCGGGTGATTTTCACCCACACAATTTTTGGGTGATATTTTGAATTGGGAAAATTAAAGACAACTTCCAATTTGGCATACAGTATTGTACTTTTACATAAATTGATGAAAACTATTTTATCCTGGATATAATACCGGGTTAAACGTTCCCGACGTTAGTGATCTTGTTACTAATTTTAACGTTCGTATTCTTGGGTTAAGTCAGAACTTTTCTAATTATGTCATTTTGTTCATTCACAGTGTATGAATCCAACTGAAGTACCAACATAACTTGAATTGAAAATAATCAAACTAATTCAAAAGATGATATGTTCATTTGTCTTTTCCAGGTTCAGGTTTAGCTACTGAGGGGGATTCAGGCATTGTGACTGCAGCTTTGGGAAACACATGGAGTCACAGTGTCAACACACGTCTTATCGTCCAATATGTTGATGGACTTAAGAGACAGGTGGGAGATACATTTCAGATTATACCACCAAAGATGGGCATTTTACTCAATTTTGCTGGTCCGTCATTCGTCAGTGGCCGGGCTACCTGTCTGTCATTCGCCAGTCCATAATTTTGAAACATACATCGTGAGGGTTTTCAAATTGTCCTGGTTGATCATGAGTTGGGGAAGGATGGAGAATGATAGACAAATTGTTTAGTCAAGTGTGGGTTTAGTTCGATTTAAGATTAGCTGTAAATGGATGTTCTTCACAGCCAAGTATCATTGATCCTGCATTCACTGGTGACTGAAACAAGAGGTTCACAATTGATCATTAATTGGCAAAAATTCATTCTAACCTTACAACTGTAACTCGAGAAACCTAGCAGACCCTTTTGAATTTTCCATCTGCCACATGGTTCTTATTTGTACAGTGGCTTATATGCATTAACATGACAACTTGAGGATGCCTGGTAGGATATACTGATAGTCAATGAACGTGTATTTTGAGGTAGTCAGAGTAATAAAGAGTGCTCAAATAGCATCGACAGTTGGAAAGATAATGGGATCTAAATTGTCTTGAATAATTGGGAAGGGGTCAGGAACAGATTAGGTATTTCCAACTGAGTTATTATGAGTGGGAACAAAGATTTACATAATAGGTTATGCAACACTTCTCTATTGCATATCGATTCTTGGCTGCACACATGGACAAGTTTTCAAAGACATCTTCTCCAGTTGCATGTAGATTTGCATACCTACTTTCTTCAATGTATAACAATGTCCAGGAGAGTAGGAAGTGCGGCTGACCTGAACTTGACTTTCTGTACATTCATTATTCCTTTATATCATACTTTAACATTTACCAGATCTAGATAATCTTTTTTGCTGTTTAGCCGACCATGCCTAACTTGTTTACTGTATATCTCTCCAGCTATTGGTTGCCAAGTCACCTGTGGCTCCCTTTGCTGTGCTGAACTACACAATCAACAAGGGAGGAATCTGCATGAATGGTGAGTACGTGCCTGGCTTATTTGAATAAAAACATGCAATTTCTCAAAATGAGAAATAAAAAGGTAATAATGAAGCTTTGTTAATTGTTTGATATCATCAATTAATTTCCTTCCAAAGTGAAACATGACAGTCCGACATATCCAAACACGTCTAATACACTGTCCGCTTTTTATGCAAAATAGTAACGTCATTTTAAATGCTTCACTTGGTCTTTCTAATAGGGCCGATTTTCGAAGTCAATCCAACCCCCTTTAGACGCCGTCAATTTTTTCTGATCGCGTGATTAAGGTTTCCATACCAACCAGCGGCTGCATTGATAAACGCTGCTAGTCACCATGATCTATACATATATCTTGAAAAAAAAAAGTTTTAGAGTAGAAGAGGCATTACATCTGCTTCAAAATATTGGCGATGAGGATGAATTGCTCGGCAGACACATGCACGGCTGTGTCCCGCTTAGGGTTGTGCACCGAAACCCCGGATTCGAGTGGAATCAGTTCCATCATTCCGGTTCACCCGGAACCGTTCAGATTTTAGAATGTCGGTGCTAAGTTTCGATTCCTAGTTAGCCGCGCGGAAGAGATACGAACAAAGTACGACCGATTTAAAAGAAAATGTGTGCGCACACGGCGCGCAGCCTCGGGCTCCTGCCGCCGAAGATGCGTAGCAATAGCACGTTAGCTCGCCCCCACTTGCGCTCAGCTACTCGGCTCGCTTCGTCCCAGCCTGCAAGCGTGGGCAGCGGCGGCGGCGACTCTGGGTGGGCCTTTCCCACAGATCTCCACAGTTGTGGCGGCCGCTGGGACATTGTGGTGGCAGCAGTCTTCACAGGGTCGGTCATCCTGCCCGGGCCGGCCCGGCCGGCTCATTTGACCGACGCCTAGCCCTAGAATGACACGATGCGGCTGATGACCTAAAGTCAGAATTGGCTAAGTACGTCTAATTGCAACATTGAACCAACAAGTTCAACACACAAATGCACATATCCAGCTAATATTTAGCTTAGATCATACGTAGCTGCAGCATATACATAAATACTGTACATACAGATACATCCTATGGTTACATAGACTGCTTAGATTAGATAGACTTTCCTTGCTTGCCCTTAAAATGCAGCGTTGTGTTTGTCGTATATATTTTCTCTCTAAAGCAAGACAAGGTTAGCCAATCAATTGGTGTTCAGTAGCATGCTTTAGTAATAGCTGATATACGCACGCGTATGTGTGTGTGAGTGTATGTGTGTGTTTGAAAAGGGCTGAGGGGCTGTTCGCGTGAGTTGAATCCAATGCTTGTTTTTTTCAATTGAAGGGAGTCAACCCAAACTTTCTGTTACTAAAAGACACACGCGTGCGTGTGTGTGAGTGTATGTGTGTGTGTTTGAAAAGGGCTGAGGGGCTGTTCGTGTAAGTTGAATCCAATGCTTGTTTTTTTCAATTGAAGGAAAAGTCAACCCAAACTTTTTTTTTCAAGAATATGTTCTATGCAGCCCCCCTAGTTCAAACAAGGCATTCTGATTAATATTGTGTTTGTGGAATATGAGTTAAGTTGTAAAATCCATCCATTTTTTACCATCTCAGGGGTCGGCCATTTTATTACTTCTGTCGACTGAAAATGACATCACAGATGTGCTGAGGGCTCAAATAACGACCAAACATGGCTCAGTTTCAGAAAACAGGTTGAGCTGTGATTGGTCGTTACGTGAGCCCTGAGCAACTGTGATATCATTTTCAGTTGAAAGACGTAACAAAATGGCCGCCCCCAGTGATGACTAAAAACAGGTGGATTAACTCTTATTCCACAAACTCAATATTTATCAGAATGCCTTGTTTCAACTAGTGGGCTTGCATGGAGCATATTCTTAAAAAATAATGTTTGGGTTGACTTCGCTTTTATAAAGTATTTGCATAAGAAAATTAATCCTCTTATTCATGTTAAGGGTATTAAAATTTAAAATATATAATGGGACAGAAGAATCAAGGGATTTTTTTACAATAAATAAAATATGCGATTAACTACAAGTTAACTATGAAAAATACGATTAACTACGATTAAAAAATTTAATCGCTTGACAGCACTACTTTCTAACAACCCACAATGGTTGATTCAAAGACAACTTCTCATGAAGTTGGTGGTAGTTAATAGCCTTGAATTTGATGCTTGTGCTTGTGTATGCCAACATTTTTGATGGTGAGATAGTGTTGGTGTGTGTAAAACATGTCAACTGAAACTATAAAACTATTGTTTTACTTGGGATCATGTTTATAGCTTGTAAACTAAAGGACCAAAATATACTTCTCTTAAACAGTAATCACTGATGGTAAGGCGGTTCTTTTGCATTCCTGCAATTGACTGATGACCAGTTCGGGGTGAAGTCGACCGTCTGCCTGCGGTCAGCTGGGAACTTCCCGCAACCCTAAACAGGATTAGTGGCATTAGTGCAGCGACCTTCATATTTAACTCAAATGCTGTCCATTTCTTCTGATCCTCCTTGAAATGGTTCTGCTCCTTTCAAGGTCAAGATAAACTTTAATTTCCCCGAGGGGCAATTTGCTTTGCAGCCATCAGTCAACTCAAGGACACATCAACAACAATCCACTCACACACAACCATATACAAAGAATACAATGTTATGCCATATTATTTAAAAGAGCAATGGAAACCGGTATGAATGAGTTCTTAAACCTGTTTGTCCTGCACTTGGGCATACGGTATCTGCGCTCTGATGGCAACAGTTTATATTCAGCAGACAGAGGAAGACGGCCGTCTGCGATGATGGAACGGGCCTATGCTGCTACTCTTGCTCGGTAGAGCGAGAAAAGTTCTTGGAGAGTCAGGCCTCCGATCTTGCTGCACACCTTAACGATATGTTGCAAGCACTTTTTGTTTTTACAAGTCAGGGATCCAAACCAGCATGTAAAAGTAAATGTTAATACTGACTCAATAAAACAAGAATAAAACATTTTCATGAAAACAGGATCAACATTAAAACCTCTCAGCTTCCTATAAAAGTGCATTCGCTGATGGGCTTTAGCACAAACCAAATCGATATGCGAATCGAAATTTAGCTTGGTGTCCAGAGTTATCCCTAAATATTTATATTTTTCCACTACCTGCTCAGGCTGTCCATGAATAAGGACAGGGTGGAGAGGGGAAGACTTCCGTCTAAAATCAATGACCATCTCCTTTGTTTTAGAAACATCGATTTTTAAAAAGGTATGATCGCACCAATCGCTAAACGTGTTAAGAACAGCACCATGATCAACGTCCTCATCGTTTAAAATTGACACAATTACAGAATCGTCTGCAAATTTGATGATAAATCTATCCCTTTGATGACTCTGGCACTCATTTGTAGATAAAACAAATACAAGCGGTGAAAAAACACATCCTTGTGGGAATCCATTAGAAGATAAAAGAACCTCTGATAAAACACCATTTACTCTCACTTTCTGAGGTCTATCTGTTAAAAAGTCCATGAACTAGCAAATTAGCCTGTGGTCAACATTGTGGGTGCTGGTGAGACGGTCTGCTAAAATGTGTGGTTGTATACAATTAAAAGCTGAGGAAAAATCAATAATAATTAATCTTGCAAAATTCCTCACTCCATCCAGATGGTCTTGCACAGTATTCAAGAGGGAGCACACAGCATCCTCAACACCCCTACCAGCCCTATAGGCGAATTGGAAAGGATCCAATTTGTCCTGTATCAAATCCATAATCTCATTTTTGATGATTTTTTTCAAAGACCTTAATGACCAGAGTTACAGGTCAGTAGTCCTGAAGAGATTTGGGTCATATAGTCTTTGGCACCGGAACAATGATGGAGTCCTTCCAGAGGCGAGGGACTTTGTGAAGATGAAGAGACTTTTGAAAAATGGAGGAAAAAATTCCAACCAATGGATCTGCACAGTTTCTCAAAAGACGACCGCTAATATTGTCTGGACCAGGACCTTTCCTTTCTTTCACTCCCCTAAAAAGTTTAAAAACGAATTCGCTGTTAATATGGATGGCGTGTATCCCTGACACTTGTGGGGGATGTCTCTATATATTGAGAATTCTCCACTAAAATCATGGATATTAAAACGATTCTAAAAAATATTCAAAAAATTTGCAAGTTCAAGGTTTGACTTGCCAGCAAATGAATTGGGGTGCTGTTTGGACCGCATTCCCACCATAGATTTAACTCCCTCCCAGGCAGGGCGTGCAATCCCAGTGCTCATCATGGTTTGCACTATTTCCTTATATCTTAATTTGGAAAGTTTCAATTCTTTTTTTACCTCCTTCTGCAGTTCCCTACTGTGGGTGATGTCTCCTCGATTAAAACTAATGTTCCTCTGATTAATTATATTTTTTAAGGATTTAGACACCCACGGCTTATTGTTTGGAAAGATAATTATTTCTTTCCTTGGAATATGTAAATCCTCACAAAAGGATATATAATCAGTCACTGTCCATCCATCCATTATCTCCCGCTTATCCGAAGTCTGGTCGCGGAGGCAGCAGCTTCAGCATGGAAGCCCAGACTTCCCTCTCCCCAACAACATCTTCCAGCTCTTCCGTAGGGATCCCAAGGCATTCACAGGCAAGCCGGGAGACATAGTCTCTCCAGCGTGTCCTGGGTCGTCCTCGGGGTCTCCTGCCGGTGGGACATGCCCGGAACACCTCACCAGGGAGGCGTCCAGGAGGCATCCTAATCAGATGCCCGAGCCACCTCAACTGGCTCCTCTCAACGCGAAGGAGCAGCGGCTCGACTCTGAGTCCCTCCCGGATGGCCAAACTTCTCACCCTATCTCTAAGGGAGAGCCCTGCGAAGGAAAGCCATTTCAGCCGCTTGTATCCGAGATCTTGTTCTTTTGGTCATGACCCACAGCTCATGACCATAGGTGAGAGTAGGAACGTAGATCGACCGGTAAATTGAAAGCTTCGCCTTTCGGCTGAGCTCCTTCTTCACCACGACAGACCGATACAGGGTCCGTATCGCAGCAGACGGTGCACCAATCCGCTGCACCAATCCGCCTGTCGATCTACCGTTCCATCTTACCCTCACTCGTGAACAAGACCCCAAGATACTTGAACTCCTCCACCTGGGGCAGAATCCCATCCCCGACCCGGAGAGGGCACGCCACCCTTTTCCGACTGAGGACCATGGTCTCAGATTTGGAGGTGCTGATTTTCATTCCGACCGTTTCACACTCAGCTGCGAACTGCTCCAGCGAGAGTTGGAGATCGCGGCTTGAAGAAGCCAACAGTACCACATCATCTGCAAAAAGCAGAGATGCAATACTGAGGCCACCAAACTAGACCCCCTCGACACCTCGGCTGCGCCTAGAAATTCTGTCCATAAAAGTTAAGAACAGAATCGGCGACAAAGGGCAGCCTTGGCGGAGTCCAACCCTCACTGGAAACGAATCCGACTTACTGCCGGCAATGCGGACCAAACTCTGACATCGGTGGTACAGGGACCGGACAGCCCTTATCAGGGGGCTCGGTACCCCGTACTCCCGAAGCACCCCCCACAGAACTCCTCGAGGGACACGGTCGAACGCCTTCTCCAAGTCCACAAAACACATGTAGACTGGTTGGGCGAACTCCCATGAACCCTTGAGGACCCTGCTGAGGGTGTAGAGACGGTCCACTGTTCCATGGCTGGGACAAAAACCACATTGCTCCTCCTGAATCCGAGATTCGACCTTCCGACGGACCCTCCTCTCCAGCACCCCTGAATAGACCTTGCCGGGGAGGCTGAGGAGTGTGATCCCTCTGTAATTGGAGCACACCCTCCAGTCCCCCTTCTTAAAAAGGGGGACCACCACCCCGTCTGCCAATCCAGAGGCACTGTCCCCAATGTCCACGCGATGTTGTAGAGACGTGTCAACCATGACAGCCTCTCAACATCCAGAGCCTTTATGAACTCTGGGCGGATCTCATCCACCCCCGGGGCTTTGCCACCGAGGAGCTTTTTGACTACCTCGGTTACTTCAACCCCAGAGATAGGAGAGCCCACCTCAGAGTCTCCAGGCTCTGCTTCCTCAGTGGAAGGCGTGTCGGTGGAATTGAGGAGGTCTTCAAAGTATTCTCCCCATCGTCCCACAACGTCCCGATTTGAGGTCAGCAGCACCCCATCTCCACTATAAACAGTGTTAATGGTACACTGCTTCCCTCTCCTGAGACGTCTGACATGGGATTCTGCCAGACGTTCCCAGCAAACCCTCACAATACGTTTGGGTCTGCCAGGTCGGACCGGCATCTTCCCCCACCATCGGAGCCAACTCGCCACCAGATGGTGATCAGTTGACAGCTCCGCCCCTCTCTTTGCCCTCTCGAGTGTCCAAATGCGGCCGCAAGTCCGATGATACGACTACAAAGTCGATCATCGAACTGCGGCCTAGGGTATCCTAGTGCCAAGTGCACATATGGACACCCTTATGTTTGAACATGGTGTTCGTTATGGACAATCCGTGATGGGCACAGAAGTCCAGTAACCGAGCACCGCTCGGGTTCGGATCGGGGGGGGGCGTTTCTCCCAATCACACCTCTCCAGGTCTCACTGTCATTGCCCACGTGAGCATTGAAGTCCCCCAGCAGAACGATGGAGTCCCCAGGTGGAGCGCCCTCCAGCACACCCTCCAAGGACTCCAAAAAGGGTGGGTACTCTGCACTGCTGTTTGGTGCATAAGCACAAACAACAGTCAGGACCCGTTCCCCCACCCTCAGGCGGAGGGAGGCTACCCTCTCGTCCACTTGGGTAAACCCCAATGTACAGGTGCCAAGCCGGGGGGCAATAAGTATGCCCACACCTGCTCGGCGCCTCTCACCCTGGGCAACTCCAGAGTGGAAGAGTGTCCAACCCCTCTCGAGAGGACTGGTACCAGAACCCAAGCTGTGTGTGGAGGTGAGCCCGACTATATCTAGTCGGAACCTCTCAGCCTCACACACCAGCTCGGGCTCCTTCCCTGCCAGAGAGGTGACATTCCATGTCCCAAGAGCTAGTTTTTGTTGCCGGGGATCAGACCGCCAAGGTCCCTGTCTTCTGCCGCCGCCCAGCTCACACGGCACCCAACCCCTTTGGCCCCTCCCACCAGTGGTGCGCCCATGGGAAGGGGGACCCACGCGTCCTTTTCGGGCTGAGCCCGGCCGGGCCCCATGGGTGCAGGCCCGGCCACCAGGCGCTCGCCATCGAGCCCCACCTCCAGGCCTGGCTCCAGAAGGGGCCCCGGTGACCCACGTCCGGGCGAGGGAAGACGTGATCCATTAATTTTTGTCTTCATAAGGGGTCATTCTGAGCCGTGCTTAGTCTGGTCCCACACCCAGGACCTGTTTGCCATGGGTGACCCTACCAGGGGCATAAAGCCCCAGACAACTTAGCTCCTAGGATCATTGGGGCGCGCAAACCCCTCCACCACGATAAGGTGACGGCTCATGGGGATAATCAGTCACTGTCTCAGTCAAAACATCCAAATCAGGGCAAGTATCTAAAAACAAGTCCCAGTATGTACAGTGAAAGCAGTCCTGGAGGCGCTGATTCATCTCCGCTGACCAGACCGGAACAAGTCGACGCTGCGGCTTCGTTTCCTTCAGGACCGATTTCTACGCGGGAACCAAATAAACAACATTGTGGTCGGACGTGCCGAGAGGAGCTCGACACAAGGACTTATAAGCACCCTTAATGGAGCCGTAACAAAGGTCCAGACATTTCATGTTCCTGGTAAAAACAATCACATACTGATAAAAGCTATGAAGCGACTTTGCAGGCTTACACTGGTTAAAATCGGCCATAATGAAATTGGGTGCGTCCGGTGCAATGTTCTGCAACTTGTGTACTGTCGCCACAATGGTCCAAGTTGCGATGTCAACATTTGCCCTGGGGTGGATATAGACGAGAGTAATAAAAATTTGGGGAAACTTTCTTGGTAAATAAAAAGAACGCAAGGAAACAGATAAAATCTCTATGTCTGAAGTGCACAATGATTCACTAATCATAGCAATCTTGCAGTATTGTTTATTAATGAATAAACAAAGTCCACCGCCCAGTGATTTATTCGTCGCTGTCGGGTCTCTGTCAAGACGCAGTGGTTCACCAAAGCTATCAACGTCCAGATCTCCGTCACGGCAATAAGACAGGCATTCCTGTATTCCGAGAGGGAGCTAACATTTGCCTGTTGCTGGTCGATCTTGTTTCGGAGCGTCTGTACATTGGCAAGAATGATGGTAGGAAGGGGAATCCTCCGATGGCCCTGCCTCTTAATCCTCTGCCGCACACCGCCACATCTGCCCCTCTTCCTCGCTGCCATCAGTCTGGCGTCACCCCTCTCATTTTCCTCGGAAGGATCATGCCGAACGATCTCAGCGGGGAACGCTGACGCGTCCACAGCGCCCATGGTGGAGTCCCAAAGTCACAGGAGGAACTCTCGGCCATACTGAAGGGACTCAGGGTACACACAGAGTCCCCTCAAAAAGTGGCAACATAGAAGTGTCCAAGTGAGGAAAACAGTCATCAAAAGGTAGGCCATTGTTGCCTTAATGACGACAACCCTTAATATAAGATAGTAGTGACTTTAAACAAAATATAACAGGCCAGCTGTGTTTAATTAAACTGATTGGACTTGATTCGGAAAGGTCTATATTACATTACAGCTCACAGTGCATGTCAGAGCAAATGAAAACCATGAGGTCAAAGGAACTGCCCAAGGAGATCAGAGACAGATATTGTGGCAAGGCACAGATCTGGCCAAGGTTACAAAAGAATTTCTGCAGCACTCAAGGTTTCGAAGAGCACAGTGGCCTCCATCATCCTCAAATGGAAGGAGTTTGGGACGACCACAACTCTTCCTAGAGCTGGCCGTCTGGCCAAACTGAGCAATCGTGGAAGAAGAGCCTTTGTGAGAGAGGTAAAGAAGAACCCAAATATCACTGTGGCTGAGCTCCAGAAATGCAGTAGGGAAATGGGAGAAAGTTCCACAAAGTCAACTATCACTGCAGCCCTCCACCAGACGTAAATTTCTACTTTATCTGACATACGTAGAAATTCGTGTTACATCGCCAGTGTAGGAATGGAACTGGTTCGTAAAATGAGGACTCCCTGTATTGGACCATACTCTTGGTGAATATTTGATTCTGATTGGCTCAGAAATTTACATTTGTATACATTATCATCTGATATTTTACACCCTTTGAACTTGTCAAGTAGTTTCTGTCAAGAAAATCATTACCTTGTTAAAAGGGACAGTTAAATGGGCTGAACATATATAATAAACATATAATAGGTGTATATGTAAAATTATGTCAGCACTAAAATTCACCGCCCTAAAAGAATCTGTAGTGATTTAAGTTTTTTTTGGGATGACTTTTACCACGGCAGCACGGTGGTCGACTGGTTAGCACGTCCGCCTCACAGTTCAGAGGTTGTGAGTTCGATCCTGACTCCGGCCTCCCTGTGTGGAGTTTGCATGTTCTCCCCGTGCCTGCGAGGGTTTTCTCCGGGTACTCCGGTTTCCTCCCACGTTCCAAAAACATGCTTGGTAGGTTGATTGGACACTCTAAATTGCCCCTAGGTGTGATTGTGAGTGCGGATGTTTGTTTGTCTCTGTGTGCCCTGCGATTGGCTGGTAACCGATTCAGGGTGTCCCCCGCCTACTGCCCGGAGACAGCTGGGATAGGCTCCAGCAAGCCCGCGACCCTTTTGAGGACAAGCAGTATAGATAATGGATGGATGGATGGACTTTTACCACAGATTGGCATGCCCACTTTTGGAGAACGACTTGTTTTTTTTCTCCATCTCAGCCTGTCCACGCCATAGAGGGGAGGCAAGCATTGTAAAATATATTGTTTCCTGGCTTAGTATGTCATGTTCTGTTGTCACACCTAGTGTCTGAAACAGTGATTAATCACCACCCAAATTTATATGCACATTCCTTCTCTTGTCAACTTCAACCTTTGAAAATATTAAAGTGATCTGCAAAGTATTTGGGATTTATTGACATCAAAGCCCCAAATAATCACCCCCACAAAATCCAAAATATTGTGCTAATTTTTTATTTTTTTTACAGGTTGAAGTGGACAAGAGTCGGAATATGCTTATAAATGTTGGTGGTGATTGGTTGTAGTTTTCAGACAATTAGCGATGCTATATATTTTCCATTTTCAATTTCCCCATTGCACGGTGGTCGACTGGTTAGCACGTCCGCCTCACAGTTCAGAGGTCGTGGGTTCGATCCCGGCTCCGGCCTCCCTGTGTGGAGTTTGCATGTTCTCCCCGTGCCTGCGTGGGTTTTCTCCGGGCACTCCGGTTTCCTCCCACATTCCAAAAACATGCATGGTAAGTTGATTGGATACTCTAAATTGCCCCTAGGTGTGATTGTGAGTGCGGATGTTTGTCTCTGTGTGCCCTGCGATTGGCTGGCAACCAATTCAGGGTGTCCCCCGCCTACTGCCCAAAGACAGCTGGGATAGGCTCCAGCACGCCCGCGACCCTTGTGAGGATAAGCGGTATGGATAATGAATGAATGAATGAATTTCCCCATTGCTGGCCCTGTCAGGATGAATTTAAACAAACAGTTCCGTTCCTAACAGTTTGTTACATCAGCCAGAACTACTGATTGTGAAGGTCCAAGTAGGATTAAATTCATATGGAAACACAGAGAGGGTGAAATCTGATTGGACGCAGTGCAGCCAAGAGAAACACTACAAAATGAAGAGAATAGACTGTTAGGAATACAATGGAATGGAAACCTTATCTCATTGATTTTGACACAGTATGTAATATGTTTATAGTGATAATATTAATAATAAAAAATAATAAAAATTACAATCATAATAACATTAATAATAATGATAGATTCATATAGTGCCTTACAAGGAACACAAGATCACTTATTTTAGATAATTTACTACACACAGATGTTTGTGTTTTTATGTGGGCAAACATTTCTTCGTAGGAAAACTGCAATTCAGTTCTTCACCAAATTGCTTATAAAAAGATAACGCTAAATACAAGACCTCTCTGATAGGATATAAACAACTGTATATTCCGGCCAAAAGATTCAGATGCGGAGATACGGCGAGTCAAAACGAAGTAGGATAAATCAACTACGGAGAACAGTGAACGAGCAGTAAATAGTTAAGTGTGTCGAAGAATAAATTAAAAGTGGTGCATAACCACTCCACTGGAATGCAGTCTGAGCACACTGTTAAACACTACGTAAGCCCTGGCTTCGATCCACTATCTCGGTATTGCACACAAAGGCCCCTTTGTTCAACGTTTTTTGTGAAGAAATGCCACCCTCTTTGTATTTGCCCATCATCATTCTCTTCTTTTTGCACTTCATATTCTCTACCCGTCACTCACAATCCATCTTTTTTTTTTTTTTTTGCAATAGGCTCTCAGTTTGGAATGGATGGAGACACGGGTGTTCAGATGAGTGTTGAGATTCTTTTCCTTACTCATGTCAGGTCCAGCCTGGCATTCTGTTATTCACTGAAGCCAATACAATGCACAGCAGTGAAAGCTTAATTTCCTTGGTGGCTTATTGAGGGAACAAGAATAATGGCTTAAGGGGTGCTAGTTGGTGGGTAGAAGTCTCTGGGAAAATTAATACGAGACACAAGTGTGTCAGAAGTGTAATTAAGACTTTTGAGTACATTGAATTAAAATATTTACCCCTTATCATTGTGGAATACAGTTGCTTAAGTCACTATTACCGTATAACCCGTAACACTTTCGGTCAGAAAGCATTTAAGTCAGTCTCTGTGCCCTCTTGCATTCTGTTTCAGAGAGTTTCACTTCCAAAGCTGGGTATGGCTAATTCTCTGCCTTTTCTAAGTCCAGCTGCTCAGTTCAGTATTCCTACGCCATGAGGGGGTGATGTAGGTTTGCATCCTTACATGTGGTTCAAAGATGCATCTTCTCCATGTAGTGCACTTGTGCATTTTGTGGTGATACGTCTTCCACTGGTGGTGTGATGATCGCAAGGTTGTGCCATGTTCTAATTCTGTGGCCACCATTTGGTAATTGGAGCAGCCTGGTGCATGAGGATTATTGCTAATGCGACATGGGAAAATCCCAGCAGGCTCTGATGAGGTGATAACTTAAGGCTCTAATCAAACCAGATATATGAGTCCTTCATGTACAGTATAGTAATAACACAGGACAGAGCAGGCGCTTGTTAACACTCCTTTTAGTCATCACTCGGAACATACATAGCCTTCGGTACAAAGCATTGTGAGACATGTAGTCCCATATCCTAACTACTACACTTCCTCCTTTTATCTGACCTTATACTTCAAGTAAACAGGAATAATTAGTTTGACATCATAAACATTCATTTGCTGTAAACATTTATTTCTTTCCTAACATTTATATAAAGAACACTCATTTTTGTCTTCTCAACAGCATTTTAAACCTCTTGGTTTACATTTAAATGAGCGCTCAATATCATTGACAAATCCATTCTATCACGAGGCCCCACGACCCGACCCAACCTCGTAATACTCCCGATAGGTCTAAGGTGACTCTTGTTTCTCCTCAAACCCACCCTGTCAGTCTCTACCATCTAGGATCTGGGAATGCTGGCGGGTCTAAGTACCTCAGCTGTAGATCGTTTAGTTGTAAACCAAACTTTTTGTCCGGTTGCTAGTTATGAGCGAGGCCTTGTCCGGTGTCTCCAACTATAGTGTTTCGCCTGCTCGCGCCTCCCATCCTTCTCCTTCTTTCGAAAGGTAGGCAAGCCTGGCACTTAGGATCCAACTTGGCCGTAAATTGAGGTAGGGTTGTGCGCAGGTTCGTTCCCATAAACAGCTGAGCCGGCGAGAACCCGTGTTCCAGTTGGATGGCCCTGTATGTCAGCAGAACTTTGTGAAGATTGGCGTCTTTTTTCACAGGTCCTTTATGGTGCAAACAGCATGTTTGTCCTTCCCATTATCTTTGGGGTAATTGGGGCTGCTTGTGACTTGATACTCTTTCGCAAACTATTTAAACCAGAGGTCTTCAATCCTGTTCCTCGAGGTCTGCAGTCCTGCCTGTTTTCCATCCCTCCCTGCTGCAACCCACCTGATTTGTGAGTTACAGGAGTGAGAGATGGAAAACAGGCAGAACAGCAGAGGGACAGGATTGAAGACCCCTCATTAGGGGTAGGCGATATGACGATATTAGATCGCTAAGGGGTTTTACATGTTGACAATCTCATAGCTGAAAGATCGTTTGATCCTCTACAGTGCACATTCTATACAGTTTAGCTCTATGGCGGCTCAAAGCCGCTAACGCATACCCGACCAACCAACCACAGCACGCACGGTGCACCGCACGTTACACTCCCCGCCTCCCTGTTTATTTGTATAGCGGGAAGCTATACCAGAAAGTCACCACGAAGCAGAGTTGGTCCCGAAAAGAAACTCCACATCCACAGTGTCGATTTGGTTTGGCTTTTCCTCGGAGGAGAAAGCGCAAACCAGTTATTTGCAAAGTTTGGAGAGACTCGGTTCGTCGGATGTCAGATGGCAACACGAGAAACCCGTTTAATCACTTGCGGAGGCAGCACCCAAAAAACTACGCCGACAGCCAACGCAAACGGAGACAGACACATGGTAACCAGAGGCAGCCGGTAGCTCCAAGCTAACGCAACCTACGGTAACATAGTCATTTAACAAGAGCACTCCATATGAAAAACACAACACAAGCAGTGTAAAGAAGTAACTGAGGCAGTGACTTATTACCTTGCTGAAGACATGATTCCCATTAAAACTGGAAAACAGGGGGTTTAAAAGACCCTTCAAAGTACGATACCCGCGTTACGAGGTGTGTTTTTATGTTTACGTTATGTTACCTTTTATGTTATGTGAGTGTATGTATAAAAATTGTCTAATTTCAGCCTTTATTGTGAGCTCCTATTGCAAGGGCGGAGCTGTGGGTGGGCCTGGGTGTGCACAGGCCCACCCAGATTGACAGACTGTCCACCCAGTGAGATTTATGAAAAAAAAACATACTTTAAAATTTTTTGTAAATTATTATGAAATTATTTTTGAATTTGTGTTCTGTTGCGTTTTTTTTTATTGTATTGAATATTAGAATGGCATAATTGTGGTTGTCTAAGGAGGATCTGAATTTCATATTATTCAGTTTGTCATTTTATTTGAATATACAATGTGTCGGGATAGGAGGATTGTGCTCAGTGAGAGAAATAATCAGGCCCACCCTGATTTTTCCAGGCCCACCCATTAGCCACGTTCTGGCTCCGCCCCTGTCCTATTGATATTAATGTCTCAGAGATTTACCTTTTTACTAGCAGTTTGTGTTGTATTTTTGTAAGTGCAGATAATTTCAACTGCAATTCTGTGTTCTGTTTTTATTTGTAGATCTGTAATTGTTATTTTGTTACAGTTTATTATGTTATATGTTACTGAACAGTGCAGCACGGTGGTCGACTGGTTAGCACGTCCGCCTCACAGTTCAGAGGTCGTGGGTTCGATCGCGGCCCCGGCCTTACTGTGTGGAGTTTGCATGTTCTCCCCGTGCCTGTGTCGGTTTTCTCCGAGTACTCCGGTTTCCTCCCACATTACAAAAACATGCATGGTAGGTTGATTTGACACTCTAAATTGCCCCTAGGTGTGATTGTGAGTGTGTGTTTGTTTGTTTGTTTCTGTGTGCCCTGCGATTGGCTGGTTCGGGGTGTCCCCTGCCTACTGCCCGATGACTGCTGGGATAGGCTCCAGCACGCCCGCGACCCTTGTGAGGACAAGCGGTATAATTAATGGATGGATGTTACTGAACAGTTGACAAGCTGTGTCATATGCATTTTTGGTGTCCGTCGCGAGCATCAACTGCGTCCCACATTGTCCCCCACAAGCATACTCCCTGTCCCTCATCTGGTGAGTTTGGATCTGGTCACTTTAACAACATGTGTTAACTGACAATTGTTTTCTGAAGTATTCCTAAGCCCACACAGCAATATCCTTTACACACTGATGCTGGTTGTTAATGCAGTGCCACATGAAGTGGTCAGGAGGGCCGACTCTGTCCTGGGCTGCTCCCTGGACTCTGTGGACTCGGTGGGGGACAGGAGGATGTTGGCCAAGCTGTCATCAATGCTGGACAACCCGGCCCACCCCCTCCAGGGCACCCTAACAGCACTCCACAGCTCCTTCAGTGACAGACTGTTACACCCTCGCTGTGCAAAGGAGAGATTCCGCCGTTCCTTCTTGCCTGCTGCTGTCAGACTCTTTAACAAGAACATTGTGTAGTCTCTACAAACTGGCGGACATTAGTGCAATTGTGCAATCCTGCACCTGAGCTCATATCGTGCAATACCCAATATTCCCCACTACTGTAATACCGTGCAATACTCAACATTCCCCTCTACTGTTAGTCTAGTTTTATTTTTATCCAATGCTGTTCCTTACATTTCACTACAGCACTGCAGCACTGTCACTTACTTAGAGTATTTTTCCTCTGTACTATGTACAGGCCAAAATGAGGGTTCCTCATACTTTTTATGTATATGTATGTTGGTGTGTGTATATACATGTGTATATACACGTCACTGCGTGTATTTACATAGGTTTGATCCTGAATGTTTGTCGTCAATGTTATACATTAATGGCTACATTATGCCGCCGTCCCTGTGTGACCTATGTCTTTGCTGCTGTAACACTGAAAATTTCCCCACTATGGGATCAATAAAGGCATTCTTATCTTATCTTATCTTAGTATTGATGGTTGCATGTATTCAATGTTGGTTTTTGACCTTGCTGGTTATATGCAGAGATTTCTACAAATTATCTGAATCTTTGATATTATGGACTGTAGATGATGAAATCCCTAAATTCCTTGTCGAGAACATTGGTCTGAAACTGTTAGGCTACTGTATTCACTCGCCCCATCCTTGCTTGTAAACAAGTGAGTCTTGAAGGAATCTCTCCTTTTACACTCAAGCATGACACTCACCGGTTTCCAGTGAACCTGTTCGCCTGTGGAATGTTCCAAACAGGTGTCTTTTTTAATATTCCTCAACTTTTACAGTAATTTGTTGCTTCTTTGTTTTTTGTTTTTTTGGGGAATGTGTTGCAAGCATCAAATTTAAAATGCAAAAAAACCCTTAACGTTTATTTACATTATCTTCATTTTCTCCAGTAGGAACAAAGGACACAAGGACAAAAGGGTATTTTAGAAATGGCACAGTTATAAAAATATCAATCGATAGCTATTGTAATGAATTTGGTCAATTTCATCTTTGTTCACCCATCTACTACAGTCAACCCCTGCACATTGATGGTTTGCGAATTCACTCTAACGCTGATTGCTTTTCAGAACATAACTCCCCTCAGCAGAAAACCCAGCATACTCGCGATTTTCTATGACGACATGGCAAAACGTCTGAAAACTATTTTTGATGATGGGTGCCTTTTTTGGCTTGAGCACCTGCCCCCAAAAATGTCTGTGCATGTGCATTTTTAAAAACTGGCTTAGCCTAAATGTGGATTCCTGTGGTCAACGTAGCCTGCCTCTTGTGTGTCATTGACAGTGTTTCTGACAGCTGATATTTGTTCCCTCTGTGTTTCAGGAAATGACGATGAGGAGACATTTTATGAAGGCACTGATCCCACCCTCCAGGCTATCAGGGTGAGAACTGCGATCAACCTCGTTACAACCTGAATGGAGGCTCCAAAGTGACTGAAAGTCATTTCCATTTTCATCATCATCAATCATCAATTGTGTACTCATGGGAAAAATCTGGATGAATACACACTGGGTACTAACTTCTCTTCTAGTCCCATTCTTTTTTGTTTTCTGTTATAGTTGTTTTATTTTTGGACAGATTTTTGTTTCAAATTTTGGGTCAAATTCCAAGATGTTTCATAGCTGAATCATTTGATTGTCTACTTGATTGTTGTTATCTACTTTACTGACCAAATGAACTCTAAAACATGTGCATGTAAAAGTATGTAAAAATATGTAAAAGTACACTGAAAGACTTCAAGGTGATACTGTGTATAATAAAAACTGAATCTTGTACCAACAGTGGCAGTACAGTGATGCCAGAGTCCAAGATACTAGTTCTTGCTTGTTGTCAGCATTATACAACTTAATGATCAACTTTGAACATTTGTATTTATTTTTCTAATAAAACCTCAAATACAAGGTGCTGCATCTTAATATATCCACATTTCTATCCCACCAATTACATTTCCTCAACTCAAATCTCAACTCAGCTTTATTTGTAGAGCACAAAAAAACATTGCTGCATACAAAGTGGGTAAAAATCTAATAGTAATAGGTTTACAAAAACAAAGACAGTTATAACAATAAATTAATAACAAAAACAGTAAACACCATAAAACACTAAAACAACGCAGTGTCATGCTGAGTCAAGAGCCAGAGAATAAAAATTTGTTTTAAGATGAGTTTTAAAAAATGGACAAGCGAGAAAGGGATTTTTCCAACTTAATCCAATGTATTTAACAGAGATGGACGTTTGTCCCAAAAATCTGTTGAAAAATTCAGCTGTCAGAATGTGTGACCTCAAGTTTCAAAGCAGTCAGTTGTCCAAAGTAGGGCTTGGCTCCCATGCAGGGTCCTGATTTTTAAGACTGGTTATAAAATTTAGTAAAAATTTCAATGTAAGAACCTGTGATGTCAGGATTTTAAAAAGTCATTTTCAATGTGGGGTTTAAAGGGTGAATTTAGCTTCCAGGGAGTGTGCTCACTTTTAAGAAAGTCTTCAAAATTGAGTAAAAAACGTCATTAATGAAACTGTCCTAGCACAAGAATTGAACCCAGAACACCGATTTCCAAAGTAGGGGTTACAACCCACTCAGCCACGTAGACAGCTTCAGTATAGATAGATAGATATTTTATTAGTCCCCCAATTCAAGGTGTCCAGTAGCAAAAAGTACATTCATACACAATGCACAAAGTCAACCAAGAAAAGACACTTTCAACTTCTGGATCTGGATTTGACACCGCTGCTGAGGACAAGATCCAGTCTATGACACAGGAAGTGCTACTATCACTAAACTGCTAAATCCAGCAGTGTCAAGTGGTTCACGCGCACTCAAACCACAGTGTGATGTTTCCATCCATGTACTGCCCCATTTTGATGCATGGGACTTGTGCTTGAGTTGTTGGGGGCGTACAAAACAATTGTCATTGTCACACCCTGAAGTGGACACTGATTGGCTGTCATTGTATTTGGCTTAACCTGATAGGCACCTATTGTAGGTGCAAGTTCAGGAGCAGAGATAAGACGTGAAAATGGAGGAGCATGTGAGAGTTGTTGGTCTGATGAATGGTAACTGTAAAAAAAATGCCCCGATGGCACTATTGATAAAGACAAAGTAATATGCCTTCTTTGTAAGAAGGACTTTGCTTACCAAAGAAGCAGTTCAAGCCTACCACATAAATGTAAAGTAACCAGCCGCGACTAAAGCCACAGCTAATGATAGAAACGAAGATGCTAATGTAGCGAGCCATTGCAAAGCTCTTCGCCAAACTAAACTCGAGAACAGCCCGCGTATGAACAATTCTGCGACCAACAGGCTGACGAATGTTCTTGCCAAGTGAATTGCGATGAACTTCAGGCCGATCAACATAGTTGAAGACAAGGGATTAATTGAGGTGTTGCAAACAGCGTCCAATGAGCCATCATACAAACCACCGTGCAGGACTGCAGTGATGACTAAAATCAGCAAGATGTAAAACGGTTAAAAGAAAAGCAAGCTTGATGTTTTGGTGGGGGATTCGGACAAATTTGCTATAACCGCAGATCACTGGACCTCAACTCGCAACCACGGTTATTTGGGTGTGACTGGACACTTTATTGATGGTGAGTGGAACTTCAACTCATTTTGCACTGATTGTCGTGAAAACAGAAACTAGTTGGTAAATACGAAAAACAGTTCCTCAAGGTGGTAAATTGAATGGGTAATTGAAAAAAAGATATACACCATAAATACAGATTCATGCGTACAGACAATGGGGAAGCTTTGGGGCTTTTCTCAGCAGTTGTTAAGTGAGATTAAAAAATAGATTAATTAGATCAATTAATTACAGATCATAATTAATTAATCTCTTTTTTTTAATCTATTGACAGCGCTAATTACAATCAATGTATAGAAAATAATATTTCTGGAGGCAATATTGTCATTTCTGGCCAAGTGAAACACATGAACCTTGGATGCTGTTGTCACAAATCCGGCCATTGTAATACAATAATCTATTTGTGGACCCTGTGTCAGCTCCATGTTGCCTACATCCTCAAATTAGACAGTAGTAAAGTTTGCCACTAAAAACAGGTGATGACAAAAATTTGGCCAAGCATTTGGTGCCTGCCACTCACACTTAAGTTGCCACACAGAAAACATTGAAATTCCACATCCAGCTCTTGTCTTTTTGTCTTTCCGGCTCTTGTGTTTAATTTCCTTTCTAGTTCCACTACGATGACTCAGCACATTAAAGCGAAGGTCACTGTGAGTGTACACTGTTCCACTTTAATGCTTTTCTCACCAATCTGGTTTGTACAATCGAAGTACACGCCGAATAAAATGTTCTGCCCCTTTACTTGCAGTCTGGAAAGACTTTGAAAAACAGGTTCAAAACATTGCATATGTTTTTCTCTTTGTACAGCTGTGGCTGACTCACAGTAACTGATACACATTATTTACTCAAATGATGTTAATTAATGCGAGAGTGTAATCTTGTGGCTATGTTTAGTGGTGTAGCGCAGTGTTTCTCAACCTTTATTGAGCCAAGGCACTTGTTTTCACATCTTTCACATCGGGAAAAAAAAAATTACAAAATGATTCACAAAATGTCACTTCATTCATTTAGTGGAAGAGCATTTCATTGTTCTGGCTGTTATTATATGTGGTTGGCATAGACAAATGAACCCCCCAAAAAGTTATTAGTATTTTTTTTTTGTTAAAATAATTGTCATTCGGGTAATTTTCCGCGGCACACCTGAAGATCTCTCACGCGCCATGACACACTAGTTGAGAATCACTGGTGTAGGGCAACCATAATTTGTTTATCAAAAAAGAGGATTATGTTGTTCCTTTATGACATTTAATTTTAATAGTGATCAAAGATGAGCTATGGTTTCCTTCAGAGGGCAGTTAATTATACACAACAAAGTAATGAATGACTTGTTTTGAAACCAGAGGCAAGTAAAAATTGTTTGCTCAGTTAAATCTATTTTAAAAGGGGGATTGATAACAAAATATTCTTGCAATTTCTCTATGTTTTTAAAAGTGAAGACCAATTGCAATTTTGGTATTTTAGCAAGAAACATGAATTTGATGGACATGATTTACTTTCGTGGGCCACATGAAATGATGTGGTGGGCCAAATTTTACCCCGGGCCTTGAGTTTGACACCTGAGGTCGAGATACATATGTCTGGACGTCTAGGTGGCGCCTCCCACTTGGCAGCAGGGCAAACACTCTGTTTTTCTGTTTGTTGCAGCATTATTTCATTATTTTTGTGGATATGTGTTTTAGCTACAACCTGCTTATGAACATCCATCCATCCATCCATCCATTATCTCCCGCTTATCCGAAGTCGGGTCGCGGAGGCAGCAGCTTCAGCAGGGAAGCCCAGACTTCCCTCTCCCCAGCAACATCCTCCAGCTCTTCCGGAAGGATCCCAAGGCGTTCCCAGGCAAGCCGGGAGACATAGTCTCTCCAGCGTGTTCTGGGTCGTCCTCGGGGTCTCCTGCCGGTGGGACATGCCCGGAACACCTCACCAGGGAGGCGTCCAGGAGGCATCCTAATCAGATGCCCGAGCCACCTCAACTGGCTCCTCTCGACGCGGAGGAGCAGCGGCTCGACTCTGAGTCCCTCCCGGATGGCCGAACTTCTCACCCTATCTCTAAGGGAGAGCCCGGACACCCTGCGAAGGAAACCCATTTCGGCCGCTTGTATCCGAGATCTTGTTCTTTCGGTCATGACCCACAGCTCATGACCATAGGTGAGAGTAGGAACGTAGATCGACCGGTAAATTGAGAGCTTCGCCTTTCGGCTAAGCTCCTTCTTCACCACGACAGACCGATACAGGGTCCGCATCACAGCAGACGCTGCACCGATCCGCCTGTCGATCTCCCGTTCCATCTTACCCTCACTCGTGAACAAGACCCCAAGATACTTGAACTCCTCCACTTGGGGCAGAATCTCATCCCCGACCTGGAGAGGGCACGCCACCCTTTTCCGACTGAGGACCATGGTCTCAGATTTGGAGGTGCTGATCTTCATTCCGACCGTTTCACACTCGGCTGCGAACCGCTCCAGCGAGAGTTGGAGATCGCGGCTTGAAGAAGCCAACAGTACTACATCATCTGCAAAAAGCAGAGATGCAATACTGAGGCCACCAAACCGGACCCCCTCGACACCTCGGCTGCGCCTAGAAATTCTGTCCATAAAGGTTATGAACAGAATCGGTGACAAAGGGCAGCCTTGGCGGAGTCCAACGCCCACAGGAAACGAATCCGACTTACTGCCGGCAATTCGGACCAAACTCTGGCATCGGTGGTACAGGGACCGGACAGCCCTTATCAGGGGGCTCGGTACCCCGTACTCCCGAAGCACCCCCCACAGAACTCCCCGAGGGACACGGTCGAACGCCTTCTCCAAGTCCACAAAACACATGTAGACCGGTTGGGCAAACTCCCATGCACCCTCGAGGACCCTGCTGAGGGTGTAGAGCTGGTCCACTGTTCCACGGCCAGGACGAAAACCACATTGCTCCTCCTGAATCCGGGATTCGACCTTCCGACGGACCCTCCTCTCCAGCACCCCTGAATAGACCTTGCCGGGGAGGCTGAGGAGTGTGATCCCTCTGTAATTGGAGCACACCCTCCGGTCCCCCTTCTTAAAAAGGGGGACCACCACCCCGGTCTGCCAATCCAGAGGCACTGTCCCCGATGTCCACGCGATGTTGAAGAGTCGTGTCAACCATGACAGCCCCTCAACATCCAGAGCCTTTATGAACTCCGGGCGGATCTCATCCACCCCCGGGGCTTTGCCACCGAGGAGCTTTTTGACTACCTCGGTGACTTCAGCCCCAGAGATAGGAGAGCCCACCTCAGAGTCTCCAGGCTCTGCTTCCTCAGTGGAAGGCGTGTCGGTGGAATTGAGGAGGTCTTCGAAGTACTCTCCCCACCGACCCACAACGTCCCGAGTTGAGGTCAGCAGCACCCCATCTCCACTATAAACAGTGTTAATGGTGCACTGCTTCCCCCTCCTGAGACGCCGGATGGCGGACCAGAATTTCCTCGAAGCCGTCCGGAAGTCATTTTCCATGGCCTCCCCGAACTCCTCCCACACCCGGGTTTTTGCCTCAGCAACCGCCAGAGCCGCATTCCGCTTGGCCTGCCGGTACCCGTCAGCTGCCTCCGGGGTCCCGCAGGCCAAAAAGGCCCGATAGGACTCCTTCTTCAGCTGGACAGCATCCCTTACCGCTGGTGTCCACCAGCGGGTTCGGGGATTGCCGCCACGACAGGCACCGACCACCTTGCGGCCGCAGCTCCGATCGGCCGCCTCAACAATGGAGGCACGAAACATGGTCCACTCGGACTCGATGTCCCCCGCCTCCCCCGGGACGTGGGAAAAGTTCTGCCGGAGGTGGGAGTTGAAACTCCTTCTGACAGGGGATTCTGCCAGACGTTCCCAGCAAACCCTCACAATACGTTTGGGTCTGCCAGGTCGGACCGGCATCTTCCCCCACCATCGGAGCCAACTCACCACCAGATGGTGATCAGTTGACAGCTCCGCCCCTCTCTTCACCCGAGTGTCCAAAACATGCGGCCGCAAGTCCGATGATACGACTACAAAGTCGATCATCGAACTGCGGCCTAGGGTATCCTGGTGCCAAGTGCACATATGGACACCCTTATGCCTGAACATGGTGTTCGTTATGGACAATCCGTGATGAGCACAGAAGTCCAGTAACCGAACACCGCTCGGGTTCAGATCGGGGGGGCCGTTCCTCCCAATCACACCTCTCCAGGTCTCACTGTCATTGCCCACGTGAGCATTGAAGTCCCCCAGCAGAACGATGGAGTCCCCAGGTGGAGCGCCCTCCAGCACACCCTCCAAGGACTCCAAAAAGGGTGGGTACTCTGCGCTGCCGTTTGGTGCATAAGCACAAACAACAGTCAGGACCCGTCCCCCCACCCTCAGGCGGAGGGAGGCTACCCTCTCGTCCACCGGGGTAAACCCCAATGTACAGGCGCCAAGCCGGGGGGCAATAAGTATGCCCACACCTGCTCGGCGCCTCTCACCCTGGGCAACTCCAGAGTGGAAGAGTGTCCAACCCCTCTCGAGAGGACTGGGACCAGAACCCAAGCTGTGCGTGGAGGTGAGCCCGACTATATCTAATCGGAACCTCTCAGCCTCACACACCAGCTCAGGCTCCTTCCCTGCCAGAGAGGTGACATTCCATGTCCCAAGAGCTAGTTTTTGCTGCCGGGGATCGGACCGCCAAGGTCCCCGTCTTCCGCCGCCGCCCAGCTCACACGGCACCCGACCCCTTTGGCCCCTCCCACCAGTGGTGAGCCCATGGGAAGGGGGACCCACGTATCCTTTTCGGGCTGAGCCCGGCCGGGCCCCATGGGTGCAGGCCCGGCCACCAGGCGCTCGCCGTCGAGCCCCACCTCCAGGCCTGGCTCCAGAAGGGGGCCCCGGTGACCCGCGTCCGGGCGAGGGAAAACGTGGTCCATTAATTTTTCTCATCATAAGGGGTCATTTTGAGCCGTGCTTAGTCTGGTCCCTCACCTAGGACCTGTTTGCCATGGGTGACCCTACCAGGGGCATAAAGCCCCAGACAACGTAGCTCCTAGGATCATTGGGGCGCGCAAACCCCTCCACCACGATAAGGTGACGGCTCACGGGGGGGCTTATGAACATTAGAGGAATAATGCCTGTCAGCTTGGTCCCCAAGTTTCATGACAGATGATATTATAAATTTTGTGGAAAGAGTCAAAGGATGCGTCCAAGCCAGAGGGAAGACTCTCCAGGTGGAGGACACAGGGAAATATGGCTCCCCATTCCTGCAGTCTGTTTTTCAAACGCGTGCTTACTTTGCAACAAAATTGACGAGTTAAGTTTACTGTTAGGGACCAACAACGATTTCAAGAAGACTTTGGTTGGTGTCTTAACTGACACTTGGCTGAAGGTGGACATTCTTTGAAATTACCTGGCTTGAGAGTGGAGTGAGAGTCATCTGGTGGAAGTTTGTGCTGTTTTATATATATGTACTGGAGGACTGATGTTTCCATACTCCATAGACACTGCTGTCCCTTGCTCGACTTTATTGCCATAAACTGCAGGCCCTTTTATGCACCCAGGGAGATTGCTATGATTACATTTGCATGTGTGTACATCTAGCCCGAAGTTATAACACGGTACAGTAGGTCTTAACAAAGGTGATTACAAACATTGAAAATAAGCACCCAAATTCAGTGCTTTTTGCTCTGGGCTAACTTCAACTCGTGCCATTTGAAGCATGATTTGCCTAAATATAAACAACTAGTCAGCTGTCCCACTTGGGAAGGAATACAGTATACAGTATTGGATTTTTTTTATTCTCTCCATAAAGCACCATATTGTTCTCTTTCTTGGACCCCCCCAGGAAATTCAGACTATTGTTTAATTCAGATGGCCTCCATCTACAAACAAAATCTGAAAGCAGCCAAGCCAGTCTCTAAGAGAGGGACGACGGACGCGAATGGATTACGACAGACCTGTCTAACCATCACTGACTGGAAATTCATGCCGATTGTGACTCCATTGACAGTGTGCGCAAACCTGGATTCCTACCAAAACCATGGTAAGAACCACAACAGCAAGTCCTGGTTCACTAAATTACTCACGCTACATAGAATGGTAGAATCAGGCCCACACAGAGGGGGGAAAAGATAAATACAGACTTGCCGGACAAAATTTGAATAAAGACACAAGGGTAGGAAAAACTGTCTCCGTTCCTACCTCACAGTTTCACACCCGCTATTTAGGAGGCAAAATAGCAGGAAAGCAGATGGCCGGGATGGGATCTCACCTTCCATTAGCATTGCGCCAGCTAGCTAGCACTAGTTTTTATTGACATTTTCAACAAGTCAATTGTTTTATGTAAATTCCCTGCTCGTTTCAAGTCTGCATTTTGCTCTGGACCACCTGGACTGGTTTGTGGATTTCGCTGCTACTTTTAATACAGTCATGCCTGAGTGGCTACAGGAAAAACTGTCATGGCTGTGTGTGGACCACTCTATCCACCAAGAAAGAACAATTTTATTTAGAATTTGACCCTAATCCATCTATCTATCTTATCTTATCTTATCTTATCTTATCTTATCTTATCTATCTATCTATCTATCTATCTATCTATCTATCTATCTATCTATCTATCTATCTATCTATCTATCTATCTATCTATCTAACTATCGAAGTAAAAATGTTCCCGGTACAACAGTAGAAAAGGCAAAGATACTACAGTATAGTATTAGCTATTTGACCTCAGCTTGTAAATATACAGTGCAGGCCAGGCACTCCATGTCCTTGCTATAGGGACATAAAAGGAGACAGGACTAAAACAACACTGATAGATATTGAGCCAAGATCTGCCTACCACGGAGTTAGAATGCAATAGAATAACAAATAGCTCGCAAAACTCTGTTGTCAGGTTGTCACACTCACCACTAATGTATAGAAAACATGATTGTGTTTACTCTTTGGTAGGGAGCCGTGGACAAAGGAAGGTGATCAGCTGCTAAAGGTTAGGAGGACCAAACAATAACTCACCACGCTCAGATCATTAACAGGCTCTGACTGACCGCTGTTACCATGGCACCCATTCCCATGACTTCAGTTCCCATGGTGGGGGGAGCCTTCAGGGTTTGTCAATTAGGTAACAATGTTGTCATTTGTGGCACTTCCTTCTTGTTTGTCTGACTATTGGGCTCATACTTTTTGACGCACATGCACTTTTCACTCAAGAGTCTTGTGTTGTGTACCTCATTCAAATAAAATGTCAATTAGACAATTATTTAGTTATTTAAATGTGTGTGTGGGGGGGGGGGCGTGCGTGGGTGCGTGCGTGCGTGCGTGCGTGCGTGCGTGTGTGTTAATCACGTATGTTTTCACACCCTTAGCTAAAAAGTTCTGTTTGGGTTGGAGCCTGGTTGGTGTGTACAGTCCTCAGCAATGTTACATCCCATCATCTCTGACAACATGACTTTGTTGTTGTCATATGATGAAATGTGCAAATAATTCTGATGTTTGGGTTTTTGTGTACTTTGCTTTGTGAAGGTCTTTGCTCCATTTAAACATCTGTTGGTTAATGGTGGTGGCTTAAGCAACATCCTTCCTCTCATTTCCCTGAGGTCATGTAGCAAAATACAGTACACAATAGTTTGGCAGGGTACTATGGTATGACATATTGGGTTCTATTCTCGTGCTCCCTCCCTTGTGCTGCAAATACTGGTGGATCCTGATTTTCGAATCAGTGTAAGGCTTGTCTTTGACAATTTGGTAAACTGGTCCAGCGGCATGGTGGCAATTTGGAAATTCAGAACAAGTCCATTTCAGGCTGACATGGCCCAGCGATTTATTATTATTTTTTAAATAGGCTCTAATTCCTAAATACTGTAATTCCCAATGCATACAACCACCTTCTAACAAAACAATTACATATTGGTTCATTTTTTTCTTTTTTTTAACACAATAAGGTTTGTGTTTATCTTTACTAGTTTCGACGTTCTCTGCTGCTTTCTTCAGAAGTTGTCAGCTGAGCGCTGTGACGTGTCTTTTATCAGCTGATGTGAAATCATAGACCCGGTGTTACTGGATGTAAACTCTGCTTTCTATAAATTTTCTATACATTTTATTGAATAGATTTCGAAACCTAGTGCACATTTCTGGTACTGCTCTTAACTGGTTTTCTCTCACAGACCGATATTTAAGTATGGATAAGTAAGTCCCTCCAGAAACCATGAAATTGAATGTGGGGTTCCCCAAGGTTCAATTTTAGACCCAAAACGTTTCAATTCTTATATACTTCCCCTTGGGACGTAATAAGGAGACACATGCTGATGATACACAGCTGTACATCGCCGTGTCTCCCGATGACGATTCCCTTTTAAACTGTATTTTAGATATTAAGTCGTGGATGGCAGAGAATTTCCACAAGCTCAAGTATGACAAAACAGAGGTTTTGGTTTCGGCCCTTAAGGTCAGAGAGAGAAACCTTTACCAAAACTACAAGATTTTAAACCCTTACAATGTTAACCTGGGCACCATTTCTGACTCTGAGCTTAGTTTTTTATCCCACATTTTAAAAATGTAACTAAGATCGGGTTTTTTTACCATTTTAAGAATATAGCCAGAGTCCACTTGTTTCTCTCTCAGGCTAACATCAAGTATTTCAAGTTTACAATTATTCCAGAACTCAGCCACACGGGTGCTGAGGAGTACCAGAGGGTGGGAGCACATTACATCCGTTTGAAAATAACTGCAATAACGGCTATCAAACAGCTGAAACTTTCATCTTTGGAGGTCTTAATTACTAAGAATTGCTACGGCAAGGGTATAATCTCAACATTCTATAATTGGTTAGTTTCTGGATCAGGTGATAACACAAATTCTAAACTTGAGTCATGGAGAATGCATTTGAGTGAACATATCTCTGATGAAGAGTGGCGGTTAAGATGTAAAAATGCCCAGAGACAATCAGCAAATACCAGTTTAAAAATACTTCAATACAATTGGTTAATGCAGACATATAACTCCAGTGAAACTGCATAAATACAATAAGCCCTAGGGATTTTTGCGCACTGTATATGGCAATGTGATAAGATTAAGAAATTCTGGCAGGATGTATTGAATAAGGTGAGTCTAATTTTGTCCACGACATTCCCTCTGGATATTAAAATGGTAATAATCCATGTATATCCCAAAACTTTTATACCAGTGTATCCGGGTCGTACATGTATAGACTTTGCCATATTACAGGCCAAAAGGAAAATAGCTCTCAGTTGGAAAAAATCCGAACCACCTACAATTGGAGCATGGATCCAGTCTATGGAACAGTGCATGGCAGTGGAGGGAATCTCTTACTTTCTTAAAAATAAACTGGATGAATATGACGACATTTGGAAACCATATAGACAATTCATTGAAAAAGCCGATATTGGGCATCTATTAACTAATACATCACCACAGTTGGTAACCTGATTGTTTATCTTATTTATATTATTTTTATATGCATGTGTATGTATATCATGTATGTGCGTATGTGCATATGTGTGTGTATATATGTGTGTATGTATACCGTATATATATATATATATATATATATATATATATATATATTTTTTTCCTTTTATACAATTTACAACTATGTTGTAGTTATTATTATTCTATCATATAGGGTATCCACTGCAATCATGGATATTGAAAACTGTACAAGTGTGTATGTAATTTGTCCATATGAATGTTCAGGGATATGCGTTTTAATCTTTGGTAATTAGGATGCCAAGTACATAAGAGAGTGTTTTGTTTGGGTAGGGTGGGGAAGGATGGGGTTAAGCATTGTGTAGCGTTTTTGTAATCGTGTTGAAACGTAACAAATATATTGATAAAAAGAATAAATAAATAAGTGCATTGGCTCCCCGCCTTTTTCAGGATTGATTTG